>NC_029792.2:46365586-46420743 GCF_000816755.2 Arachis ipaensis
AAATATACAAGGATCAACCACAGCTCCATGTGGACAGCCCGATGAAGAGCGTAGCATGAAAGAAATACTAGAGACTCCAGTGGACAAGACAGAGAATGAATTCGTACTAGAACAAGTGGAAGAAGCTGTCATTGTTCAAGAAGAAGAGTTGGTTGAAGATTTAGGAGACGCTGAACTTCCTTGGGAATCCAGAATTGAAAAAAACTCCGTCCAAGATGCTACAGTTGATGCTAAGGAGGATACCGTACAATCTCCAAGGCAAGTCGTTTACGAAGAATCAGACGGAATAATACAAGAAGCAAATTTCCTTAATGATGATAGTCACAAGTCTAGTTTTCCTAGTGATGAACTTGCGTCCGCAAGTGAATTCTCTGAGATCGAAGAATTTTCTCCAAGTGAATATGAAGATGATGCGGAGGTAGATTTCTCTCAACCTCCAATTTATGACTCGAGTGATGAGGAAGACATAGAAGACTTTGACCAGGATACAGATACAATTGAAGATCTTTGCAAGGAAGTGGAAGAATTCACAGAAGAGCACAAGGAAACGAAACTTGCAGAACCACCAAAAACACCTATCCCAAGGCCATTAACACCTAATATAAGCTTCAAGTGGGTACAATCCTTAACTTATAATTTTACTTATTCACTTGAATATGGTTTGCTTGAAACAGATGGCCAACTTAGAGCTCTCTGCGGCTTTAAGAGTAAAAGGGAATTGGCTCGTACTCAGAACTGGTGCACCAGGTTCAATAAGGTTCCACGCTTCACCTCGAAGTACACGAATTGGTATCATGCTCAATTGCATGGATCACGGAGAACGTTTGGTCACCACGGTGAGATTCTACTTTTTAACCCGCCCGAATGGAAACTTACAAATCAAAACAGAGGCGGATCTAAAAACACAGCATGGGATCATGGATTATATTCTAACATTCGTCATCCCGGGAGGCTGAATATCTATTTGAAGCTGCTCAAAAGCTTTACCTGCCTAGTTTGGGACCACGGAGGCTATTGGCATTCCCAGCACTGGTGGAAATTTTGGGACGAATTTAAACATAAGCCACCATAACAGGATACTCTTCCAATGTCCAACTTAAGGACTTTAACTAAAAGTGCTAGGTGGGAGACAACCCACCATGGTATGGTCGCTTCTTTCTCAATCTATTTCCTGTTTATTATTTTCAATTTACCCTCTTTTTTCTTATTTTAACATTAACCTGGAATCATGCATAGCATTCATGTTAATCACTGCATCCTGCATTTTTCAGTTAAAAAAAAAAAGGGTTGCACGACGCGACCGCATGATCCATGCGATTGCGTCATATCGCGAAAAACACCACCCATGCGACCGCGTGACCCACGCGGCCGCGTGATATATATATCGGCGTAAAGATCCAACGAACAGAAAGTTGGGCTGGAATCGTGCGGCTCTTGTGCGTTTTGCACAAATTGGCCCACGCGATCGCATGCCCCATGCGATCGCGTCATTACCCAATACCAATCCCACGCGACCGCGTGAGCGACGCGATCGCGTCGCATGGATTGCATATCACCCCAAAAGGAGACAGAGAGTTGCGCTGAAACGGCGCTGGAGTCATGCGTTTAGCACGAATTCCAGCGACGCGATCGCGCGACCCACGCGATCGCGTCACCGCTCTTTTCCCCCCTCTCATGCGATCGCGCGCCCCACGCGATTGCGTCTCTCCCATTTTCACCCCAACCACGCAACCGCATGCCCCACGCGGCCGCGTGGATTCGAAAATATAACCCCCCAGCCACGCGAACCCTATCAGTCGCGCAGCCCCCCCTTCACCCCGCCACCGCGATGCCGTGCACCACCACCGCGCCGAACGCCGCCGCAGCCACCTTCTTCCCTGTTCCACCCCTTCCGCTTACCAAGTTCCGCAACACGCAACCCTTTTTATCCGTTCATCACTTTTCTGTATTTTTTTTATTCCGTTTATGTTCATGATTAGGATAGCTAGACTTGCATGTTGTAGTGGATTTTTAGGTTGTTAGGTAGCTTAGGCTGTGGTTAGTGGATCTAGGTCTGTTTACTTGCACTGTTCTTACTTCTGTTTTATCCTATGTGCAAATCTATTGCTGCTATAATCATTATTCATATGCTGCTTTCTTGTATGTTGCTGCTGTTTCCATTGAGTTTTTATGTTTATTTTATATTTATGTACATGCAGCTTGATTTTTTTAATTCATATGAACTGATATGATTGCTGTTTATTTTCCGGGACAATCCAATTTTAGCCGGAATGCTGCCCAAATTTTTTTGAAAATTGTTTTCATTCTTGTTTTGGTTTGGCAACTCTGTTTTACTCTGCTTCCCCCAAACCATTTCATGAATGCTAGGGCCACTTTCTTATCCTCTTTGATTTCCTGGTTCATAACCTGCATTTGTGATTCACTGATTCCAATTTCTTATTTCTTTATATCTATTTGAATCAGCATCACCCTGTTTTCTTTATTCGATTATGAGTACTTCTATTCTTACCTGTGAATCCTTGTTATATGAAATTTTTTTCTATGCCACTTACTTTCCTAACTCACTAATTTTAATTTACTAATTTCTTTTTACTATACTAACCTTCTTGATCTCTTTTCTGATCACTTTCACTTCCTCTAACTTTCTCACTATGGCATATTGATTTTTTTTTCTTTCCATTTAACATTAATTCAATCACATTTCAATTACTCATTTTTCTTATTCTATTTCTCCCTTACCGCTTTGAGTTTCCTTTGTTTAAATTGCCTATTTGCTTTCCTATTTTATCCATTTCCTGGTTTTCTGTTTTTCAGGATGTCTGCCTCACAAAGGAAAGGCAAAGGCAAGGCTACTGGCAAGCGCAAGAGAGGAGATTCCTCCCAGTCCATCATTGCTCTAATGCACGATTCCTCATGGCGGGAGAAGAACTTCACACAGTAGGAAAAAGCTGACCAGCTGCTCCCTTCGACTGATCCTATAAAATTTGCAAACCGGTACTGTGAGCTGAAGTACCCAACTTTTGCAAACTCCAGAAATCTATACCTGGAACGTACCTTGAAGATTCCAGAAGCCCTCCAGCAATACACCACTGAGTAAATCAAGCAAAGGGGCTGGTTCTTTCTGGAGAGACCACTGACAGAGGTCAATGCATCTTGGGTCTGGAAATTCTATTGCAACTACTACCTTACTACCCTAGATGCAATGAACCTGAGGGGAAAGCAAATTCTGGTCACTGAGGAGGCCATAGAGACCATTCTCCAACTTCCAGCCAAGTCCGATCAGCCAGATGGTTATGCACAGGCTGAGGAGGACATGGGCCAGATGCGGTTTGATTGGGATGCTGTGAAGGCACGGATAGCTCTCGACCCTGCTGTTCCTTGAGAGATGGGTCAGGACACCACCATGCCTAGAGGGATCAAGAGAGTGTACTTGAATGATGAGGCTCGGCTATGGCATCAGATCTTGAGCAACTATGTGATGCCAAGTACTCATGAGATTGAGATCCCGGCTGCCATGATCACCCTCCTCTGGTGTGTGCTGGAGGGTAAGGACCTGTACTTGCCTCGTTTTATCCGGCATTATATGGCCAGGGTCCACATCCGAGGCACCCTCCCCTTTCCTTATCTGGTTACACGGCTAGGCTGTCAGGCTGATGTGCCTTGGGAGGATGCCGATGAGCGACCACCAGCAGCGGACTGCAGGAAGATCATCCCTCACAGCAGGAACTTCCTTACTTTGGGCTACAGACCACCACCTGTCACTGCTACTGATGAGACAGCCCCTCCGTCTGCTGGACCCTCTTCATCCACAGCTGCCCCAGCTGCCCCTGCTGCCACCACTGCACCTCCACCCACCTCTGAGCCGGTTTATCGCCTCTTGCACCGTCTATTCCGCCAGCTTGATCAGATGGAGCACCGTAACAGGTGCCGGTATGAGAGATTGGAGCGCCGCAGCAGGCGACGCTATTCCTATCTGAAGCTGATGATCAGACAGGGCGCCGACATCCCCTCCGAGCCCGACACACCATCAGAGCCATCAGAGGAGGAGGAGGATGAGCACGAAGAGGAGACTCATTCCCCAGAAACATTAAAACTTCAAAGGCTACCCTAAATTACTTTTTAAGAGAATAATGAGAATTTTTAACTAAACCTGCATGACATACATAAGTGATAAATGACTTTTCAGCTAGAGAACACATAGCCTGTGAGTTTTGAGCTTAACTGTATGGTTACATTCAAACCATAATTTTTATTCCTGTGTGTTCCAACCTTCTTTCTTATTCTGGTGTTCTTTACTTTGTTTTAGTCTATATGTCCGATTATAGAATATAGGTACATCTCAAAATAATGATTGAGGCCATCATTTGATTTTAGCTCACTTACCCCAAATTAGCCTACCTTTTACATCACCTTTGTTAGCCCCCTTTGAGCTTTTTAAAAAAAAAACCCCTTATTCTATTTTAGCCAAATTACTAGCCTTAAGCAAAAAAACAAAAGAAAATCCCAAGTGAATCCTTGGTTAGCTTAAGATAGAAAATTATAAATAGAGCAAAATGTGGGAAACTTATTGGGTACATAGTTGATAAAGACAAAAGGTAGAAAAATTAAAAAGAATAAAGCAACTCAAAATTTTGGGAAGCAGGCTCATGAAAATTCAAATTAATTAAAATTACCATGTGTATTCAAAAAAAAAAGAGAAGTTAGTTTTCAAGCATGTAAATAAGGGGATACAAAAAGAACTCCCCAATGCAAAATAAAAAGCAATGCACATGGGATAAAAACAAGAATTGAAACATGAGCATGTGACATCAAAAGCAAGAAAATAGGGAGAATAGGTAAAGAAGCATTCTTTTACTAAGTATGTATGTTAGGTGAAATCTTAGTCTAATTAAGGATTCACTTATTAGCTCATTTAGCCTTATACATATATCCTTACCCTTTGCCTTGACCCCATTACAACCTTAATTAAAGACCTCATGAGTTTTGGTATGACTATGTTCTATAATTGTTGATTGGTTAGACGAAAAACAAGGTTATAGAAAGGAAGAATAAAAAGAAGAATAGAGTGATTAACCCAATAAACACTGAGTGATTAGAGAGAAAACACAAAATCCAGTGAGGGTTCGAAAGCACATTAACATTTATCTCTGATTGTCTTGTAAGTTTTTTTTTCTCTCATCTCATTTGCAAAAAAAAATGCTTTATTATTTGAGGGTTAGCTATATATGTATATATATCTCCTTGAGAATGTGAAAATAATTTGACTACATGTAGGCTTTATATATGAGTGGATGAATTAGAATTGCATGACTCATTAGGTAGATGCATTTAGCATAGGTTGCATTTCATAACATTCCATCACTTTAACCTTAATTATTTACCTTGGATTTAGCATGAGGACATGCTAGTGTTTAAGTGTGGGGAGGTTGATAAACCCATATTTCATGAGTTCTTTTGTGCTTAATTAGAGTGATTTATTCAACTCTTCACCTACTTATTCACATTAATTGCATGGTTTTACTTTCCCTTCCTTATTATGTCATATTGTGAAAAACATGTTTCCTAATCTTTAAAAAATTAATTATTTTAATTACCTTTATTTCCATTCGATGCCGTGATTAGTGTGTTGAGTAGCTTTAGGTTTCCTAAGGCTGAATGACTTAAAGGATGAAAAAGGAAACATACAAAAATGAAAGGAGAAGGCAAAACGGAGCTTTAAGAAAACTAGTATCCACGCGATCGCATGGACGACGCGATCGCGTGCCAGAAGCAAAGAAGCAGCGACGCAGCCGCATGATTGACGCGACCGCGTGCCTTGAGTAGAACACCCACGACGCAGACGCGTGACTGACGCGACCGCGTGGAAAGGAAAAGCTCCAGATGACGCGACCGCGTGACCCACGCGGACGCGTGATAGAGGCCACGTATCAGAATTTACAGAATACGCCCCCAGCAATTTCTGAAGCCCTTTTTGGCCCAGATCCAAGCACAGAAAGCATAGATTAGAGGTTATAAAGTGGAGGAATGCATCCATTCAAGGGGAGCTCGCATAATTTTAGTTTTCAATGATTTAGATTTAGTTGAGAGGGAGATCTTCTCCTCTCTCTCTCTTTTAGGATTTAGGATTTCTTCTTGTTTTAAGAGTGACTCTCAATCCAGGTTTTATATTTCTTTATTTTAAACTTCCCTTTCACTTTATTTATTTATTTCAATATCTGAGTTGGCTATTTACATTTATAATTGGATCTATGAATTCTACCATGTTACAGACTGTTATTTGAATTAATGATAATTGAGGTATTTTTAATTCACTCGTCATTTAAATTACTTGCTTCTCACCTTCTAAACCCCGATTACAACCTTTATAACCAATAATAAGAACATACTTCCTCGCAGTTCCTTGAGAAGACGACCCGAGGTTTGAATACTCGGTTAACAATTTTTAAGGGGTTTGTTACTTGTGACACCCAAAACGTTTGTATGAAAGGACTTTTGAAGGTTTAGAAACTATACTTGCAATGAGGATTTATCCGCAAATTTCTAGACCACGCAAAAGTTCTCTCATCAAGGCATCTCAGGGATTTCTTGATGATGAGCTTCCTCATGCGTCTCTTGAACTCCATGAATAGGCTCTCTTGTTTGCTCCATCTTCTTCTTAGTGATGGGCTTGTCCTCATCAATGAGGATATCTCCCTCTATGTCAATCCCAGCTAAATTACAGATGTGGCAAATAAGGTGAGGAAAGGCTAACCTTGCCAAAGTGGAAGGCTTGTCAGCCACCTTGTAGAGTTCTTGAGGTATAATCTCATGAACTTCAACTTCCTCCCCAATCATGATACTATGGATCATGATGGCCCGGTCTACAGTAACTTCAGATCGGTTGCTAGTGGGAATGATTGAGCGTTGAATGAACTCCAACCATCCTCTAGTTACAGGCTTAAGGTCCAGTCTTCTTAGTTGAACCGGTTTGCCTTTTGAGTTAATCTTCCATTGAGCTCCTTCCACACATATGTCCATGAGGACTTGGTCCAACCTTTGATCAAAGTTGACCCTTCTAGTGTAGGGGCGTGCATTTTCTTCCATCATTGGCAAGTTGAATGCCAACCTTACACTTTCCGGACTGAAATCTAAGTATTTCCCCCGAACCAAGGTAAGCCAATTCTTCGGATTCGGGTTCATACTTTGATCATGGTTCCTAGTGATCCATGCGTTTGCATATAACTCTTGAACCATTAGGATCCCAACTTGTTGAATGGGGTTGGTGAGGACTTCCCAACCTCTTCTTTGGATCTCAAGTCGGATCTCCGGATACTCATTCTTCTTGAGCTTGAAAGGAACCTCAGGGATCACTTTCTTCTTGGCCACAACTTCATAGAAGTGGTCTTGATGGACTTTTGAGATGAATCTCTCCATCTTTCATGACTCAGAAGTGGAAGCAATTGCCTTCCCTTTCCTCTTTCTTGAGGTTTCTCTGGTCTTAGGTGCCATCAATGGTTATGGAAAAATAAAAAAATCTATGCTTTTACCACACCAAACTTAGAATGTTTGCTCGTCCTCGAGCAAAAAAAGAGAGAAAAAATGAGAAGAAGAAGAAGAATGGAGGAAAGGGAGAGAGGTGTGTATTCGTCCAAGGGTAAAAAGAAAGGGTTGTGTTGTGTGAAAATGAAGAAGGAATGAGGGGTTTATATAGTGGGGGGAGAGGGGTTAGGGTTCGGCCATTTAGGGTGGGTTTGGGTAGGAATGTGATTTTGAATTTTGAAGGTAGGCGGGGTTTATAGGAAAGTGTGGATGGATGTGAATGGTGAAGAGGTGATGGAGAAGAGAGATTGAGGTGATTGGTGAATGGGTGTTTGGAAAAGAGGGTTATTGGATTATGTGAGGAAGAAGAGAGAAGGTGAGTTGAGGTAGGTGGGGATCCTGTGGGGTCCACAGATCCTGAGGTGATCCTGTGGGGTCCACAGATCTTGAAGTGTCAAGGATTTCACATCCCTGCACCTTTTAGGTGTGTAAAACGCCCTATGTATGCAATCCTGGTGTTTAACGCCAGACTGTTGCCCATTTCTGGCGTTAAACGACACTTTCATGCTTGTTTCTGGTGTTAAACGCCACTTCTATGCTTGTTTCTGGCATTTAACGCCAGCTTTCCTCAAGGTGCAATCTTGGTGTTTAAACGCCAGACTGATGCTTGTTTCTGGCATTTAATGCCAGTTTCATGCTCTGTTCTGGCGTTAAACGCCAGCCAGATGCTCCTTACTGGCGTTTAAATGCCAGTAATCCTTCCTCCAGGGTGTGCTGTTTTTAATGCTGTTTTTAATTTTTTTGTAGTTTTTGTGACTCCACATGATCATCAACCTAATAAAACACGAAAGAAACATGATAATAAAAATAAAATAGATATAATTAAATACATTGGGTTGCCTCCTAACAAGTGCTTCTTTAATGTCAATAGCTTGACAGTGAGCTCTCATGGAGCCTCACAGATGTTCAGAGCATTGTTGAGACCTCCTAACACCAAACTTAGAGTTTGGATATGGGAGTTCAACACCAAACTTAGAGTTTGGTTGTGGCCTCCCAACACCAAACTTAGAGTTTGACTGTGGGGGCTTTGGTTGACTCTGCAGTGAGAGAAGCTTTTTATGCTTCCTCTCCATGGTTACAGAAGGAGATCCTTGAGTTTTAAACACAAGGTTGTCTTCATTCAGTTGAAGGACCAATTCTCCTTTGTTCACATCAATCACAGCTTTTGCTGTGGCTAGGAAGGGTCTTCCAAGGATGATGGATTCATCCTCATCCTTCCCAGTGTCTAGGATTATGAAATCAGCAGGGATGTAAAGGCCTTCAACTTTTACTAACACGTCCTCTACTTGTCCATAAGCCTCTTTCCTTGAGTTATCTGCCATCTCTAATGAGATTCTAGCAACTTGCACCTCAAAGATCCCAAGTTTCTCCATTACAGAGAGTGGCATTAAGTTTATGCCTGACCCCAGGTCACACAGAGCATTCTCAAAGGTCATGGTGCCTATGTTACAGGGTATTAAGAATTTACCAGGATCCTGCTTCTTTTGAGGTAATTTCTGCCTATCCAATGCATTCAGTTCATTGGTGAGCAAGGGAGGTTCATCTTCCCAAGTCTCATTACCAAATAATTTGGCATTTAACTTCATGATTGCACCAAGGTACTTAGCAACTTGCTCTTCAGTAACGTCTTCATTCTCTTCGGAAGAAGAATACTCATCAAAGCTCATGAAGGGCAAGAGTAGGTTCATTGGAATCTCTATGGTCTCTAGATAAGGGAAACTCCTTATTGTTCACTGAACGTCCCAGGAGGTCTTCCTCACTGGGATTCACGTCCTTCTCCTCCCTTGTAGGTTCGACCACACCAAGCAAGGTAATGGCCTTGCACTCTCTTTTTGGATTCTCTTCTGTATTGCTTGGGAGAGTACTAGGAGGAGTTTCAGTGACTCTTTTACTCAGCTGGCCCACTTGTGCCTCCAAATTTCTAATGGAGGACCTTATTTCATTTATGAAACTTAAAGTGGCCTTGGATAGATCAGAGACTATATTTGCTAAGCTAGAGGGACTCTGCTCAGAATTCTCTGTCTATTGCTGAGTGGATGATGGAAAAGGCTTGCTATTGTTAAACCTGTTTCTTCCACCATTATTAAAGCCTTGTTGAGGCTTTTGTTGATCCTTCCATAAGAAATTTGGATGATTTCTCCATGAGGGATTATAGGTGTTTCCATAAGGTTCACCCATGTAATTCACCTCTGCTATTGCAGGGTTCTCAGGATCATAAGCTTCTTCTTCAGAAGATGCCTCTTGAGTACTGTTGGATGCAGCTTGCATTCCATTCAGACTCTGAGAAATCATATTGACTTGCTGAGTCAATATTTTGTTCTAAGCCAATATGGCATTCAGAGCATCAATTTCAAGAACTCCCTTCCTCTGAGGCGTCCCATTACTTACAGGATTCCTCTCAGAAGTGTACATGAACTGGTTATTAGCAACCATGTCAATGAGTTCTTGAGCTTCTGCAGGCGTTTTCTTTAGGTGAATGGATCGACCTGCAGAATGGTCCAGTGACATCTTTGATAACTCAGACATACCATCATAGAATATATCCAGGATGGTCCATTCTGAAAGCATGTCAGAAGGACACTTTTTGGTCAGTTGCTTGTATCTCTCCAAGCTTCATAGAGGGATTCACCTTCTTTCTGTCTGAAGGTTTGAACATCCACTCTAAGCTTACTAAGCTTTTGAGGAGGAAAGAACTTTTATTTTCGGCCATGTCTCCTTCTTTTTCGAAAATTTCTGTCAGATTTTCTCCAGAGAGTTGTGCTTTTGCTTCCCTTAGCTTCCTCTTCAGAGTCCTTTTAGGTTTAGGATTGGCTTCAACAAGAATGTTCTTATCCTTGTTCCTGCTCATATGAAAAAGAAGAGAACACAAAAGAAAATATGGAATCCTCTATGTCACAGTATAGAGATTCCTTATGTGAGTATAAGAAAAGAAGAATAGAAGAAGGAGAAGAGAAAAACTCGAACACAAAGAGGAAGATGGGGTTCGAATTTTGGGTGGAAGAGAAGTGTTAGTAGATGAATAAATAAATGGAAGGAGATGAAGAAGAGAAGAATTCGAAAATTAAGTAAAATAAAAATTAAAATTAAAATTTGAAAATTAAAAATTGAAATTAAATTAGATTAAAATTTAAAACAATTAGTTAATTAAAATTGAATTTTGAAAAGAGGGAAGGGATTTTCGAAAATTAGAGAGAGAAAATTAGTTAGGTAGTTTTGAAAAAGATAAGAATTAAACAAAATGATCAGATTAATTGAAAAAGATTTTAAAATCAATTTTGAAAAGATAAGAAGTTAGAAAAGATTTTGAAATTGATTTTGAAAAAGATGTGATTGAAGCTTATTTTGAAAAAGATTTGAAAAAGAAATTTAAAAGATTTGATTTTGAAAATTAAAGCTGATTACTTGACTAACAAGAAACAAAAAGATATGATTTTAAAATTTAAAGATTGAACCTTTCTTACTAAGCAAGTAACAAACTTAATATTTTTGAATCAATCACATTAATTGTTAGTAAGAGTTTCGAAAATATGAAATAGAAATAAGAAAAAGATTTTGAAAATTACTTTTGAAATTTTCGAAATTGTGAAAGAAAAAATGAAAAAGATTTAATTTTTGAAAAAAAGTTTGAAAAAGATAGAATTTTTAAATTGAAAATTTGATTTGACTCATAAGAAACAACTAGATTTTAAAAATTTTTTAAAAAGTCAACTCAAATTTTCAAAAATTATGAGATAAAAAAAGAAAAGATATTTTTTTATTTTTGAATTTTTAATGATGAGAGAGAAAAACATAAAAATGACACATAACATAAAAATTATGAACACTATGAATGTCAAGATGAACACCAAGAACACTTTGAAGATCAAGATGAACATCAAGACTTATTTTTTTGAAAATTTTTAAGAAAAGAAAAACATACAAGACACCAAACTTAGAAATTTTCAAACTTTAGACATTAACAAATTAAAAATGCATATGAAAAATAAGAGAAGACACAAAACAAGAAAATATGAAGATCAAACAAGAAGACTGGCCAAGAACAACTTGAAGATCATGAAGAACACATGCATGAATTTTCGAAAATTCTTGAGAAAAATAGAAATATGCAAGACACCAAACTTGACACTAGACTCAAACAAGAAACATCAAATTATTTTTTATTTTATGATTTTATAATTTTTTTTTCTGGATTTTCGAGAATTAATTTGTGAAAAACGAAAAAGAAGAAAATTTTTGTTTTGTATTTTTCGAAAATAAGAAATAAAAACTTAAAAATAAAATAAAATAAACTTACCTAATCTAAGCAACAAGATGAACCGTCAGTTGTCCAAACTCGAACAATCCCCGGCAACGGCGCCAAAAACTTGGTGCACGAAATCGTGATCGTTCATTCCTTGGTAACGGCGCTGTAAACTCAATATGCACATTTATAATCTTAATTCTTTGTCACAACTTCGCACAACTAACCAGCAAGTGCACTGGGTCGTCCAAGTAATAAACCTTACGTGAGTAAGGGTCGATCCCACGGAGATTGTCGGTATGAAGCAAGCTATGGTCATCTTGTAAATCTCAGTCAGGCGGATTCAAATGTTTATGGTGAATTGATAATTAAAATAGAAATAAAATATAAAATAGGATAGAGATACTTATGTAATTCATTGGTGAGAATTTTAGATAAGCGTATGGAGATGCTTTGTCCCTTCCGTCTCTCTGCTTTCCTACTGTCATCCAATCCTTCTTACTCCTTTCCTTGGCAAGCTGTATGTTGGGCATCACCGTTGTCAATGGCTACATCCCGTCCTCTCAGTGAAAATGGTCCAAATGCTCTGTCACAGCACGGCTAATCATCTGTAGGTTCTCGATCATACTGGAATAGGATTTACTATCCTTTTGCGTCTGTCACTACGCCCAGCACTCGCGAGTTTGAAGCTCGTCACAGCCATCCCTTCCCAGATCCTACTCAGAATACCACAAACAAGGTTTAGACTTTTCGGATCTCAAGAATGGCCGTCCATGGGTTCTAACTTATACCACGAAGACTCTGATCTCACGATCAGGAGGCTAAGAGATACACATTCAAGCCTTGTTTGCATGTAGAACGGAAGTGGTTGTCAGGCACGCGTTCATGGGTGAGAATGGTGATGAGCGTCACATAATCATCACATTCATCATGTTCTTTGGTGCGAATGAATATCTTAGAATAGGAATAAGCTTGAATTGAATAGAAACTAGTAGTAATTGCATTAAAACTCGAGGAACAGCAGAGCTCCACACCTTAATCTATGGTGTGTAGAAACTCTACCGTTGAAAATACATAAGAACAAGGTCTAGGCATGGCCGAGAGGCCAGCCTCCCAAAGAGGGTTCAATCATAAAAGCATGATCAAAAGATTCCTAACATGATAGTAAAAAGTTCTATTTATACTAAACTAGTTACTAGGGTTACAAAAATGAGTAAATGATGCAGAAATCTACTTCCGGGGCCCACTTGGTGTGTGCTTGGGCTGAGCATTGAAGCCTTCACGTGTAGAGGTCTTCCTTGGAGTTGAACACCAGTTTGTAACGTGTTTCTGGCGTTTAACTCTGTTTTGCAACCTGTTTCTGGCGTTTGACTCCAGAATTGGGCAGAGAGCTGGCGTTCAACGCCAGTTTGTGTCGTCTAAACTCGGGCAAAGCATGGACTATTATATATTGCTAGAAAGCCCAGGATGTCTACTTTCCAACGCAATTAAGAGCGCGCCATTTGAAGTTCTGTAGCTCCAGAAAATCCACTTTGAGTGCAGGGAGGTCAGAATCCAACAGCATCAGTAGTCCTTTGTCAACCTCTGAATCTGATTTTTGCTCAAGTCCCTCAATTTCAGCCAGAAAATACCTGAAATCACAGAAAAACACACAAACTCATAGTAAAGTCCAGAAATGTGATTTTTAATTAAAAACTAATAAAAATATAATAAAAACTAACTAAAATATACTAAAAACTATGTAAAAATAGTGCCCAAAAGGGTCAAGAAAATTGTGTCCCTGCACCATTCTGGCATTTAAATGCCCTCTGTATGCCAAATCTGGCGTTAAACGCCAGTCTGCTGCCCCTTTCTGGGGTTTAATGCCAGCCAGACACCCTTTTCTAGCGTTAAACGCCAGTCTGTCTGCCATTTCTCACGTTTAACGCCAGCCAGATGCCAAACACCCTTTTCTGGCTTTAAACGCCCAGAATGCTTCCCATTCTGGCATTTAACGCCCAGAATGCTGCCAGGCTGGGCGTTAAACGCCCATTTTGCTATCCTTACTGGCGTAAGCCTGTCCTCCAGGGTGTGCTATTTTTCATGTTGTTTTTTATTCCACTTTAATTCTGTAGTTATTTTTATGACTTCACATGATCATCAACCTAAAGAAAACATAAAATAACAATGAAAAATAAATAAATATAATTAAATAACATTGGGTTGCCTCCCAACAAGCGCTTCTTTAATGTCAATAGCTTGACAGTGAGCTCTTAGAGAGCCTCACAGAGATTCAGAGCTTAATGGTGGCCTCCCAATACCAAACTTAGAAGTTGAGTGTGGGGGCTCTATTTGACTCTGTTTTGAGATAAGCTTTTCATGCTTCCTCTCCATGGGTACAAAAGAAGATCCTTGAGCCTTAAACACAAGGTAGTCATCATTCAATTGAAGGACTAACTCTCCTCTGTCCACATCAATCACAGCTTTTGCTGTGGCTAGGAAGGGTCTTCCAAGGATAAGGGATTCATCCTCTTCCTTCCCAGTGTCTAGGATTATGAAGTCAGCAGGGATGTACAGGCCTTCAACCTTCACTAAGACATCCTCTACAAGTCCATAAGCTTGTTTCCTTGATTTGTCTGCCAATTCTAGTGAGAATTTTGCAGCTTGTACCTCAAAGATCTCTAGTTTCTCCATTACAGAGAGTGGCATGAGGTTTATTCCTGACCCCAGGTCACACAGAGCCTTCTCAAAGGTCATGGTGCCTATGGTACAAGGTATTAAGAACTTTCCAGGATCTTATTTCTTCTGAGGTAACTTCAGTTGAATCAGATCATTCAGTTCATTAATGAGCAATGGAGGTTCATCCTCCCAAGTCTCATTACCAAATAGCTTGGCATTTAGTTTCATGATTGCTCCTAGATACAGAGCAACTTGCTCTTCAATAATGTATTCATCCTCTTCAGAGGAAGAATACTCATCAGAGCTCATGAATGGCAACAGTAAGTCCAATGAAATCTCTATGGTCTCTGTATGAGCCTCAGATTCCTTTAGTTTCTCATGAGGGAACTCCATAGTAGCCAGTGGACGTCCATGGAGGTTTTTCTCAGTGGAAATCACTGCCTTTCCCTCCTCTCCAGGTTCGGCCTTAGTGGTCATATTGATGGCCTTGCATTCTCTCTTTGGATTCTCTTCTGTATTACTTGGGAGAGTACTTGGAGGAAGTTCAGTAATTCTTTTACTCAGCTGACCCACTTGTGCCTCTAAATTTCTAATAGAGGACCTTGTTTCAGTCATGAAACTGTGAATGGTCTTACTTAGATCAGAGATTATGGTTGCTAAGTCAGAGAGGCTCTGCTTAGAATTCTCTGTCTGTTGCTGAGAAGATGATGGAAAAGGTTCGCTATTGCCAAACCGTGGTCTCCCACCATTGTTATTGAAGCCTTGATTCGGCTTCTGCTGATCCTTCCATGAGAAATTAGGATGATTCCTCCATGAAGGATTGTAAGTGTTTCCATAGGATTCTCCCATGGAATTCACTTCTTCCATTCCAGGATTCTCAGGGTCATAAGCTTCTCCTTCAGAGGAGGCTTCTTTAGCACTGCCGGATGCAGCTTGTAATCCAGTCAGATTCTGAAAAATCATATTGACTTGCTGTGTCAATATTTTATTCTAAGCCAATATGGCATTCAGAGTGTCAACCTCAAGAACTCCTTTCTTTTGAGTCATCCCATTATTCACAGGATTTCTTTCAGAAGTGTACATGAACTGGTTATTTGCAACCATGTCAATGAGTTCCTTGGCCTCTGCAGGCGTCTTCTTCAGATGAAGAGATCCACCAGCAGAGTGGTCCAATGATATCTTGGACAATTCAGATAGACCATCATAGAATATACATAAGATGCTCCATTCTGAAAACATGTCAGAAGGACACCTTCTGATCAATTGCTTGTATCTTTCCCAAGCTTCATAGAGGGATTCACCTTCCTTATGTTTGAAGGTTTGGACTTCCACTCTAAGCTTGCTCAACTTTTGAGGTGGAAAGAACTTGGCCAAGAAAGCATTGACCAACTTTTTCCAAGAGTTCAGACTTTCTTTAGGTTGTGAGTCCAACCATGTCCTAGCTCTGTCTCTTACAGCAAAAGGGAAAAGCATAAGTCTGTAGACCTCGGGATTAACCTCATTGGTCTTAACAGTGTCACAGATTTGCAAGAATTCAGCTAAGAACTGATGAGGATCTTCCAAAGGAAGTCCATGAAACTTGCAATTATATTGCATTAGAGAAACTAATTGAGGCTTAAGCTCAAAGTTGTTTGCTCCAATTGCAGGAATTGAGATGCTTCTTCCATAGAAGTCAAAAGAGGGTGCAACAAAGTCGCCAAGCATCTTACTTGCATCTCCACCATTGTTGTTGGGTTCGGCCATGTCTTCTTCTTTTTCGAAAATTTCTATAAGGTTTTCTCCAGAGAGTTGTGCTTTAGCTTCCCTTAGCTTCCTCTTCAGAGTCCTTTCAGGTTCAGGATCAGCTTCAACAACAATGTCTTTATCCTTGTTCCTGCTCATATGAAAAAGAAGAGAACAGAAAAGAATAGGAATCCTCTATGTCACAGTATAGAGATTCCTTTATATGAGTAGAAGAAGAGAAGAATGAGGTAGAGAGAAAATCAGAAAAATTCGAACACAGAGAGAGGGAGGGGATTCGAATTTTTAAAAGAAAGAGAAGTGTTAGTAATTAGAGATAGAAAAGTAGTTAGATGATTTTGGAAAAGATAAGAAATAGTAAAACAAAAAGTCAAATAGTTAATTGAAAAAGATTTGAAAATCAATTTTGAATTTGATTTTGAAAAAGATATGATTGAAATTTATTTTGAAAAAGATTTGAAAAGGAAATTAAAAATATTTTATTTTTGAAATTAAAGTTGATTGACTTGACTAACAAGAAACTAAAAGATATGATTCTAGAATTTAAAGATTGAACCTTTCTTGATAGGCAAGTAACAAGTTGAAATATTTTTGAATCAAACATTAAATGTTGGTAAGATTTCGAAAATCATGAAATAAAATTAAGAAAAAGATTTTGAAAATCAATTTTTAAAATTTTCGAAATTATTAAGAAGAAAAATAAAAAAGATTTTGAAAAATTTTAAGAAAGAATTCGAAAATAATAAAAGGAAGTTGAAAAATATTTGATTTTTGAAAAAGATTTGAAAAGATAGAATTTTTTAATTGAAATTTATGAGTAAAATAAGGAAAGATATTTTTTTTATTTTTGAATTCTAATGATGAGAGAGAAAAATACCAAATTGAAACAAAACATAAATATTATGAATCAAAACAACTAATGCATACAAGAACACTTTGAATGTCAAGATGAACACCAAGAACACTTTGAAGATCAAGATGAACATCAAGAACTTACTTTTGAAAATTTTTAAGAAAAGAAAAACATGCAAGAGACCAAACTTAGAAATTTTTAATGTTTAGACACTGAATTCGAAAATGCAAATGAAAAACAAGAAAAGACATAAAACAAGAAAATTTAAAGATCAAATAAAGAAAATAATCAAGATCAACTTGAAGATCATGAAGAACACAATGCATGCAATTTTCGAAAATTAAAGAAAAATTTAAAAACATGCAATTGACACCAAACTTAAAATTTTACACTAGACTCAAACAAGAAACATAAAAAAAATTTTTGGTTTTTATGATTTTATTAATTTTTTTTTTGTATCTTTTCGAAAATTATTTTGAAAAAGAAAATAAAGAAATTCAAAATTTTTAATAAGAATTCCAGGATTCATGCCATGTTATTCTAAAGCTCCAGTCCAAAAGAATTAGACATGGCCAATCGCCAGCCAAGCTTCAGCATAGAATTATAAACGAGAATCCAAAGGTGTATGTAATGTTATTCTAAAGCTTCGGTCCAACAGAGTTAGACATGGCCAGATGGCCAGCCAAGCTTTAACATAACAATTACATACAACAATCCAATGAATATGATAAGTTAAAGCTCCGGTCCAAAAGATTTAGACATGGCTTAATAGCCAGCCAAGCTTTAACATATCATCATGAAGCTCGAAAGTGGAATTCATTCTTAAAAATTTTGATGAATTTTTCGAAAATTAAATATAATTTTTTTTGAATGATTTTTCAGAAAAAAAATAAAAAGCTTAAACATAAAATAAAATTACCTAATCTAAGCAACAAGATGAACCGTCAGTTGTCCAAACTCGAACAATCCCCGGCAACGGCGCTAAAAACTTGGTACGCGAGAACGTGATCGCACACTTTTATTCACAACTCCGCGTAACTAACCAGCAAGTGCACTGGGTCGTCTAAGTAATACCTTACATGAGTAAGGGTCGATCCCACGGAGATTGTCAGCTTGAAGCAAGCTATGGTCACCTTGTAAATCTTAGTCAGTCGGATTCAAATGGTTATGGGATTTTGATAATTAAAAGATAAATAAAACATAAAATAAGATAGAGATACTTATGTAATTCATTTGTGGAAATTTCAGATAAGGGTTTGTAGATGCTTTGTTGCTTCTGAACCTCTGCTTTCCTATTTCCTTCTTCCAACCATGCGTGCTCCCTTCCATGGCAAGCTGTATGATCCTCTCAGTGAAAATGGTTCAACTACGGTTTCTACACGGCTAATCAACTGTCGGATTTCTCGTCTCGGATGAAAAATACCAGGCACAGCTACCGCAGGGCTAATCATCTGTCGGTTCCCACTAGCATCGGAATAGGATCCATTGATCCTTTTGCACACTGCCACTTGCTCCCAATATTCGCAGGTTTGAAGCTCTTTACAGTCATCCCTTCCGGGATCCTACTCAGAATACCACAGACAAGGTTTAGACTTTTCGGATCCCAGAAATGCTGCCTCTGTTCTAGCCTATACCACGAAGATACTAATCTCACGGACTCGGTCCGTGTATTAGATATCCAAGAGAATATACTCTAGCTGTCGTCCAATGACTACGTTGAACATCATGTAGACCGCTTGTGGTTGTCAGGCACGCGGATCTTGGCTAAGCGATTACTGAAGATAGTGGGTGATTGTCACGGGTCACCCCTTCAGTCTGACTTAACTGAATAAAGAACAAGAGTATATCTTGGAGAAGAAGTAGGTGTGAATTGAAAGAAAAACCATAGTACTTGCATTAATTCATGAAGAACAGCAGAGCTCCTCACCTTAATATATGAGGTGTAAAAACTCCACCGTTGAAAATACATAAGTGAAAAAAGGGTAGGCATGGCCGAATAGCCAGCCTCCCATGGAGGTCTCAAAGTGCCAAAGTTACATAATATGATCCTAAGGTCAAAAGTGATCGAAAAAGATATAAAATAAATCTCTAAAAGTAGTTTTTATACTAAACTAGTTACTAGGGTTTACAGAAAATGAGTAACTAAGTGCAGATAGTGCAGAAATCCACTTCCAGGGCCCACTTGGTATGTGCTTGGGCTGAGCATTGAAGCTTTTTCGCACTTAAGCTATCCTTGGAGTTAAGCGCCAGCTGGGGTGCCATTTTGGGCGTTAAACGCCGGTTTTAGTGCCAGTTCTGGCGTTTTACGCTAGAATTCCTTGGGCTGACTTTGAACGCCAGTTTGGGCCATCAAATATCGGACAAAGTATAAACTATTATATATTGCTAGAAAGCCCAGGATGTCTACTTTCTAACGCAATTGAGAGCGCACCAATTGGGCTTCTGTAGCTCCAGAAAATCCATTTCAAGTGAAGTAGGGTCAGAATCCAACAACATCTGCAGTCCTTTCTCAGCCTCTGAATCAGATTTTTGCTCAGGTCCCTCAATTTCAGCCAGGAAGTACCTGAAATCATAGAAAAACACACAAACTCATAGTAAAGTCTAGAAATGTAATTTCTGAATAAAAACTAATAAAAATATAATAAAAACTAATTAAAACATACTAAAAACTATGTAAAAACAGTGCCAAAAAGGGTATAAATTATCTACTCATCATTCACCCCCATACAATTATATATCGTTGAAAAGCTTTGGATGTATACTTTCCAATGCATTTGAGAGTGCATCATTTAAAGCTCTACAACTCAAGTTATTCCCCTTGGAAGGTGAAGAGGTTAGCTGGCCTTACTATAGGTTGATACTATGTTCATCTTTGCACTTTCGGGGTAGGTTTTCTCCCTCAGATTTAGTGTCCACCATACAGTGCCATATATGCTTGGAAAGCTCCAGATTCCTACTTTCCAATGCCACTAAAATTACCTCATTTGGAGTTTTGTAGCTCGAGTTATTCTTGTTGGAGTGTGAAGAGGTCAGGGTTGCAAATCCTCTTTGCTCCTTCTTGAGTCTGTTTCCAACTCTTTTGCCACCTTGAGAGTATGATTCTTCTATTAGTGCTTTTATTGCTTTTTTTCTTCACCTTTTCACCTATCATCAACCAAACAAATACATCAAAGCCTTGGCATAATCATCAAATCTTGCATCATTCATGTTATCAACTAAATCTTGCAAGAAATCTAATGAAAATGCATAAAATTACCAATGTTTGATTGAATCAAGACAAGCATGAAATTCTCACTCAAACACTTATTTATTGCCTAAAAATGCATGAAAACCAAGTAAAAATTAATGAAAAAGGCTTGTGAAACTAGCCTAAGATGACTTGTCATCAGTGGATCTAGCCCGATTTTGGCGACGGCGTTGACAATGATCCCCTTCGGCGGTGACAGCTAGGGTTCCAGTGGCGATGGCTCCTCCAACGGCGGTGAGACGCAGCAGTGGCGGTGAAGAACAGCGGCAACAGCGCATGGCTGTGGTGAGGATGAAGATTTCTTCCTATTCTCCATCGATATATCTCTCTCTTCTGCTCCTCGGCGATAACAGAAGTGGCGGCTACAAACCCAAGCAATGGTGGTGGCGGTTTGGCAGTGTGAAGGCATGGCGGCGACTCCTACCTCTCTTCGCGAGCTCTCTCGTTCATCTCTCACTCTCCCTCAGCTGGCCCATTCGACGATGACGGCGATGCGGGTTCACGATGGCGACGCCTCTCTTTCTTCGACAGGCTGGACAATGACACGAGGGCACGGTGAGCGGCGGCGAGGCAGCAGCCCCTCCACTTCCTCTTCTACTCTCTCAGATCCCTCTCTCTATTTCCCCTTCCCCCTTTTTCTCCTTTCTTCTCCCTCTCTGTTCTTCCCTTTCTCTTTTCCTTTCTTTCATTTTTCAGTACATGTGTGTGTGTTTTGTTTAATTTTGGAAAGAGGGTGGCAGTGGGGTAAAGAGGTTAGGGTTAGGGTTTTGTTTGTAATTTAGGGTTAGGGTTTGCTTTTGGAGTAAAATGTGAAATTAAGAATTTTTTGGGTAAATTAGAATTTGGGTAATTTTAATTAAATTGAGGTATAGAGTATTTAATTTAAGATCTAATTTAATCCCTTAAAAATTACTTTAAAAATATTATTTAATTATCAATTTGCTAATTGGCTTTCAATAAAGTATTCTAATTTGAAATTAGTGATAATATAAAAATTTTCTTTGTTTATAAAAATTAAAGTATTAAATTCGAAAACCTCAATTACTTAAACTAAATCATATAAAGTTCTTATTCTTTTACAACTATTAAACTTTACAATTTAAATATAGAAAATTATTCAATAATTATAATATTAAACAAAATTTTTAGTTTAATTTTCAAAACTTTGTTTAATTACTTTTAATAAAATAATTTCTAAAAATAAAGTCTTTAATAGATAAATAAATTGAAATTAGCTCATAATAAGATTTTTCTAAAAATTCTAGGTCTTACAAGTAGCCTAAATTTTCACGTAACATTATATATTAGCTACCAAAAACCAAAATCATACCTTGAACGATTTTTTCCAAAGTCACAAAATACCACAAAATCTCCTCTTCACAAGCCTCAAGACCTCCAAACCAACTCAACCAGCTTCAATCACCATAAGTTTGTTCCAATATCACCAATTTGACTTCAATCCACATGCAATTCAATCAAATTTCATACAATATCACTAAAATCAACACAGAGGCTCACTACTTCAATAATTTACAAGAGTTTAGTGGTTCTTATCTTACCCATGGATGATTAGGGTGATACCCTAAATCATCAAAATTACATAGCTCCTCAATATCCAACACTCAAAATTACGAAAATATAAGAGGGGAAGAATTGGGTGAGAAATTCAAATTTCTTACCCACTTTATTTGGATAAATTTGAAGAGAATTTCAAGACGGTCGTATGGCCACAAATGGTGCGACGATCGGAGCTCCATATTGAAAGTTACAAGGGATTGAATATTGGATTGAAATGGGAGTTAGGGTTTAGTGCAATGCTTCTCTTCCTCAGTGTGTTTTGCTGAATGAGAAGGGAGGAAGGGCTGAGTTCTTCATTTATATGTTTGGCCTTGGACTCAATACGGGTTTGGTTTGGCCCATTGACCCAATTTTGGGTCAAAATCTTTAAAATTAGTATTCTAATTCGTGTTTTAAATATTTTTACCTCTTCAAATTATAAATTTAATTTTCTAATTTCTTAAATTCATAATTAATTTATTAGTTAATTATTCGTTAATTTACCAAATTTTACACATGGCACAACTTGATACATGGTTAAATAGTATTGTGATACGTAGCACAATCATTTACATCAGCATGTCACATACTACCATAGTTCTAAAAACCGAACAGGACCGGCAGATTCAACTGGAAACCGGTCACCAAGCTGGTCCGGTTAGGCCTAGAAATCACCTGGCAAAAAATCAGTTACCACCAGTGAATCGGCAGAACAGTTCGGTTTTTTGGAGGGTTTTCGGTTCGAAAATAAACCCTCCAAAACGGCATCGTTTTGTCCCTTTTAAAAAAAAAGAAAAACGGCAAAACTGAAGGAGTGAACCCTAAATCAAACGTAACCCATCTGTTCTTCTTATTCACAATGACACAAACTCATCTCCTCTCCTCTCTTCTTTAAGAACCATAGAAGCCACCGATGCCCCAAATCGCGTAGCCACCGTAGCCCGCCGCCACCGCATTCCGCAGCCACCGCAATGACGGGTTTGACCACCGCAGCCCCCACCGCGTCGTTGTCATTGACGAGCGTGCCTTCTCTCTGTTCGCCAGTGTCGCGTCCTCTGCCGTTGCCGTTGTTTGCCTTCCACCTTGCCGCCGATAAGTAATATTTTGTTTGCAGTCTCACACTTCACAACCATCTCCTCGGCGTCTGCTTGCTGGTTTAGGGTTTAACAATTAACTTCTGATAATACTTATTATTTGTTTCAAATTGATTTGCTAATTAGCTGGATTTTCTAAGGTTATTGTTTACTGATTTAAGTTTTACTATGGAGTTTGTGGAGTTTGCTGAGTTATTTTTGTTCATAATTTTTTGAAATTTTATTCTTGAGTTGCTATTTTTTTCTGTTGTGTTCTGAGTTGGGGTAAGTTGCTGTTTTTCTTTGTTTGTTGTGTTCTGACTTCTGAGTTAGAGTTAGTGGTGGTATGATTGCTAAGTTTGGATTAATTGTTCTTTTTTTTGGATTCTCTGATTTTTCTATTTTTGAATTATAAGAAGTTATTTTTGAAGATTTTCTTGTTTTTCACTTTTGTTTCTGATTGATGAGGATTGCTGATTGAGAGTTGATTGGTATCTTGCAAAACCAGCTCAACCGAAGAATTAAAGGCAATCTTGCTAAGCCGTGTCCCCGTTAAGGTGTCAAGATTTGCCATTAGCGGCGCACCGGTATAGTTGATAGGTTTTGAAGGCCTATCAGAAAAATCAGTTCTAAAAACGCACTTGAGATTTTAATAGTGAACTTGAAGAAATGCAGTTTGTGGCATCACAAATGAGACATTGTTCAATAAAACAACTAGTCTTGTTCCATTGACACACGTAGGGCAAGGATTTATGCCTAAACCAATAGTGTAGACGAGGTTTCTATCAACTTTGAGAGGAACAAGAGCAGAGTATTGATCAAAGTTTAGGCTTCTGAGTTTCTTGTTAAGACTCTGTACAAAAGTTGAGTTATTTCTAGCAGGAAGTTGAAGTTGAGGAAAAGAAGAGATTAGTGTTTAAGATGCCTTTGTATTGGAATATAGCTGTGGTGATTTTGTTATCAACGGAGATTGGAGCATCTATGAAGACCCTTTGCGGCCATGAAGTACCTGCTTGGAATAATATTGGCATGGACTAAAACGTTTGTGGTTTGTCCTAGTCCAATTAGTATGGAACTTGTGGTGAATGATTTTGTTAAATTTTGATGGATGATAGTTGATGATTTTGTTAAATTGATGATTGATGATGTTTTTTAAAATATTTGAAATTATATATTTAATTTTTAATAATTTTATTTAATATTTAATTAAACTGATTGAATTCCGGTTGAACTCCGATCGAACCACTGAACTAGTGAACCAGTTATTTTACTGGTTTATTGACCGATCGACTCGTTATCATACTATTACACGTGGCCAAATAATCTATGTTATCAAGTCATGTTAGCATATTATTAATAGAAAATGGATCAAAAACTAACCTGATTTACTTTTGTCAACTTTAAAAATATAATTAGTGTGTAATTAAAATTTTAAAAATAATTTTAGTATACGACATTAATTTTAAATAACACTTTGAGACTTAACTCGATTTATTATAATATTGATCCCTATTAAGGGCGTTAATGATGTCTCACGCAAACGATAATTGTATAAAGAAAAGTCTAGGGGGCCAGCAATTTTGTTAAATTCTGGCCAGTATATAACTAGCAAAAAAAAATGAGCCATTGGATGAAAGTTCACACCAATCTCACACCATTAAAATCATTATTGATGGCTATTTGATGGCTACAAATCACAAAAGTTGTTGACCCCTAACATTCCTCGTTATATAATTTGTTCATCGCGAAAACAAAATATTATTGATGCCATTGATGTTTCTTGTGAATCGTACACCTTCACATTCTTTCGTAGAATTGTCACAGCGTGGTTTCATTTCCCGAAAAAATTAGCCGACAATACTTCCAAATTATTAATTATCGTTGCCTACTTGCTTCTATACATATTCAAATAAATTATTTTGGTTACTTAATCATTGGTACTTATTAATAAGTGGGAAATATTATATTGTGTGGTTTGATGCCCAATTATGATATTTAGTGGAAGATCTCATTTTTCATTGTATTCTTTTTATATTTATTTTTGATCCTATTTATAGAATTAAAGGTGAGAGATTACACTTTATTCTCTCCAGTAACAAAAAAAAATGGAAAGGATCCATTTCCTATATTATATAGTCAATAATACCATATCTTGTGCTCACATAAAACTAAACCTTATATGTGGCTTTACACATAGACATCATTCGGTCAAAAGCTAAAATAATTCTTTCCATCACAATTGCTTTGTACCATACATTTTCTTTTTAACGGTATGTGACTAAATAGATTACAATATATCTTTTATGTTTAAAATTATTTATTAAAATCACATGATTGACTTGTTAACATAGCAACAAGCTATAGATACCCTTTCTAGGGTGTAGCATTTTATTCCCTATATAAAGGTTTCTTTCAAAGCCATTTCAAAACCAAGTTGTGTTTACTAATCTCCCTCATTCACTACAAGAAAAATACCTATTCAACCATACTTTTTTAAGTTACATTTAAAAAGCATAGTCTATTCATCTTCGTGTTGCCTTTTTATAAGAGAAAAGGATACACAATTGTGGCGTCATTTAAAAAGTGTAGCCTTAAGTATTATAGAAATCACTTATAAAGCGTAGCCGTAGGTTGATATCTATAGGTTCACTTTTCGTATCAAAGAGGACACTTTTAGAGGGTAGCCTATTTGTTAAGTTTTGGGTGCGTTTTAAAAGCGATGCCTAATGTATCTAGAGCCAAAAACTTGACACTTGGTGATTTTTTTTCCTCTTAATTTTTTCCCTTTAGCACGCACACTCAGCTCACGTTTTTTCCCTCTTAACTTAGTGAAATTTTGACTTATTCCCTCCAAAGCTCGTCATCACCGTTTCAGAGAAGAAAACCCTCCAAAGCACGAAGAAAACCCTTTCAGAGAAGATCGAAAACCCTTACCATCGCGAAGATACTCAGCCAAATCGCGAATGAAACGTAACACTCATCACCCTTGTTAACTTTTCCCTTCTTCTTCGTGCCACTCATCACCCCAAATCAGAGAAAGGGTCCGCCGTCACCACACCACTCACGGCGTCACCACTCACCTCCAGGAAGACTCTGCACTCACTCATCTTCACTACTCACCATGCCGTCACTCATCTTCACCGCACCGTCGCTTCTCTTTGCTGTGCGCTCACATTAGGAAGACACTGCGCTCAACCGAAAGCCTCTCTTCAATTGCTTACCGTCGTCGAGAAGGTATGCATCCACCTTCATTTGGTTTCTGAAATTTGAGAATGTAGGGTTCCGATTTTAGGGTTTCAATTTGGGGGTTTGGTACGATAATCTGTGAACTCATGAATTGATTTTGTGATTTTGTGTTGCGGCGTAGGAGAACTCATTCTTCTAGGTTCACTCATCACAAGCCCTAGGTTCGTTCGCCTATTGTCTTTTCTTGTGATTTTGTGTATCAAGCAGCGGAGGAGATAACTCAAATCAAAACTTCAAGCAGTGACGAGACTGTTGGTATGCTTCTACCCCCACTCTTCGTTTGTAACTAATTCATTTCCACTCACTGCGATAGAGAACTGAGATGGTAGTGACGATGAACCGAGACAATGGTGTGTATGAATTTTCTAGTTTTGCGGTTTTTTTGAGGGTTTGTTGTTCTGATTTTCAGAGTTCTACAATCTTTTGTAATTTTTGTTTCTTACTATGTTAAGATTTTTCTTTTTTATTTTGCATTTGTTTTATGATTTTGCACTTACAGACTATGTTTGTTCAAGCTTAGCAGTAAGTCCTATATAATCTTCCTTTCATGTGTTTATATTGCTTTGAGAATGTTGGCACAAAGAATGTAAAATGGTTGTCATATCGATATTGTATTTGTACTGATATACCCATTTCTCGGGTATTCCTAGAATAGTAAATTTTTTTTATTTTTAGTGAAAAAAGTTATTTAACCTCTAGCTCACATGCACTTTACACCCAAAACTTTTGAATTTGCAATGCGCAACTTTGAGGTTGTCAAGTGGTGTAGAAAAGGCCCTATGTTAACTTTTTTCTCTTTTTCAAATTTCCTTTCTAATAAAGGGTGGTGTTGTCAATAAAACACTCCACGTGAAGCGGTAATTTCGTATGAAATGGTAACACAGAAAACTTGCAATTGTCAAGTGAATATTTTGAAAGTAAGAGTGTAGTGTGCATAAGAGCCAAAGTTAATTGAATGGTATCCTAAGAAACTATAAGCATTTTACATTACTTTTTAGACGTAACTACTATAAGTATTGTTAATTGAATGCTCTTTGCATATCTTCCAGTTGTCAAAGATGTTGGTAGAAATGACTGGTACGCGAAATTGTGATCTCTGGTAATGGCTCCAAAAACTTGGAGCTCTAATCTTAATTTGTAATTTGTCACAACTCCATGTAGCTGACCAGCAAGTGCACTGGGTCGTCCAAGTAATACCTTACGTGAGTAAGGGTCGATCCCACGGAGATTGTTGGTATGAAGCAAGCTATGGTTATCTTGTAAATCTCAGTTAGGCGGATAATAATTGGTAATGAGTTTTTGAATAATAATATTAAATAAACAGAAAATAAGGATAAAAATACTTATGTAAATCATTGGTGAGAATTTCAGATAAGTGTATGGAGATGCTTTGTCCCTGTTGGATCTCTGCTTTCCTACTGCCTTCCTTCAATCCTTCTTACTCCTTTCCATGGAAAGCTGTATGTAGGGCATCACCGTTGTCAATGGCTACATCCCATCCTCTAAGTGAAAATGGTCCAAATGCTCTGTCACAACACGGCTAATCATCTGTCGGTTCTCGATCATACTGGAATAGGATTTACTATCCTTTTGCGTCTGTCACTACGCCCAATACTCGCGAGTTTGAAGCTCGTCACAGTCAATCAATCCCTGAATCCTACTCGGGATACCACAGACAAGGTTTAGACTTTCCAGATTCTCATGAATGCCACCATCAATTCTAGCTTATACCACGAAGATTCTGATTAAGGAATCCAAGAGATATGCGCCCGGTCTAAGGTAGAACAGAAGTGGTTGTCAGTCACGCGTTCATAGGTGAGAATGATAATGAGTGTCACGGATCATCACATTCATCATGTTGAAGTGCAACGAATATCTTAGAACAGAAATAAACCGAATTGAATAGAAAATAGTAGTAATTGCACTAATACTCGAGGAACAGCAGAGCTCCACACCCTTAATCTATGGTGTGTAGAAACTCCACCGTTGAAAATACATAAGTGATGAAGGTTCAGGCATGGCCGAGAGGCCAGCCCCCAAAACGTGATCAATAGTCTCCTAAGATGAACAATATATTAAAACTGAGACCAAAGATGTCTAATACAATAGTAAAATATCCTATTTATACTAGACTAGCTACTAGGGTTTACAGAAGTAAGTAATTGATGCATAAATCCACTTTCGGGGCCCACTTTGGTGTGTGCTTGGGCTGAGCTTGAACTTTACACATGCAGAGGCTTCTTTTGGAGTTGAACGCCAAGTTGTAACGTGTTTTTGGCGTTCAACTCTGGTTCGTGACGTGTTTCTGGCATTTGACTCCAGAATGCAGCGTAGAACTGGTGTTGAGCGCCAGTTTGCGTCGTCTAATCTCGAATAAAGTATGGACTATTATATATTGCTGGAAAGCTCTGGATGTCTACTTTCCAACGCCGTTAAGAGCGCTTCATTTGGAGTTCTGTAGCTCTAGAAAATCCATTTCGAGTATAGGGAGGTCAGAGTCCAACAGCATCAGCAGTCCTTTGTCAGTCTTTCATCAGAGTTTTGCTCAGGTCCTTCGATTTCAGCCAGAAATTACCTGAAATCACAGAAAAACACACAAACTCATAGTAAAGTCTAGAAATGTGAATTTAGAATAAAAACTAATAAAAACATCCCTAAAAGTAACTAGATCCTACTAAAAACATACTAAAAATAATGCCAAAAAGCGTATAATTATCCGCTCATCACAACACCAAACTCAAATTGTTGCTTGTCCCCAAGCAACTGAAAATCAAATAGGATAAAAAGAAGAGAACATACTATAAATTCCAAACTATCAGTGAATATTAATTCTAATTAGATGAGTGGGACTTGTAGCTTTTTGCCTCTGAACAGTTTTGGCATCTCACTTTATCCTTTGAAGTTTAGAATGATTGGCATCTATAGGAACTTAGAATTTCAGATAGTGTTATTGATTCTCTTAGTTAAGTATGTTGATTCTTGAACACAGTTACTTTTGAGTCTTGGCCGTGGCCCAAAGCACTCTGTTTTCGAGTATTACCACCTGATACATACATGCCACAGACACATAACTGGTGAACCTTTTCATATTGTGACTCAGCTTTGCTAGAGTCCCCAATTAGAGGTGTCCAGGGTTCTTAAGCACACTCTTTTTGCTTTGGATCACGACTTTAACCGCTCAGTCTCAAGCTTTTCACTTGACACCTACACGCCACAAGCACATGGTTAGGGACAGCTTGGTTTAGCCGCTTAGGCCAGGATTTTATTCCTTTAGGCCCTCCTATCCATTGATGCTCAAAGCCTTTGATCTTTTTTACCCTTGCCTTTTGATTTTAAGGGCTATTGGCTTTTTCTGCTTGCTTTTTCTTTTTCTTTCTCTTTTTTTTCGCCATTTTTCTTTTTTTTTTTCCGCAAGCTTTTGCTTTTTCACTGCTTTTTCTTGCTTCAAGAATCAAATTTATGATTTTTCAGATTGTCAATAACATTTCTCTTTGTTCATCATTCTTTCAAGAGCCAACAATTTTAACATTCATAATCAACAAGATAAAAAATATGCACTGTTCAAGCATTCATTCAGAAAACAAAAAGTATTGTCACCACATCAATATAATTAAACTAAATTCAAGGATAAATTCGAAAGTCATGTACTTCTTGTTCTTTTGAAATAAAACATTTTTCATTTAAGAGAGGTGAAGGATTCATGGAATTATTCATAGCCTTAAGACATAGTTACTAAATACTAATGATCATGTAATGAAGACACAAACATAGATAAACATTTAACAGAAAAAACGAAAAACAGAAAATTAAGAACAAGGAAGTTAAGGAATGAGTCCACCTTAGTGATGGTGGCGTTTTCTTCTTGAAGAACCAATGCTGTCCTTGAGTTCTTCTATGTCTCTTCCTTGTTTTTGTTGCTCCTCCCTCATTGCTCTTTGATCTTCTCTAATTTCATGGAGAATGATGGAGTGCTCTTGATGTTCCACCCTTAATTGATTCATGTTGTGACTCAAATCTTCAAGAGAAGTGTTGAGTTGTTTCCAATAGTTGTTGGGAGGAAAGTGCATCCCTTGAGGTATCTCAGGGATTTTTTGATGATGAGCTTTCTCATGCGTTTCTTGAACTCCATGAATAGGCTCTCTTGTTTGCTCCATCTTTTTCTTAGTGATGGGTTTCTCCTCCTCAATGGGGATGTCTCCTTCTATGAAAGCTCCAGCTGAGTAACATAGATGGTAAATAAGATAAGGAAAAGCTAGCCTTGCCAAGGTAGAGGGCTTTTCGACTATTTTGTAGAATTTAAAGGAGATAACTTCATGAACTTCTACTTCCTCTCCAATCATGATGCTATGAATCATGATGGCCTGGTCTACAATAACTTCAGACCGGTTGCTAGTGGGGATGATGGAGCGTTGGATGAACTCCAACCATCCTCTAGCTACAGGCTTGAGGTCCAGTCTTCTGAATTGAACCGGTTTACCTTTGGAGTCTACTTTCCATTGAGCTCCTTCCACACATATGTCCATAAGGACTTGGTCCAACCTTTGATTAAAGTTGACCCTTCTAGTGTAGGGGCGTGCATCTCCTTGCATCATGGGCAAGTTGAACGCCAACCTCACATTCTCCGGACTAAAGTCTAAGTATTTCCCCCGAACCATTGTAAGATAATTCTTTGGGTTTGGGTTCTTACTTTGATCATGGTTCCTAGTGATCCATGCATTAGCATAGAACTCTTGAACCATTAGGATTCCGACTTGTTGAATGGGGTTGGTTAGAACTTTCCAACCTCTTCTTTGGATTTCGTGTCGGATCTCCGGATACTCATTTTTCTTGAGTTTGAAAGGGACCTCGGGGATCACCTTCTTCTTGGCCACAACATCATAGAAGTGGTCTTGATGGGCTTTGGAGATGAATCTTTCCATCTCCCATGACTCGGAGGTGGAAGCTTTTGTCTTCCCTTTCCCTTTTCTAGAGGTTTCTCCGGTCTTAGGTGCCATCATTGGTAATGGAAAAACAAAAAAAGCTATGCTTTTACCATACCAAACTTAGAATATTGCTCACCCTCGAGCAAGAGAAGAAAGAATAGATGAAGAAGAAGAAGATATGGAGGAGAGGGAGAGAGGGTTGTGTTTCGGCCAAGGAGGAGAAGAGAGGGGTGTGTTGTGTGAAAATGAAGAAGAATGGAGGGGTTTATATAGTGGAGGGAGAGGGGTTAAGGTTCGGCCATTTTAGGTGGGTTTGGGTAGGAAAGAGATTTTGAATTTTGAAGGTAGGAGGGGTTTATGGGGAAGAGTGTTTATGGGAAAGATGGGATGAATGTTAAGAAGAGGGGAGAATATGAGTGGAGGTAGGTGGGGATCCTGTGGGGTCCACAGATCCTGAGGTGTCAAGACTTTACATCCCTGCACCAATTAGGCGTGTAAAATGCCTTTGCATGCAATTTTGGCGTTTAAACGCCGAAGTGATGCTTATTCTGGGTGTTCAACGCCCATATGCAGCATGTTTCTGGCGTTGAACGCCAGTTCCATGCTTGTTTCTGGCGTTCAGCACCAGCTCTTCTCAGGGTGTCTTTCTGGCATTTGAACGCCTGGATGTTGCTTATTTCTGGCATTCAACACCAGATCCATGCTCTGTTCTGGCATTGAACGCCAGCCAGATGCTCCTTACTGGCGTTTAAACGCCAGTAAGTCCTTCCTCCAGGGTGTGATTTTTCTTCTGCTATTTTTGATTTTTGTATTTTTTTCGTGACTCCACATGATCATGAACCTAATAAAACATAAAAGAACAATAACAATAAAAATAAAAATAAAATTAGATAAATAAAAATTGGGTTGCCTCCCAACAAGCGCTTCTTTAATGTTAATAGCTTGACAGTGGGCTCTCACGGAGCTACACAGGTGATCAGGTCAATGTTGTAGACTCCCAAAACCAAACTTAGAGTTTGGATATGGGGATTCAACACCAAACTTAGAGTTTGGCTGAGGCCTCCCAACACCAAACTTAGAGTTTGATTGTGGGGGCTTTGTTTGACTTTGTACTGAGAGAAGCTTTTCATGCTTTCTCTCCATTGTTACAGAAGGATAGCCTTGGGCCTTAAACACAAGGTAGTCCCCATTCAATTGAAGGACTAATTTTCCTCTGTTAACATCTATCACAGCTCCTGCTGTGGCTAGGAAAGGTCTTCCAAGGATGATGCATTCATCCTCCTCCTTCCTAGTGTCTAAGATTATGAAATCAGCAGGGATGTAAAGGCCTTCAACCTTTACTAACACGTCCTTCACTAATCCATAAGCTTGTCTTACAGAATTGTCTACCAATTGTAATGAGAATGTGGCAGGCTGTACCTCAATGATCCTCAGCTTCTCCATTACAGAGAGTGGCATAAGGTTTATACTTGACCCTAGGTCACACAGAGCTTTCTCAAAGGTCATGGTGCCTATGGTACAGGGTATTAATAATTTGCCAGGATCTTGTCTCTTTTGAGGTAAAGTTTGCTGAACCCATGTATCTAGTTCACTAATGAGCAAGGGAGGTTCACCTTCCCAAGTCTCATTACCAAACAGCTTGGCATTCAGCTTCATGATGGCTCCTAGATATTGAGCAACTTACTCTCCAGTTACATCTTCATCCTCTTCAAAGGAAGAATAGTCTTCAGAGCTCATGAGTGGCAGAAGGAGGTTTAGTGGAATCTCTATGGTCTCTATATGAGGCTCAGATTCCTTTGGGTCCTTAATAGGGAACTCCTTCTTGCTTGAGAGACGTCCCATGAGGTCATCCTCATTGGGATTCACGTCCTCCCCTTCCTCTCTATGTTCGGCCATATTGATTATATCAATGGCCTTGCACTCTCTTTTTGGATTCTCTTCAGTATTGCTTGGGAGAGTACTAGGAGGGGTTTCAGTGATTCTCTTACTCAGCTGGCCCACTTGTGCCTCCAAATTTCTTATGGAGGACCTTGTTTCACTCATGAAACTTAAACTGGCCTTGGACAGATCAGAGACTAAGTTTGCTAAATTAGAGGTATTTTGTTCATAATTCTCTGTCTGTTGCTGAGAAGATGATGGAAAAGGCTTGCTATTGTTGAGCCTGTTTCTTCCACCATTATTAAAGCCTTGTTGAGGCTTTTGTTGATCCTTTCATGAAAAATTTGGATGATTTCTCCATGATGAATTATAGGTGTTTCCATAAGGTTCACCCATGTAATTTACCTCTGCTATTGCAGGGTTATCAGGATCATAAGCTTCTTCTTCAGAAAATGCCTCTTTAGTACTGTTGGATGCATTTTGCCATCCATTCAGACTTTGGGAAATCATGTTGAGTTGCTGAGTCAACACTTTGTTTTGAGCCAATATGGCATTCAGAGCATCAATTTCAAGAACTCCCGTCTTCTGAGGTGTCCCATTATTCACGGAATTCCTCTCAGAAGTGTACATGAACTGGTTATTTGCAACCATGTCAATAAGTTCTTGAGCTTCTGCAGGCATTTTCTTTAGGTGAATGGATCCACCTACAGAATGGTCCAGTGACATCTTGGAGAACTCAGACAGACCATAATAGAATATATCCAGAATGGTCCATTCTGAAAGCATGTCAGGAGGACACCTTTTGGTCATCTGCTTATATCTTTCCCAAGCTTCATAGAGGGATTCACCATCTTTTTGCTTGAAGGTCTGAACATCCACTCTAAGCTTGCTCAGCTTTTGAGGAGGAAAGAACTTAGCCAAGAAGGCTGTGACCAGCTTATCCCAGGAGTCCAGGCTATCTTTAGGTTGTGAGTCCAACCATGTTCTAGCTCTGTCTCTTACAGCAAAAGGGAAAAGCATGAGCTTGTAGACTTCAGGATCTACTCCATTAGTCTTAACAGTCTCACAAATCTGCAAGAACTCAGTTAAAAACTGATAGGGATCTTCTGATGGAAGTCCATGGAATTTGCAGTTCTGTTGCATTAGAGCAACTAATTGAGGTTTCAGCTCAAAATTGTTTGCTCCAATGGTAGGGATTGAGATGCTTCTTCCATCAAACTTGGAAGTAGGTGTAGTATAATCACCAAGCATCCTCCTTGTATTATTGTTGTTAGGTTCGGCTGCCTTCTCCTTTTCTTGTTCGAAAATTTCAGTAAGGTTGTCTCTGGATTGTTGTAATTTTAGCTTCTCTTAGTTTCCTCTTCAGAGTCCTTTTAGGTTCTGGATCAGCTTCAACAAGAATGCCTTTTTCCTTTTTCCTGCTCATATGAAAGAGAAGAGAACAAGAAAAGAAGAGGAATCCTCTATGTCTCAGTAGAGAGGTTCCTTATTGTTAGTAGAAGAAGAAAGGGAATAAGAGTGAAGAAGAATGGATAATCCAAACACAAGGGTGAGGATAGGAGCAGTGATTTGGGATGAAGAGAAGTGTTAGTAAGTGAATAAATAAATAGAATAATATGAGAGAGAGGAGTTTTCGAAAATAAATTTTGAAAAGGAGTTAGTGATTTTCGAAAATTAAGAAAAGAAATAAAATAAAATTAAAATTTGAAACAATTAATTAATTAAAAAGAATTTTGAAAAAGATGGAGGTATTTTCGAAAATTAGAGAGGGAAGAGTAGTTAGGTGGTTTTGAAAAAGATAAGAAATAAACAAAAAGTCAAATAGTTAGTTGAAAAAGATTTGACAATCAATTGTGAAAAGATAAGAAAATAAGAAGTTAGAAAAAATATTTTAAATTCAAATTTTTGAAAAAGATAAAATTTTGAAAAAAATATGATATAAAAGATATGATAAAAAGATATGATTAAAAAGACTTAATTTTTAAAATTTAAAATTAATTACTTGACTAACAAGAAACTAAAAGATATGATTCTAGAATTCAAAGATTGAACCTTTCTTAACAAGAAAGTAACAAATTTCAAATTTTTGAATCAATCATATTACTTGTTAGCATAATTTTCAAAAATAAAGATAAAATTAAGAAAAAAATTTTGAAAAATACTTTTAAATTTTCGAAAAATAGTAAAAAAAATAAAAAAGAATTGATTTTTGAAAAAGTTTTGAAAAGATAAGATTTTTAAAATTGAAATTTTGACTTGACTAACAAGAAATAACTAAATTTAAAAATTTTTTGACTTAGTCAACCCAAAATTTCAAAAATTATGAGAGAAAAAAGGAAAAGATATTTTTTTTTATTTTTGAATTTTTAATGATGAGAGAGAAAAACATAAAAATGATCCAAAACATGAAAATTTTGGATCAAAACCAATGATGCATGCAAGACCACTATGAATGTCAAGATGAACACCAAGAACACTTTGAAGATCATGATGAACATCAAGAACATATTTTTAAAAAAAATTTTATGCAAAGAAAACATGCAAGACACCAAACTTAGAAATCTTTAATGCTTAAACACCATGAATGCAAAAATGCACATGAAAAACAACAAAAGATATAAAACAAGAAAACATCAAGATCAAACAAGAAGACTTACTAAGAACAACTTGAAGATCATGAAGAACACTATGAATGCATGAATTTTTGAAAAATACATAAATTTTTAGAAAAATGCAATTGACACCAAACTAAAAAATTGACTCAAGACTCAAACAAGAAACACCAAATATTTTTTATTTTTATGATTTTATTATTTTTTTGGATTTTTGTATGTTTTTTTCGAAAACATATAGGAAAAAGGAATAATGAATTCAAAGTCCTCAATCAAGATTCCAGGAATCATACCAGGTTAGTCTAAAGCTTGATGGCCAGCCAAGCTTCAGCATACCATTTTGAAACTTTAGAATTCATTCTTAAAAATTTAGAATGATTTTCGAAAACAAAAGGAATAAATTTTGAAAGATTTTTGAAAATTTTTTTAGAATAAAATTAGAAATAAAATGCTTAAACATAAAATAAAATTACCTAATCTGAGCAACAAGATGAACCGTCAGTTGTCCAAATTCGAACAATCCCCGGCAACGGTACCAAAAACTTGGTACGCGAAATTGTGATCTCTGGTAATGGCTCCAAAAACTTGGTGCTCTAATCTTAATTTGTAGTTTGTCACAACTCCGTGTAGCTGACCAGCAAGGGCACTGGGTCGTCCAAGTAATACCTTACGTGAGTAAGGGTCGATCCCACGGAGATTGTTGGTATAAAGCAAGCTATGGTCATCTTGTAAATCTCAGTTAGGCAGATAATAATTGGTAATGAGTTTTCGAATAATAATAGTAAATAAACAGAAAATAAGAATAAAAATACTTATGTAAATCATTGGTGAGAATTTCAGATAAGTGTATGGAGATGCTTTGTCCCTGTTGGATCTCTGCTTTCCTACTGCCTTCCTTCAATCCTTCTTACTCCTTTCCATGGCAAGCTGTATGTAGGGCATCACCGTTGTCAATGGCTACAACCCATCCTCTCAGTGAAAATGGTCCAAATGCTCTGTCACAGCACGGCTAATCATCTGTCGGTTCTCGATCATACCGGAATAGGATTTACTATCCTTTTGCGTCTGTCACTACGCACATTACTCGCGAGTTTGAAGCTCGTCACAGTCATTCAATCCCGGAATCTTACTCGGAATACCATAGACAAGGTTTAGACTTTCCGGATTCTCATGAATGCCGCCATCAATTCTAGCTTATACCACGAAGATTCTGATTAAGGAATCCAAGAGATACGCGCCCGGTCTAATGTAGAACGGAAGTGGTTGTCAGTCACGCGTTCATAGGTGAGAATGATAATGAGTGTCACGGATCATCACATTCATCATGTTGAAGTGCAATGAATATCTTAGAACAGAAATAAACCGAATTGAATAGAAAATAGTAGTAATTGCATTAATACTCGAGGAACAGCAGAGCTCCACACCCTTAATCTATGGTGTGTAGAAACTCCACCGTTGAAAATACATAAGTGATGAAGGTTCAGGCATGGCCGAGAGGCCAGCCCCCAAAACGTGATCAATAGTCTCCTAAGATGAACAATAGATTAAAACTGAGACCAAAGATGTCTAATACAATAGTAAAATATCCTATTTATACTAGACTAGCTACTAGGGTTTACAGAAGTAAGTAATTGATGTGTAAATCCACTTCCGGGGCCCACTTTGGTGTGTGCTTGGGCTGACCTTGAACTTTACACGTGCAGAGGCTTCTTTTGGAGTTGAACGCCAAGTTGTAACGTGTTTTTGGCGTTCAACTCTTGTTCGTAATGTGTTTCTGGCGTTTGACTCCAGAATGCAGCGTAGAACTGGCATTGAGCGCCAGTTTTCGTCGTCTAATCTCAAATAAAGTATGGACTATTATATATTGCTGGAAAGCTCTGGATGTCTACTTTCCAACGCCATTAAGAGCGCGCCATTTGGAGTTCTGTAGCTCCAGAAAATCCATTTCGAGTGCAGGGAGGTCAGAATTCAACAGCATCAGCAGTCCTTTGTCAGCCTTTCATCAGAGTTTTGCTCAGGTCCTTCGATTTCAGCCAGAAATTACCTGAAATCACAGAAAAACACATAAACTCATAGTAAAGTCCAGAAATATGAATTTAGCATAAAAACTAATAAAAATATCCCTAAAAGTAACTAGATCCTACTAAAAACATACTAAAAACAATGCCAAAAAGCATATAAATTATCCGCTCATCAATGACCTTGCTACTTTAATTGATAGTTCACAGGTAAAGTAGATGTTTTGACTCTCAGAAACAATGTTTCAATTCCATATTTCTGTTTTGAACCCACTCTCCCAAATGTTCATTAAGAACATATATGATGTCCTCTCATGCATAAACCCTTTGAGCTTGAAAGTTGAAATGTGAACAAGCCCATTTAACTATTTATAGTTCACGATATTAGCTTTTGTTAGTTCTGCCAGGAGAGTTTAGCCTTCTGCTTCTCTAGTTATCCTTGTATACAGCATATAAATCAATGTCCCACTTTATATGATTTTTTTATCATCTCAACGACTAAAACTTAATTAAGTTTAAGTTTTTATTCCTAAGTTTTTTGTATTAAAGGTTTGTAATATATATTGTTTTCATTATCAAAGGAAGCGGCTAAGAAGTCCTTGGAAAAAGCTGCAGAGCGTGTGAGATGCCTTGATGAAGATATGGCAAAGGCTAGTTAAGTTGTTTATTTGTTCTCAGATTGATGATATTGTATTTTATATACTATTGTGTGCAGTAATTACATTAAAATATGATATCATGCAAATTATACACTATAAGAAGCCAATTAACGTGATGCCAATTATAAAAATTTAGGTTCTTTCTCGCTCAATAGATTTGCAAGGAACCTATTTGGTCTTTAATGTTTTGTTACCATTTTCTACATCTATATCAGTACTAGAGTGAATCAGCATTTATGTACATAGTTGAGGAGTGTTCGGCATGCTAGATGAAAGGGGTAGAAGGGTCCTTACAAACATATGTTAGCTAGGGAGTATGGGGGAGGAATATATCTAGTTGGCAATTCCTATAACTTCTCTAACAACTTCTAGACTATTCTAGATTATTTACTCAATTCACTCTATTATGTCCCCTGAAACTGGGTTCTCGATAGCTTTAAAACTTTGTTACATGTAGCTTTTCTCGCAAACTCCAGAATTTAGCTTTAGAGACAGCCTTGGTCAGCACATCTATTGGCTGGTCAGTTGAGGGAATGTGAGCAACCAATAATTTTCCTTCCATAACTATTTCTTTTTCAAAGAAGAGATTCAACTCGTTGTTTTTTGCTCGATTATGTAAAATGGGATTATGAGCTAGCATTATGGCACTGAGTTTGTCATAGTACACCACTGGTCTTGTACAGTTTCATTTTGGTATGAATATTATTAGATCTGACATTGATGTTATTGTTGCTTTTCATACTTCGTAATAATCTTCCCTTTTTATGGAACAGTGGATAATAAAATTCTTCTAATTTAAATAATTTTATTTCCTTATAAAACATCTTTTACTAAAAGTAGCATTAATTCTGTGTAGCTTGATTGGTTTCATGGTTTGCACTTTTGTGTATCTTCAGGAGTGATATTATTACTGTATTACGATCAGAACGTGATAAAATGGAACTCGAGCCAAAGTTTTCTAAAGAGAGACTTGATAGTTTTATGAAAGAGTTTGAACACGAGGTAATTGATGGAAATAATGTCAAATGCTTTATGTATGTGTTCTACTAATTCATGGATTCTGGGTTGATATTTTAGAAAGCTGAAGCAAATAGAATTTTAGCAAGGAATGTAGAATTTTCTCAACTTATTGCTGACTACCAACGAAAATTATGTGAAAGTTCTGAGTCATTGAATGCTGCTGAGGAGCTTTCAAGGAGACTTACGATGGAGGTTAAGATTGTATCAAATTACAATGTTGAGCTTTTTAAGAGTTTACTTTTTGTAACATTTTGATTTAGTACCTATTTATTAACTCACTGCCTCCCCTTATTTGTCAGTTATCTGTTTTGAAGCTTGAAAATAAAGTATTATCAAATGCAGAAAAGCGAGCATCTGATGAGGTTCATAGTTTATCTGAAAGGGTGTAGCGCCTGCAGGTACTGCTCATTTCTTATTTGTGTTTCTTTGATATGGCCTAGGAACTAATGAGTCCGTAATGAGGTTGGGGTGAGATTGTGGGGTTATGGTAAGGATAAGGGGATGAAAGCATTTTTGTAGATTGAACCCTTTTGATCTTCTGTGTTTTTTCCAGTTCTAACTGACTAAACAAGTAAAAGACTACTTGCTATATTATGCACATTCAAGATGATGTTTATCTTAGCTTGCTATATTATGTTTATTCAGGATGATGCTTATCTTATGCTTCTGTTGCAGGCTAGAATCTAATTTTATATACTATATCTAATTTTTAGTAGTAGATGTAGAATCTAATTTTTAGTAGTAGATGTATATATATAAGGAACTTAGTAACTGAGGGTTTGGTGCGTCTCAAGTTTTGCTCACCTTCAAGGTGTTTGATACAATGTTAGTGTCAGAGTCAGCTTTCTTTCTAGTAGCTTTTTATTTGTTTTATTTTATTGTGTGAATTTATTTTTGGAATTTCCACTATTGGATCCTTGTTTTTGTTTTTGAATGTTGGCTAATCTGTTTTGTTATAGTAAGAAATATGCATGCTGAGATAGAGATAGGAAGCCTGCGCATTTCGTTAATAATGTTGCTGGTTTGATTTATAAGCTTATTGATTATGTGCTCCTTCGGGTGATTTTGCACTTGAGCTGTTTGATGAAATGCGAAATAGGCTTATACATGTAAAATCCAAAAAATTTTTTATAATTTTTGTATACTAAAATCTTAATATAACAAAAATTCTATTTAATTTTTATAATTATGAATGTCATTATGAATATTTTTCTAACTGCTTTTCTATATAATTATGCAAGGTAACAATGAAGATTAAGCAATGAAGATTAAGCTGATTATTATTGTGGTTTATTGGCTAAGATAGAGTACTGTTTAGAATCTTTACATGTATGGTTGACTAATGACTTTTATTAGAAGATACTTATGTATGTAGGATATGTTTTTTTTTTTTGTAGAGGTCCAGGCGCATGCCCTGCTGCCGTCGCATGCTCGAGATACATCAGTGGGGCTGCATAAAGAATGTATCAAATTGTGTCTCGCCATCGGAACATATTGACACAACATCATTCACTAATGCATATCGTATAGCAGAACATACAACTTGTACTCTACCAAATCATGTTATGCGTTAGCATGGTTAATAACTTCATATACACATCAAACTGGGCCTAATGAGAAAATATTTTTAAAACATTTTCTTAAAAAGAGTGTACTTAATTACGATAAAAAAATTATCCTACGAGGACTACTCAAGTAAGCAAAAAAACATTTTTTTCTGGATAACTTTTTCTTCTTATTTGTGCTCACCCATAAACCACTAATATAACCACTTAACAACAATATATAATGACTACCATTATAACATACAAAAGGTCAAAATATAAAAAGTAACACATTAAATCCTACTTTAAAAGGAAAAAAACACACTAACCTGTTCATTGATGACACCAGCTATATGTGCGACCCCATCCAAACCATAAAGTCGATCCGGGTCATCCCCTATCAGCTGAATATTCTGTTGAACACTTAGTTGGAGTCGTTTTCTTTGAGATTTGGTGGGGTATGGGGTTTGAAATAGTGGTTCGAATGAGTTTGACTCGAACTCTATTTATAGGGCAAGCCTTTATAATTCAAATTGGGTTGTTTCGAATTACTAGGAGCAGCCAAACAAGGTGTAATTCGTACCATATTAATTCGAATTACTAGGGGCTTCAATTCGGTGTGCTAGTTCAAAACAAGCTGATTTGAACTAGTATGCATCTTATTTGTGTGTAATTCAAATCAGGTTGATTCGAATTACCTTAGGAGCTCATGCATGCATAATTTGAATTATATTGATTCGAATTACTAAGGGTTTCTATTGCTTTGTTTAATTCGAATTGATTTAATTTGAATTACTATTGATTTGTTGAATTCGAATTTGGTTATTTCAAATTACATAGGATATTGCTTTTGGGAGATTCCCGTTACATTTTTTGTTTTAGTTGAATTGTGTAATTTTTCTCCCCTTGGTTTAGTTACGTAATTTGCCCTCACTATGGAGATGATAGGCTTGTAAATATGATTAAGTCGTTCGAAAAGGAAATTAACGACCCACAATTGGATCAACGGTACGAGTTAGGACACATAGACAGTCAAGATTGCTCCACGTCTGACATCATTGACCTCAACAATTGGGTTGATGATATGGAATTATTAGTCTCTTCTTCTTTACCAGATGAGATGAATTAATTCTTGGTACCTGTTCATACCCTGGGTCGAGCTGTACGACCCGGGCTGCTTGAAGATAAAGCGACCGACCTGTTCAAGTCTAGAATCCCCGATCTCTTCTCAAAGAGGTCGGCCAAATCGACAATAGAGGCCCAAATCAGGCCCAAGTAAAGGAACGCGACCCATATCCAAAGGCAGCCCAAGCCTAGAAGGATAAGGGCGGTTCCCTTAAAGATAAAAGATGACTTCACTCAAAGATAATATAAGATAACTATCTTATCCCTAGAAAGATCACTCTACAAACATTATAAATACACTGGAGCACCCAGGTATAACTCATACTCTGATTCTACTAAAAACCTGCTTAATACCCTTGCTAACTTAAGCATCGGAGTCCCTTGCAGGTACCACCACCCTCTGGTGACGAAGGATCAGCACCACCACCCAGTCCAACAAATCGGACACAACAGCTCCGACCAGTACAGAAGATCTCGTCTGAGATCGACCTACAGTTTCAGGTAACCCTCGGAACATTGGCGCCGTTGCCGGGGACCTGGAAGTCAGCCCATCATCATGGCGGACAACCTTGACAATGACCACAATTCTGATTTGGAGACAGAACGCCACATAAGAACGCGGACGTCACACCAGACGATACTTCTCAGCCTAACAAAGACAAGAATTCGCCAAACACAGGAGTCATGGAGGTACTCCAAGATTGCTTCAAACAACTCGAAAAAGAGGCTGAATATCAAAGGGAGGCCGAGAGAGACCTACGAAGGGAAACTAGGCGACACCGAGAATTAGAGGACAAGCTCCTAAAGCTTGAAGCCGACCTCAAAGCTAAAACTATCCGATCCATTCATGAAGATAGCCCCCGCAAGGATTAAGACCCATTCACCAAAGAGATCATGAAGGCCAAAATCCCAAAGGACTTCAAACCCCCTGACATGACTCCGTACGATGGCACATCAGATCCCAGCCATCATCTCAGTAATTTCAGAAGTAGAATGTATCTCACCGATGCCTCAGATGCAATTCGATGCAAAGCCTTCCCGACTACCTTGACAAAGGCAGCAATTAAATGGTTCGACAATCTGCCCCCTAGGTCCATCTCAAGCTTTGACGACTTAGCCAAGAAGTTTCTAGCCAGGTTCTCCATCCAGAAGGACAAAGCTAAACACGCCCCAAGCCTATTAGAGATCAAGCAGGAAGATCAGGAAAGTCTTCGTAGCTACATGGAAAGCTTTAACAAAGCATGTCTGGACATACAAAGTCTGCCAACAGAAACAGCCATTATGGGTCTCATCACTGGCTTACGAGAGGGACCTTTTAGTCACTCCATATTGAAAAAACATCTCACATCTCTGCATGAAGTGTAAGAACGAGTAGAGAAATATATCAACATAGAGGAAAACTCCCGACTAGGAGAGACCTCAAAGTCTGGATTCTCCTACTCCTCCCGAGATAAGGATAAAGAGTCCAAGAAAAAGGAAGATCAACATGGAAAAAAGATCAAGAAATACCATAATTACACCCCTCTTCGGGTGTCTCTTGTAGATGTCTATCGAGAAGTATGCCACACTGAAAAGATACCCCCACCTCGCCCACTCAAAAGCAAGAAAGGAGGAGGAAATTGGACAGAATACTGTGAATACCATCGAATCTATGGACATCCCACCAACGAGTGCTTCGATTTGAAGAATGTCATAGAAAAATTAGTGAAAGAGGGGAGACTAGATCGGTACTTAGCCAGCAAAACAGATGAGCCAACAAAAAGAAGAAGGGACGAAGAGGTCGGACGAACTGAATGACTACCTCGTACCCTGGAGAGACATATCCACATGATACATGGAGGATTTGCAGGAGGAGAAATCTCCAAATCATCTCGCAAAAGACATCTGAAAGAAGTATATCATGTCGAGGAAGGAGAAGGAGCACCCGACCTCCCCACTATCACCTTCACCAAAGAGGACGCAGCTGGCGTCATCTCGGGACATGACGATACCATGGTCATCACTATCATATTAGCCAACGCTAATCTCCACCGCACACTGGTGGACCAGAGAAGCTCGGCTGACATACTGTTCAAAATCGCCTTCGACAAACTCGGCCTAGAGGAAAAAGAACTCAGAGCATATCCGAACAGCCTCTTCGGGCTGGGAGACACTCCAATCCAACTGCTTGGATACATCTCACTATACACAACCTTTGGAAAGGGAAACCGGTCAAGGACACTCAACATAGACTACATCGTGGTCGACGTAAGTACAGCCTATAATGCCTTGATAGGTCGGACAACGTTGAATCAGCTCGGCACAGTAGTCTCGACTCCACATCTATGCATGAAGTTCCCAACCACAGAAGGGATCGCTACGGTAAGAGCAGACTAGAAGACAGCGCACTGCTGTTACAACAAAAGTCTGAACCTCAGAGGCAAAGGAGAAGAAATCCACACCATTGAACTCGGAAGAGTTTGAGGGCAGGAAGAACTTCGTCCACAACCTGAAGGCGAGACAGAAAAAGTCCAAATCGGAGATACTCCAGATAAAACAACCAATATTGGCACAATCCTAAAAGGAGATGTAAAGGAGTCCCTCATACAATCTTAAGAGACAATGTCGACCTCTTTGCATGGAAGGTCGCAGACATGCCGGGCATAGACCCCATGTTAATGTGCCACAAGTTGGCAATTTACCCAGAATCTCGGCTAGTACAGCAGAAACGTAGAAAGCTCGGACCAGAACGATCCCAAGCTATGGAAGAACAAGTACAAGCTCTACTAGAGACAGGATTCATAAGAGAAGTCAAGTACCCACTATGGCTAGCCAACGTCGTCTTGGTGAAAAAATCAAATGGGAAGTGGCGGATGTGCACTGATTGCACCGATCTCAACAAAGCTTGCCCAAAAGATCCTTATCCACTCCCAAGTATCGACGCTCTGGTGGATGCCTCCTCCAGATACAAATACCTCTCATTTATGGACGCCTATTCGGGATACAATCAAATCCCGATGTACCCGCCTGATCAAGAAAAAACATCATTCTTAACCCCAAAAGCAAACTACTGCTACATCGTCATGCCATTCGGACTCAAAAACGTAGGAGCCACTTATCAAAGATTAATGAATAAAGTCTTCACTGACCATGTCGGGAAAATCATGGAGGTTTACGTGGATGACATGTTAGTAAAGACACAAAGCGAGGAATCATTACTGTCCGACCTCACCCAAGTGTTCGATACCATGAGAAGGCATGGCATGCGACTTAACCCTACAAAATGCAGCTTCACAGTAGAAGCTGGCAAATTCTTGGGTTTTATGCTCACACAAAGAGGAATCGAGGCAAATCCAGATAAATGCCGGGCTATACTCAACATGAAGAGTCCGACCTGTGTCAAATAGGTACAACAACTAAATGGAAGATTGGCAGCCTTGTCCAGATTTCTAGCCGGATCGGCGATAAGATCTCTCCCCGCCACTCTAAGGAAGGGAATGAGGTTTGGATGGACAACGGAGTGCGAACAGGCTTTCCAGGATTTCAAAAGGTTCTTGGGACAACCACCTATTCTAACTCGGCCATGGGAAGGAGAACCACTTGTATTGTACCTCGTAGTAGGACATCGGACAATAGCCTCAGCACTGGTCAGAGAGGATGAAAGTGCACAACAGCCTATATACTTCATCAGCAAAGCACTACAAGGGTCCGAACTGAACTACCAGAAAATAGAAAAATTCGCCTATGCTCTCATCCTAACGTCTCGACGACTTCGCCCATATTTCCAAGCCCACATCATCAAGGTTCGAACCAACCAGCCCATAAAAGGCATTTTACAAAAAACAGATTTAGCAGAAAGAATCTTACAGTGGGCAGTCGAGTTATCCGAATTTGACCTTCAATATGAAGCTCTGACAGCCATCAAATCACAGTATCTGGCCAACTTCATTGCAGAGTTTACTGACACACCAGAAATCCCTATAGAATGGAATCTCTACGTAGATGGCTCCTCGAATAAAACTGAGAGTGGCGCAGGAGTGATAATGGAAAGCAACCAGGGAACCCAAATCGAACTTTCCCTCAAATTCGGGTTCCCTGCTTCAAACAACCAAGCCGAATATGAGACATTACTTGCTGGTTTGAAGCTGGCTAAGGAGGTCGGAGCCCAAAAACTTATCATTTTCAGTGACTCACAAGTAGTCACCTCACAAATAGCAAGGAGCTACCAAGCCAAAGATCCCACCATGAAAAAGTATTTGGACAAAACCAGAGAACAGCTCAGACAACTCGGGGAATATGAGGTCTGCCATATACCTCGAGAACAGAATGCTCGAGCTGATGCACTCTCAAAACTTGCCAGCACCAAACCAGGAGGCAACAATAGAAGCCTCATTCAGGAGATACTACAGAACCCGTCAATCAGGGAAGAAGAAAAAGTCCTAGCCAAAACAGGTCTGAATCAAGGATGGATGACTCCTATAAACAACTACCTCAAAACAGAAACACTCCCCACAGATAAGAAGGAGGCGAAGAGGTTAAAACAGGAGGCACAATACTACATCATCATAAATAATACTCTATACAAAAGAGGGATTTCAACACCCCTGTTAAAATGTGTGTCGACTTCCAACACAAAGGAAGTATTAGAAGAAATACACAGTGGCATCTGTGGCAACCATCTCGGAGCACAAGCTCTCACCAAAAAAGTACTTCGAACAGGATTCTATTGGCCGACTTTACAAAAAGAAGCAACAGAATTCGTAAAGACATGTCCACCATGTCAGAAACATGCCAATTTTCACATCGCCCTACCAGAGGAGCTCATCAGCGTAACCTCACCCTACCCATTTGCAAAATGGGGACTCGACCTCCTTGGGCCCCTTCCCCCAAGGAACAGGACAGGTCAAGTTCCTCATCGTAGGGGTAGACTACTTTACAAAGTGGATTGAGGCAGAACCCCAAGCCAACGCCACTTTTCAAAGAAGTCGAAAATTTCTATATAGAAACATTGTCACAAGGTTTGGGGTTCCATACTCCATTACCACAGACAATGGCACTCAATTTACAGACGCATGCTTTAGAAAATTGGTGGCCAACTTGAAAATAAATCACCAATTCACGTCCGTAGAACACCCCCAGGCTAACGGAAAGGCAGAAGCCGCCAATAAAGTTATATTAGCCGGACTAAAATGGAGATTACAGGATGCAAAGGGAGCCTGGACTGAAGAGCTCCCACAAGTCCTATGGGCATATCGGACAACTCCACACTCCACGACAAGAGATTCACCCTTCCGACTAGCCTATGGAATGGACGCAATGATCCCAGTAGAACTCGAAGAAGGGTCCCCCAGAATGATCTTCTACAATGAAGAGGCCAATTCCCAACTTCAAAAAGAAGAGCTTGACTTAATTTCAGAAATACGGGAAAGAGCCCAGATCAGGGAAGAGGCGCTAAAATGCCGAATGGCCTCAAGATACAATCAAAAAGTAGTACAACAAAGTTTTGTCGAGAACGACCTCATCCTAATCCAAAATGATATCGGAACAAGTCGACCTGGAGAGGGAAAACTCGCGGCAAACTGGAAGGGACCCTACCGAGTCATAGAAGTACTCGGAAAGGGCTACTACAGGCTGTCCGAACTTGAAGGGCGAGAACTGGCAAGGTCATGGCACGCCTGCAACCTAAGAAGGTATTATAGTTAGAGGTAATAAATATCTTAGGATAAGGTGCACTCTTTTTCCTAAAAAGGTTTTTTAATGAGGCGTCAAGCCAAGATCTACAAACTGCCTGACTTAGAAGGGTAAAACACCCACATGTATATATTTGCATATTTTCTATTTTGAATAAAGTTTTTCCAGATTTTCTACAAATCCTCTTTATCAAGACGCATTAATCTGAAATGCAAAATTTATCATCCGATTACAAAGCTACAGATCGACAAAAGTGAAAACCAAATTCACTGCTCGATCACGATGAAGTCGACAAAGATGAAAATCGAAAAGTCGGCCAAGCAAAGGATCAAAATCGGCAAGATGAAAAGCGACAAAACAGAATATTGCAAGAAGTTATCAAAAGTGATCCATAGGAAAGGACCTGACGAGGTCTTAATAAAAATGAGTTGCTAAAAATAACTTAAAGACGGACCGACACAAAGAAGTCGGACCAGTCAAACAGAAAAAGTTATAAAAAGTAAATCCATAGGAAAGAGGCCTGGCCAGCCCTGAAAATGGATTACTAAAAAAACTTAGAAAGGACCGACATGATGAAGTCGGCCTAAAAAGCTACAAAGTTATAAAAATTCATCCATCAAAAGAGACCTAACAAGGTCCAAATAAGATGGATTACTAAAAATAACTTAGAAAGGACCGACATGATGAAGTCGGCCTAAAAAGCTACAAAGTTATAAAAAGTCATCCATCAAAAGAGACCTAACAAGGTCCAAATAAGATGGATTACTAAAAATAACTTAGAAAGGACCGACATGATGAAGTCAGCCTAAAAAGCTACAAAGTTATAAAAAGTCATCCATCAAAAGAGACCTAACAAGGTCCAAATAAGATGGATTACTAAAAATAACTCGAAGGACTCAGCAAAAAGATTCAACGCGACAGGAGGCGTGCGCTAAAAAGGACACAACTCGACCTACAGAAAGCCACAACCCCACCAAACCCGCAAGTATTCTATGGGAGTACTGAGAAAGAATAAGTCGAATAGAACTAGCCTCAGAAACCTTGTTCGACTAATGCAGAAAGTAAAAGCCATCGAAAGAGGTCGGACAACAAGAGTCCAACATTCTAAGGATTCCTGAAAAATGCTAAACAACGATGCAGATAAGCATATCGCGAAGGAACAAAGCTACTATGATAAAAGGCTCAAGAGAACACCCAAGAGTTGACCTCAAAGAGCTCAAGAAGCTACTTTGTTTTTCTACATAGAGTTACTATAGAAAAGCAACCAAAATACCCAAGTCAAGATCACAAGTTACAAAAATAAAGAGTTCAAAAGCACACAGACCGGGCTATACACAATACATCAAAGAAAAATTATAAAGGATCCAAAGACTCCCCAGTAGCAGTATCTCGAGGTGAAGGAGGACAAGTTTGAAGGGGTATCGCATCTACCGTCCCATCATCCCGGTTCAAGATCTGGACATCAGGGTCAAACTCGAGCTGGCCAACCTCAGCTGCTGGAGTCGAGGAAGGCAAGGCAACAGAGGCTTTGGCAGATGGCATAGGAGGAGGGTCTACATCTGCATCATCATCATCCGAGCCATCAGGGACAATCTTACCATCTACTACGATGTTGTCCAGACAGAATAAGGTGAGGTTGAGCTCGGGTGCAAGAACCCGAACCTGAGCCTTCAAATTCTCGTAAGCAGCATTCACGCTACCTACAAGATGACCCTGGAGCTCAGCATAGTTGGCTTGGGCAGATTTCAAACTCTCCCTAAGCTCCATCATCTCACCAAAGGCTAAGACATAGCTCTCCTTATGCTTATGCGCCATCTCCTCGGCCAAGTTCGCAGAAGCCGCCGCAGCGGTAGCCCGAGTCTTCTCACCCTCCAACTCTTTTTCCAACTTTGCCACCTTCACCTTGAGATCCTCTTTTAACCCATTGATTCTGTCAAACTCTGATTTGGCCTCCTCCATAAAAGCCTTTGTTGCATGAATGGGAAAGGGAGACAAAGAAGGGAGACATCGTCAGTAGGAACAACACCATAACGAGCAATTTGCTGATCAACAAACCCAACGACATCAAAGTCAGGAGCGTCCAAGTTGAAAGGCTCAACAGTCCTCTGTCTTTTTGGAGGAAGGCCAGTAGTAGGAGAAGAAGTAGCAGCAGAAGTCTGGGGAGGATCAATCAAATGGACCTGAGGAGTTGGAATCATCCTCCTCGGCCCAGCAGAGCTCAAGATCGGCTTCTTGGGAGGAACTTGAGAAGATCCCTCCCCTGCAGCTTTAGCCGAGATGTTCTGGCCAGCGGTAGCCTTCCTCGCCTTCTTAAAGGCTTTCATGGAATCATTGGTCTTTGCCATCTCTGAAAAAAAAATAACCAAAAAAAAAAAGTTACAAACTAGAAGCAAAAGCAAGTAAAACAGAGCAAAAGAAGTCGGTCACTACCCAGCTCAGCTCGGACAAGAGAGGGGTCCCCCAAAAATCTCTTTGTATCGAGATGGGGAGGTTCCCCCCAAATATCTTCCAACACAGTTACAAAGGCCTGCTCAACCTCATCAAGCATCTCCCACGAGTATCGAGACACCACAACATTCTTTTGCCAACACAAGGGGAAGGTAGGTTCACCATTCGACTGTAAGAAAAATGGTCGAGCTCCCTCAACAGCTCGGACCTTAAAAAAGTAGTTCTTAAAATCCCTAAAAGACTCATCATACATAGAAAACACTTTGTGCCCTTGGGCAGACCTGAAAGAAACCCAAGAAGCTTTCTTTTTGGTAGTCCCAGGCTTGGTCAAAACAAAGAGATATATAAAGAGAGTTTGAGAAGGTGTGACATCCAACTCTTGGCAAAGTAACTAAAAGATCTTGATAAAGCCCCAGGAGTTCGGATGGAGCTGGGATGGAGCTACATTACACGACCACAACAAGTCGGTCTCAAAGGAGGTAAAAAGAAAAGTAATGTTTAGCTGGCTAAAAAAATAGTCATAGGCATAGAAGAAGGGACGTTCCCCCTGGGTCAGAGTAGGAAAGCAAACCCTTTTATCAGAGTCAGGTGCTACCAATTCATAGTTTTTCTCCTGATCCCTACTACTACAGATTCGGTGATGTTTTCTAAGATCCGCGCAGAACTCAGAATTAACTAGGGAAACACACATCAGGACGAGGGAGTCCAGCCAGTCGGACATACCCTCAGGGACCTTGGAAGATGTCTTGACAATATTTTTGCGAGAAGACATGGTCAACTAGTCCTACAGCAAAGAAAAAGATAAAGGGATTACTAAATAAACAACTTGGACAAATCAAAAAACATCTCGGACAAATATGGATACAACCCGGGCTAAAGCATACAAAACAACAAAAGGAGGCCCCAGGACTCACACCAAGGTCCAGGGGCATTCTTTGGAGGCAGTAACAGAGTAAGGTTTCAGGAAAAATCTACGACCTACATCCCTCAAAACAAGGAAGCAACCCTCCTTCGATAGCAACATTCCACAAAAACACAAAATAATCTATCAAAGTCATTACCTTTTACAGCCTATCAGAAAAATCAAACATCAAAACATGCAAAGGGACAATCATCAAAGGCGCAACCTTTTCTCAGAATCAAACAGTTCATTATTTCAAAGGAAGAAATCAAGAAGATACATTTAGAAACAGTAAGCAGCATTCAAAACCCTAAAAACGCATAAAATACCAGCAAATAAGGAAAGGTTCTACAAAATTAAAGAAACCCTAAAACAGCACACAGAGCAGTAGAAAATCAGACGCAGCAAGCAAAGAAAGATTCAAACTTTCCAGCTTTTCCCAAACAAAAATCAAAAGGATTACAAATATCCAAGCATAAAAATGAAGAGAAAAAAGAAAGAGAGAAGACCAACCTGCAAAAGGGAAGGAATGATCAAGAGATTGAAAAGAAGCAAACACCAACGATCGCCTCTTCAAAAGCAGAAGATAAAACGCAAGAAAAGTTGCGGTGAAGCAAGAAGAGGAGAAACAAAGAAGAGAAACTCTTTGAAAAATTTTGAAAAGAAGTAAAGAAGTGGGAAGCAAAGGAAACGGCGAAAGGGAAGGTTAATGGGCATTTAAAACCTTCGCATGTTCCCAAGGAAGTACAAAAACGCGCGCTACAAGGAAAAACGTTCCGCATTTAAAGCTGCTTAAATGATGTTCTACAAACAGACCCAACAAAAGAATGCTCGAGTTCGGCTTCCCCAAAAGAGATCGAAGTTCCAAAAACTCGACCTCAAAAGAAAGACCGAGCTCGAGCAGGGGCACTGTTCATACCCTGGGTCGAGCTGTACAACCCGGGCTGCTTGAAGACAAAGCGATTGACCTATTCAAGTCTGGAATCCCCGATCTCTTCTCAAAGAGTTCGGCCAAATCGACAATAAAGGCCCAAATCAGACCCAAGTAAAGGAACGCGACCCATATCCAAAGGCAGCCCAAGCCTAGAAGGATAAGGGCGGTTCCCTTAAAGATAAAAGATGACTTCACTCAAAGATAAGATAAGATAACTATCTTATCCCCAGAAAGATCACTCTACAAACATTATAAATACACTGGAGCACCTAGGTATAACTCATACTCTTATTCTACTAAAAACCTGCCTAATACCCTTGCTAACTTAAGCATCGGAGTCCCTTGCAGGTACCCTCTGGTGACGAAGGATCAGCACCACCACCCAATCCAACAAATCGGACACAACAGCTCTGACCAGTATAGAAGATCTCGTCCGAGATCGACCTACAGTTTCAAGTAACCCTCGGAACAGTACCCTTCTGGAGATGAGATGATAGAGCATGTAGCAATGGAATAATATGAGATCCACGATGATTTTCACTTGCATTATAGTTTTTTGTTGGAACAATAGGACCAATAGTATATGTATGTGAAACTTTTTGAAACATTTTTTTTACTGAAAACTCATCTGCATTGATTTTTATCTGAAGTTGATATATAATTGAATACTATATTATTATAATTTAGTTAAATTTATCAAATTATCTAATAATTTTTAAATATCAAATTTGTAACAGCCTAACTATCAAATGTCACGCTTCCGGTTGCGCCACTCTGATAGTTCGGGTATTACGACGAGGGAAGAATAATAATAACTAAACTAAAACATCTTCTATCGCATAAGCTAAACCGAACTACTCTTCATAAGCTTCTTCGTCCATTTCCTGAAAAGAGAAGTCTGTAGGGGGGTGAGAACCTAACACATGGTCTCACCATAGATTTCCAGAATTTGTTATAAGAAGATGTATAGTAGGTAAATTGTTTTTCAAACTCAATGATTAAGTATCCAGAAATTCCAAACTCAGTCTTTCCTATAAAAGAAAATTAAAAGTTTCCTAACAGTATGAATGATCAATCACAGCCTTCAACTCAGCGACTCAAACAATTCCACAACCAAATCATCATCTCACCATCAATATCCAAACTCGAAGGTACCACTACAGAAACAAACACAGGCAAAACATATAAGGAAAACACAGGTATAGATTATAGTTACAGCAAATAGCTCAGATAGCAGTTAATAACAGTTAAGCATTTAGGCAGACCCAAACAAATTCAAACTCAAGCAAAGCATACAAGTGCATATAATAAATGCCTATCCTATGGCTGATGATATCATCTATCAGTTACGTAGCCATCCCGACATGTTCTCATGCTCAAAAATATACCATGGGGAAAATCCCCAAGCTGACATGGGGAAGAGAACGCCCCCAAGCTCAAATATATCTATGGGACGAATCCCAAGCTGACATGGGGAGATGAGACAACACCCCAAGCTGACATGGGAAAAACAATACCCCAAGTTGACATGGGAAAAACAACACCCCAAGCTCAATAGTAACTATGGGAAAAATCCCGGCTGACATGGGGGCAATGCCCCAAACTCAATATATTCAATAATTTCTCATAATTATCATTTCTATTTCCGATACTAATTCATATCTCACTTTCTCATTCATCCTCATTGTCATTCAATTATTCAAAAATCATACTCAAAAATCAATCTTCACTCTCATACTCATTCTCATCATACCACTCGTTACTTTCTTTAAGAATTCAGATTCAAAATATAATTTATTCTTTTCTAAATAAACCAAGCACCAAACGTAAACTTTTTCTTTATAATTCTCAAAAATCAAATTATAAAATTCTTGAAAATCTGAATCTTTCTAAATAACCATTTTTAAACAGAGTCTCTAATTTTTATAAAAATTTGGGCAGCATCTCCTCTAAAATTCGGACTATGCCACCCTCGCGGGTCCCATCAAAACCACAATTTCCAACCCAGTCTCAACTAGTTTCAGATATCAAATCCTCTCCAAAATCAAACCCAATTCCAAAATTTAAACATCTTCCAGTGATTCAAGAAAAATCAATTCAATAACGACCAACTTAACAAACCAAAACAGCAAATCAAAATATCTAGCTTCCTCAATAATTCAATAAACCAATCAAATAAATGATCACAGCCATCCAAATAGTTCAATTCAATTCATAAAACTCATGTAATTATAAAAATATATTTTTCATACTATTATAGACTTATAACAACTCTTAAAAGTAAAATGAATTTTAAGAAAACGCCCCTACCTCGACATGTTCAAACCACAATCCAAATGACTCAAGAAATTTGTTTCCTCTCGACCCGAAGTCAACGACAGCTTTAATTCATAGCCCGCACACTTTCGCCACAGCATAAACATCTTCAAGTCCCAACATGCAACCCCGTTATTAACTCCTAAAACATCAATATCGTGGAAACCTCAAAACACATAATAGAAAACCAAAGGCAAGGATTCCGAGATGGAGACACTAACTGGAATAAAAGAACGACGCGCCAGCCACCCCAAACTTAACCGGCAGCAGCTCTGACAACGACCAGGAGCTTCAGTGGCTCAGCAACAACTTTAATTTTTGACATGCAAACCCATAAAATTAACCTTACAACATCTATACATCAGAGTCCTTAACCACAGATAGCTAGAATGCTTATAGAAAGAGCTTCAAGGAATGGGCAAGTCACTATAAAAAGAAGAATGATAGAAGTGGAGCGGCGGCTCCAATGGTGACCTCCGGCAGCGGCGACAGAGATAGCTTCACGGATAGTGACGTGGTTTGGGGACGGGTCAGCTGGGTGGACCGGCGGCAACAGATCTGATGCGCATCTCCTCTCTCCGTGGTTGAGCTCCCTCGCGGTTCTGTTTCCTCCCTTGCGCGTCCTTCACTCGTGACGAAACAGTGGCGGTGACGACATGGAGCACGGCACGGCGGTGGTTACAGAATTGACCCCTCTTCTCTCGCGCGTCTCTTCTTCGCGATGGCGCAGCTGGCAGCGGCAAGGACAAAAGGCGGGACGGGGTTGATGGGCTCAGCAACGATGACCAGGAGTGGTAGCTCCCTGGATGATGACGGCGGTAAGGTTGACGGCGGCGAGCTTCTCCTCCCCTGGCGCTCCCTTCCTCTCTCTCGGATTCCCCTCTCCTCTCATCCCTTTCTTCTTCTTCCCCCCCCCCC
>NC_029792.2:46420749-46425852 GCF_000816755.2 Arachis ipaensis
GTATGTAAATTATGTGAGAAAAAAGGTCTATAAAAATTATACATGACCATATAGATAAGATAGTTTTATACGAAGAGAAACAAGTGTAGTTTGCCCTTGTTTGAGGATTGGAGTAGATATTTGAACAATTTTTCATGTGTCTAAACACAAATAATATTAGATCCCACAATTTCCATCAAGGCTTCTTTCTTCTTCGTTTGTATCTTCATATTTTCGTCTCTCTTGTCTTAACAAAAAACGAGATTTTATTTTATAATTAGTTGTCTTATTGGAGCAAGGGGGAAGCTAGGTCATTTATATACAACTCTCAAATGTACATTTAATAAGAATATGCTTTCTAAAGAGTTAGTTTAAGTATATGTGAGATAATATAATCATTATCATTTGAGCGGATTTATGCAACTTTTATATAGTATTAAAGTTTATGTATCTATCTGATTTAAAATAATTAGTCATTTAATTTTTAGGTCTCTAATCTTAGATGTGAAGGAATATATTATTAGTCTTATGTGTATTGGTGAAGAATATAACCTTTACAATACTTATAAGTGTATATGAATTAATGATCATTTTTAAACTAATTTTTAGATTGAATTAGACCCATCATCACTCGTTTATAATATATAAGTTTTCTCTAAAACCACATATATAGCCTAATTGATGATAGTACATAGCACAATCCTGTTATATACATAGAAAACTGAAACGAATAATAAGTAGCCTGATTATATATTTTATTCTTTTGAAGACGATATCAATCAGCATCATATTTCCGGTTACAAACATTTGACTGATTATATTTTAGTGGAGAGAGAGAGAGAGAGTTATCACCTTTTGAGATAAAGAATATAATATAGTACTATAATAACGCAAAATTATTCAAATAAGTACGTCTTAATAAAAATAAAATCAAATGTTATTATATATTTTACTTGAATTTTTGGAGTTTAATAACAACTAAACGTCAAAAATAAATAATAGAGAAAGGATAAATTGGGTTGGAGTCAATGGAGGGAAAAAAAAAAGGAAAGAGAAAAATCACTATAAAATCTACAATGTGAACTTTAACTGAATTGAATGAAATGAAAAGGGGTTATTTCATAAAAAAAAATATTAGTAATGGGATAAATTTTAACTTTCTAATTTTTTTTCCAAAAAACTAATCAATACATACGTGTTGGATAAACTTACCTATCCTTCATTCTAGGTATCCTAACACACACAATTTTCTTTTAAACAACCTAAATTTACTCTAAATTATATTAGCTTTTTTTTAATATACTTTTATCTTATTCATCAAGTCAAGTATGATTACTCTTATTTTGTTACCAAAATTATTTTAGGAAGCTACATTAAAATCTAGAGTTTAAATTCTTGATAAACTTCAAACTTTGGGTATTTTTTTTTTTATCCTACAACTAAAGTAATTTTTCAGGAAGTATGTTGACCTTTGACAATATTAAATTTGGAAGAGAGATACAGTTAATAGATTATTCTAAAATAATAAACTCAATACTCAAAGGCAGAGCTTTGTTTATGGCAACGGGAGGCATGACCTCCTCCCCAAAAGTTTTTATATAAACATTAGTAGTTTTTTTGCATAGAGTATTATTTGTCCAATTAGTTGAATTTTTTAATTATTTAACTCAATAACTTGAATACTTATGTTCGAATCCATACTTTCAAATTTTGACTAACTAAAAACATCCCACAAAAGCTTTTGCCTCCATAAATATCTTTTCTTGTCTCCTTTTCTAACCTTCAGTTCCTTCAGTTAAAGTTTTATTTTTCTTTTATTCTTTTTACTGATAAAAAATATTAAAAAATTATGTTTTTATTTCAATTATTGAAAATATCAAATTACTTAAGATTTAAAGAGTATTATTTTTAAGTATTTTATAATTTTTATTTGTGATGAATATCAGTGGTTAAGAAAAAAGGGGTTGAATCTTGGCCTATTTTTATTTTGCTTTTTAACTGGGATATTATTATGACACTTTGAGTAGAAAATCAAGAGATACTTTGATTTTGTCTCTTGATGTGGTAGGAGGTAAAATAGAGTTACGAGTAAGGTGTGTTACAGTGAAGTATAGCTGGATAGAAGAATCAAGAGATACTTTTGTTTCCTCTCTTAAAGTGCAGAACCAGAAACAGAGAAGAGAAAAAGAAGTGACACGGCCATATATCTTGGATCGGCTACTCAATGCAATGTAGCCTACACCCAGTCTCCATCACAATAATGACAGAATTTCACTATCTTTCAACAGAATTACAATCATCAATTCTCCCTAGGATTCTAATTAATCCTGTATGGGACAAATCCAGTTTCTAACTCAAATCAGACTTGACTAAAAAATCACCCTAGTTTTCAACAACAAAATGCTAACCCAACTTATAAGGAAATCCCCTCAAGATCATGATAATAAAATAGAAAAACTTACAAAGAATTTCTGAAATAAACATAGGTTTTTCTCCAACTCTAACTCTCTTGCCTTTTTCCACTCAATGACTTTTTCATAAAATCCTCACTATATTGCCTTTTTCCATTAAAAACAAAGAAATACTAGATTGAGAAAATAAGACATTCAATGAGAACCATGGAGGAGAAGAATGGATAGCTTAGTGAGCTATGGAAACCAAACTTTGTGCTTTCTCTCCATATTTCAATCTTTGACCCTTCACCCCTTTAATAGAGGAGTGAAACTTCCAGGACTTGAGACTTGCTTCAGTACTTGTTTAACTTTTTTTCCTAAACATCAAAAGCAGCAACGGTGTGATAAAGGAGAGATAGGGTAGAAGCAATGATTTAACCATACATGCATCCATACCTTCTATCTTCTCTTTTAACCTTTTTCATCTTACTTATTGAATCTGAACCCTTCATTCTTGCTTTGACTTTAAGTCAGATTCTTGAATGTTGATTCACAGCAGAGCTCCATGATCTTCAATATTTTCAGCTTTCTACTTCTGTGCTTGTAAAGAGAGGATTTCTTCATCGAGCTTCAATGAAACACAAATGTGGAAACTTTTTTTTTGTGATTTGCCCTTCGGATGTGGTCTTGACTTTTGCCCTAACCTCTTTGACTTACTCTTCTTTGTTTGGATTTGGAAACTTGCTTTTTTATTCTTCAATTTTGCCCTAAGTCAGAGCTTCCCCTTTTTCTTACTTTTTCTTCTGAAAAATCATGTGAGATTGGACAAAAGGAAGAGAGAATTTGGTTTCGATGGTGGAGTCTGGTTCAGATTGAGATGAAATTGAATTACTTAGTTAACAACTTATTTGGACTTGTTTATAATCTTGGGGCAATTGCTTTCTTTTCTTCCTTATTTTGGTCAGATTGCTTGCTTTCAATTTTCGATGAAGATTAGCCACTCTTTCTTTCAATTGAACATATAATATGAGTATTTTGTTTGATCAATATTGGGCTTCATTTGTTTATTGGTCTATTTTCTTGCTTCTTAGGCTTGTTTTGATTAACTTAATTTGCTACACACTTAACAAAATAATCAAACACATAATTAAATTTTAATCTAATATTAATATTTAGTTATCATCTATAAAATATTATTAGTTTTTCAAACTCAACAATTTATAAAGTTATTCATTTATTAATATACTAGTGTCATATTTCAAAAATATTTATATTTACAAATTCCATTCAGTATAAATGCTATTATATAACTTTTGTGTTCAAATCCTCCCTTTTTTCCCCAAAGTTTTGTCTCAATTCTGCTACCTCAATTAAATTATATTAATATATCTAATATAAAAAATTTCACTTAGAAATGCAAAAAGATTGTGTATTAATACCATGAGAAAAAACCACAAATTCATGAAAGATAAAATCAAAGGAGATATAAACGAAGACATACAATAGTTTCAAAGAGCCTGTCTTTTCAATTTTGTGGAAAGACTCATTTAGAACATAACTATAAAGTAGTATTATTGTTAGTCTATTTCAATCTTGAGTTACATGAGATAGAGATAAGAAATCATTTAGCATTAGTAATTGATGTGCAAAAATTGAATCCAGAGTAAAATCTTAAGTTGTTATATCGTTGTCATTATAGTACACTCCGAATACCAGCTTCCACAATCAAATTTGAAATGATAATAAAGGTTCTTTAAACCTTCTAAAAGTTAAATTTGGGGTTTAGACTCGAGTGGTATTTCAAGAAAGGATTGTATAGATTAATTATGGATTGAAGAGTTTTGGGTGCAAGCTAAGAAAACAAATTAAAAAGGAGAATTAGCAACGAAATTACAAATTAAAGCAATTAAAGTAAACAGGGCTAAAAGGAATTAAACTGGAACTTGGCTTAGACATATTTTTTAGGATTATCTATCACTGCTATTTTACTTATGTTAATAAAAGAGAGTAAATTATTCTAACAAGTTAACCACAATATTGTGATAGTAATTATTAGAGTTTGTCAACTAATTGAACTAACAAGATCCAAACCAATTAACCATCAATAATGGTGCACGAAATTGTGATGTCCAGGCTCGAACAATCCCTGGCAACGTGAGCAACTTGGTACGCGTAATCGTGATTACACTTTAATTATGTAGAATCCATGGCTCTTTCTTTCCCTGGCAATGGCGCCAAGAACATGGTGCCAATACCATGGTTCACAACTTCGATACAACTAACCAGCAAGTGCACTGAGTCGTCCAAGTAATACAGGTCCTCCTTGGAGTTGAACGCCAGCTTTTGTGCCAGTTTGGGCGTTCAACTCTGGTTTTGGCTCCTTTTTCTGGCGCTGGACGCTAGATTTGGGCAGAGAGCTGGGGTTGAACGCCAGTTTACGTCGTCTATTTTTGGCCAAAGTATGGACTATTATATATTGCTGGAAAGCCCTGGATGTCCACTTTCCAACGCAATTGGAAGCGCGCCATTTCGAGTTCGATAGCTCCAGAAAATCCACTTTGAGTGCAGGGAGGTCAGAATCCAACAGCATCAGCAGTCCTTCTTCAACCTCTGAATCTGATTTTTGCTCAAGTCCCTCAATTTCAGCCAAAAAATACCTGAAATCACAGAAAAACACACAAAATCATAGTAAAGTCTAGAAATGTGAATTTAACATAAAAACTAATGAAAA
>NC_029792.2:46425896-46426650 GCF_000816755.2 Arachis ipaensis
TTTTTTTTCTGCAAGCTTTGTTCTTTGCTGCTTTTTCTTGCTTCAAGAATTATTTTTATAATTTTTTAGATTATCAATAACATGTCTCCTAGTCATCATTCTTTCAAGAGCCAACATATTTAACATTCTTAAACAACAACTTCAAAAGACATATGCACTGTTCAAGCATACATTCAGAAAACAAGAAGCATTGTCACCACATCAATATAATTAAGCTAAGTTCAAGGATAAATTCGAAACTCATGTACTTCTTGTTCTTTTGAATTAAAACATTTTTCATTTAAGAGAGGTGATGGATTCATAGGACATTCATAACTTTAAGACATAGTTACTACTTCTAATGATCATGTAATGAAGACACAAACATAGATAAGCACATAACATAGAAAACGAAAAACAGAAGAAATAAGAACAAGGAATGAATCCACCTTAGTGATGGTGGCGTTTCCTCCTTGAGGAACCAATGATGTCCTTGAGTTCTTCTATGTCTCTTCCTTGTCTTTGTTGCTCCTCCCTCATTGCTTTTTGATCTTCCCTTATTTCATGAAGCATGATGGAGTGCTCTTGATGTTCCACCCTTAGTTGTCCCATATTGGAACTTAATTCTTCTAGGGAGGTGTTGATGTGCTCCCAATAGTTTTGTGGAGGAAAGTGCATTTGCGGCATTTCTGGGATCTCATGGTGATGAGCTTCATACGCCTCTTGAGCTCCATGAATGGGCTCTCTTGCTTGCTCCATCTTTTTCTTAGTGATG
>NC_029792.2:46426972-46476622 GCF_000816755.2 Arachis ipaensis
ATCCCAGGTGGTCTTCCTCCTTGGGATTCACGTCCTCCACTCCCCTTGTAGGTTCGACCATGGTGCTTATGTCAATGGCCTTGCACTCTCCTTTTGGGTTCTCTTCTGTATTGCTTGGGAGAGTACTGGGAGGGATTTCAGTGTTCCATTTACTCAGCTGGCCCACTTGTGCTTCCAGATTTCTAATGAAAGATCTTGTTTCATTCATGAAGCTCACAATGGCCTTGGATAGATCAGAGACTAGATTTGCTAAATTAGAAGCATTTTGTTCAGAGTTCTCTGTCTGTTGCTGAGTGGATGATGAAAAAGGTTTATTATTGTTAAACCTATTTCTTCCACCATTATTAAAGCCTTGTTGAGGCTTTTGATCCTTCCATGAGAAATTCGGATGATTTCTCCATGATGATTTATAGGTGTTTCCATAAGGTTCACCTAAGTAATTCACCTCTGCTATTGCAGGGTTCTCAAGATCATAAGCTTCTTCTTCATAAGAAGCCTCTTGAGTACTGTTGGATGCAGCTTGTATTCCATGCAGACTCTGAGAGATCATATTGACTTGCTGAGTCAATATTTTATTCTGAGCTAATATGGCATTCAGAGTATCAACTTCAAGAACTCCCTTCTTCATAGGCATCCCATTATTCACAGGATTCCTTTCAGAAGTGTACATGAACTGGTTATTAGCAACCATGTCAATGAGTTCTTGAGCCTCTGCAGGCATTTTCTTTAGGTGAATGGATCAGGAGGTAGATGGGGATCCTGTGGGGTCCACAGGTCCTGAGTGGATCCTATGGGGTCCACAGATCCTGAGGTGTTCAAGGATTTACATCCCTGCACCCATTAGGCATGTAAAAATGCCTTTATACACAACTCTGGGCGTTCAGCGCCAGGTTGGTGGCCATTTTGGGCGTTCAGCGCCCATTTGTGTGCCATTTTTGGCATTGAACGCCAGAACCATGCCTGTTCTGGCGTTCAGCGCCCAGAAGCTGCCCATTTTGGGCGTTCAGCGCCAGAACCATGCTCTAAGCTTGCTCAACTTTTGAGGAGGAAAGTACTTGGCTAAGAAAGCCGTGACCAGCTTATCCCAAGAGTTCAGGCTGTCTTTGGGTTGAGAATCCAACCATAATCTAGCTCTGTCTCTTACAGCGAAAGGGAAAAGCATGAGCCTGTAGACTTCAGGATCTACTCCATTAGTCTTAATAGTATCACATATCTGCAAGAATTCAGTTAAGAACTGAAAAGGATCTTCAGATGGAAGTCCATGAAACTTGCAGTTCTGCTGCATTAGAGAAACTAATTGAGGTTTCAGCTCAAAGTTGTTTGCTCCAATGGCAGGAATGGAGATGCTTCTTCCATGTAAATTGGAATTTGGTGCAGCAAAGTCACCAAGCATTCTCCTTGCATTGTTGTTGGGTTCGGCTGCCATCTCCTTTACTTGTTCAAAATTTTCAATCAAGTTGTCTCTAGATTGTTGTAATTTAGCTTCTCTTAATTTTCTCTTCAGAGTCCTTTCAGGTTCTGGATCAGCTTCAACAAGAATGCCTTTTTCTCTGTCCCTGCTCATAAGAAAGAGGAGAGAAAAAGAAAAGAAGAGGAATCCTCTATGTCACAGTAAAGAGGTTCCTTATTGTTAGTAGAAGAGAAGAAGAAGAAATTCGAACACAGATAGAGGAGGGGGTTCGAATTTGGTGATGATGTGAGGAAGAGATGTTAGTAGATGAATAAATAAATAGCATAAGATGAGAGAGAAGGAGGGAATTTTCGAAAATTATTTTTGAAAAGGAGTTAGTGATTTTTGAAAATAGTTTTTGAAAAATGTTAGTGATTTTCGAAAATTAAGATAAAAAAAAAATAAAATAATTACTAATTTAAAAAGAAATTTTGAAAAAGGAGGAAGATATTTTTGAAAATTAGAGAGAGAGAGTTAGTTAGGTAGTTTTGAAAAGGTTAAGAAACAAACAAAAAGTTAGTTAGTTAATTGAAACAAATTTTGAAAAGATAAGAAGTTAGGAAGTTAGAAAAGATATTTTGAAATCAAATTTTTTAAAAAGATAAGATGAGAAGATATTTTTGAAAAGATATGATTGAAATTAGTTTTTGAAAAAGATTTGATTTTTTAAAATCACAATTAATGACTTGATTCACAAGAAATCACAAGATATGATTCTAGAACTCAAAGTTTGAATCTTTCTTAACAAGTAAGTAACAAACTTGAAATTTTTGAATCAAAACATTAATTGTTATTGTTATTTTCGAAAATTTGATATAAAAATAAGAAAAATATTTTTGAAAAATATTTTTGGAATTTTCGAAAATAACTAAGAATTTTGAAAAAGATTTGATTTTTGAAAAAGATTTTGAAAGAGATAAGAAACAACTTTGATTTTTAAAAATTTTTGAAAAAGTCAACTTAATTTTCGAATTTGATGAGAGAAAAAGGGAAAGATATTTTTTTGATTTTTGAAATTTTTATGAAAAACATGAAAATTATGCAATGCATGAAATTTTTAGATCAAAACAATGAATGCATGCAAGAATGCTATGAATGTCAAGATGAACACCAAGAACACTATGAATGTCAAGATGAACACCAAGAACATATTTTTGAAAACTTTTTGATGCAAAGAAAACATGTAAGACACCAAACTTAGAAATCTTTCATGTTTAGACTCTAAGAAACGAAAAATGCACATGTAAAACAAGAAAAGACACAAAACATGAAAACATCAAGATCAAACAAGAAGACTTACCAAGAACAACTTGAAGATCATGAAGAACACTATGAATGTATGATATTTTCGAAAAATGCAAAATGCATATGCAAGTGACACCAAACTTATAACATGACTCAAGACTCAAACAAGAAACACAAAAAATGTTTTTGATTTTTATGATTTTCTAATTTTTTTGGATTTTTTCGAAAATTATATGAAAAAGAAAAATAAGGATTCCAAAATTTTTAAGATGAATTCCAGGAATCTTGCCATGTTAGTCTAAAGCTTCAGTCCAGGAATTAGACATGGCTCACTAGCCAGCCAAGCTTTCGATGAAAGCTCCGGTCCAAAACACTAGACATGGCCAATGGCCAGCCAAGCTTCAGCATGTAATTCAGACATGACATGCCTGACATACCCTACAGTCGTATAAAAGTGATGGTTGGAAGCCTCAGCCCAAAAGAATTTAGACATGGCTTTGCAGCCAGCCAGGCTTCACATGCTTCATGAAACACTAGAATTCATTCTTAAAAATTTTGAATAAAATTTTTTTGAAAACATTTTTATTTTTTTTCGAAAACAGATGAGAAAATTTTAGAAATATTTTTGAAAATTTTTTGAAAATAAAATAAAAAGAAAATTACCTAATCTGAGCAACAGGATGAACCGTCAGTTGTCCAAACTCAAACAATCCCCAGCAACGGCGCCAAAAACTTGGTGCACAAAATTGTGATGTCCAGGCTCGAAATATCCCTGGCAACGTGAGCAACTTGGTACGCGTAATCGTGATTACACTTTAATTATGTAGAATTCATGGCTCTTTCTTTCCCTGGCAATGGCGCCAAGAACATGGTGCCAATACCATGGTTCACAACTTCGATACAACTAACCAGCAAGTGCACTGGGTCGTCCAAGTAATACCTTACGTGAGTAATGCTCGAATCCCACGGAGATTGTTGGTATGAAGCAAGCTATGGTCACCTTGCAAATCTCAGTCAGGCAGATATAAAGTGATAAGGGTGTTTTCGAATAATAAATAAAAGAAGGCCTTGGAGTTGAACGCCAGCTTTTGTGCCAGTTTGGGCATTCAACTCTGGTTTTGGCTCCTTTTCTGGCGCTGGACGCTAGATTTGGGCAGAGAGCTGGCGTTGAACGCCAGTTTACGTCATCTATTCCTGGCCAAAGTATGGACTATTATATATTGCTGGAAAGCCCTGGATGTCTACTTTCCAACGCAATTGGAAGCGCTTCATGTCGAGTTCTGTAACTCCAGAAAATCCACTTTGAGTGCAGGGAGGTCAGAATCCAACAGCATCAGCAGTCCTTCTTCAACCTCTGAATCTGATTTTTGCTCAAGTCCCTCAATTTCAGCCAGAAAATACCTGAAATCACAGAAAAACACACAAACTCATAGTAAAGTCCAGAAATGTGAATTTAACATAAAAACTAATGAAAACATCCCTAAAAGTAACTAGATCCTACTAAAAACATACTAAAAACAATGTCAAAAAGCGTATAAATTATCCGCTCATCAAATAACATAGAAGATCAATTGGAATTATGCTAACCTAGCCAGACCAATTTGGATCAATCCTATCTTCCTATTAGGTTAACCTATAATAATGATGAAGTTTACTAGAGTTTCTCAACCTAACTAACAAAATTCTAACCAGTCGACCACTAATAATATGCAAGGCAGTTAAAGTGATGTTAATTAGGCCAATTCAACCACTTTAATTACAATTAATTAAGACCAATTGTGTAGCTGAAGACTAACCAAGCTCATATTCCAAAACCAAATAAGTAAACTACTCTATTTTTAAATTAGACATTTTAACAAACACATAATAAGCATAATTAAAACATAAACTTTCAAGTAATTAAAGTCTAAGTCTAAGATCACAAAATTTGCAATAACATAAAATCAACACAAAAAAACAAATTTAAAATACCTAAAAAATTATTCATTAAACTCAAATTAAAGGTCCAAACACCAAGCATTCATAACATGAAGTGAATTAAAACTAAAAAAAAGTGCAAACCAAATGAAAATGGAAGGAAATGATAACTTAGAGCTTGAATCTTGCCACTTTTAACTAATATTAAAATAAAAAATCTAACCTAAAACTAAACTCTAATTCTAGACAGATGAGAGGACTTCTTTCTCTAAAAATTCTACTAAAAACATAAAACCAAATCTAATAAGGACCTAAAACTATTTTACCCATGTTCCCTTTAATATTTGGGGGTCTTTGGGGCCAAAACGTGAGCTCATGTGCTTTACTTAAGCACGTCGTGTGTTTGCGCAGCTGCGTAAGTGGCAATACTTTGCACATGCAGTCGTCCGCGTGTACCACCTTCTAGCTACTGCATAGGCGAGCAACTACGTGTACGGCCCTGACAAGTTTGATTTGCTTTGTTTTGTGATCTTATCAACTTTTAAGTCATGCTCCTTGTTAATATTTGCAGTTATGCAGAGAAGATAGATTGAAATGAATTAATGAAAATAAAGAATGAATGATAGAAGAATTGAAGAGAGATTGACAAAGAGTAGAGAGAAAATGAAATTTGTATTACGTTTTGGAAACTAAGAATTAATGCATTACTTGGAACAGAATCCAACTGCTATATATAGGAAGTTTACTAACTAACTCTAACAGAGCAGTTTCTATGCTAACTTTCTAAGAGATTTTAACTAACCATTCTCTAATACAACTCTTCTTTCTTGATCTTTATCTTTATCCTTCATGGCCCCCTCAAACTAAGAGTGAGATATGAGCTCACTCAAAGTTTGCTACAAAATTTGGTAAAAAGAGTGATAGAAATTGGTTTATTAAAGATGCCAACTACTTGATCTTGAGAAGGAATGTTGCTGACAATTAATTTTCATTGAGTTACTTGATCTCTAATAAAATGGAGGTCCAATTCAAAGTGCTTAGACTTGCTATGCAAAATGGGATTGGTTGCAAGCACACAAGCATTTTGATTATGACAGTATATAGTTGGAGGTGTTGTAAGGGAGTGATGTAATTCTTGAAGTAAGTTCTGTGTCCAAATCAATTCAGATTGAGATGCTGCTAGTGCAGGAAACTCTGATTCGGTACTTGATCTACTAACAACATGTTGTTTATTACTCTTCCAAGCAATCAGATTGGTGCCCAAGTATACACAATATTCTATAACAGATTTTAGATCATCTGCATCAGCTTCCAATCAGCATTTGAAAAGGCAAATAATCTCGAGTCAGTACAAGATATATAAAGGAGTCATTGATTCATGGTGCCTTTGATGTATTTGGGAATACATTTGAGTTCTCTCCAATGGTACACTATAGGATTATGCATGTATTGACATATTTTGCTGATTGCATATGTCAAATCTGGCCTTGTCAGTGTCAAATAGTAGAGTGCACTTACAATAAATCTGAATAGTTTGGGATCTTCAAAGTGTGGTGAATCTTTAAAGCTTAATTTGTTAGAATTAACCATTGGAGTAGAAGCTGAATTGGCATGTGTCATGAAGAATTTGTGTTATTAATGTATGTTGCTTCTAAATCAAGGAAGAAATTGAATTTGCCAAGATCTTTTAAAGAGAATATTGAATGTAATTATTGAATTAGTAATTGAAGTTCGATATCATTGTTATCAGTTATATCATCAACATAAACACAAAGAAGGGTAACAAAATTAGTGTAACACTCTTACTATCAGAATGTCACGCTTTTGGCTACGCCACTCTGATTGTAACACCCTACCACACAGAGCTTTACACCTAGGATGTAAAACAAAGGTGGCGAGGCACTACGACCTCTAAAAATAAAATATATACATATAATAGAAGATATAATATAATAAACTAGGAGCCTTGAAAATTAGGTGAAACAAAAATCGCGAAAATAAAAGCGCAACGCTCAGAAAATGTGATTACTTGCGTATGAAGAAGACTAAGGTTTAAAAGAATAACAAAATAGGAAATAGGAATAGAGAGACAAGAGAATGATATAACAAGCTCCTAACTCAGCCTGCAAAACTAAGGCTGGCCGAAGAATATTTACATACATATATACATACCTCAAAATCCAAAATACAAAGATAAACCCTAATTCTCCATAAACCTCTAAGAGGTAAAAAAGTAAAATATAGATACATAGGGAGAATCTACACTCATAAATATATATAACAAAATAGCACAGAAATATCAACCCAAAAGCCCACTTCGCTGCGGAGAGCTCCAGACGCCTAGCAAGATGCCTCTCGACCTGCATCTGAAAAATACAACATTGTATGGAATGAGAACCGGAGGTTCTCAGCATGGTAAAGGTGCCACGCACATAATATATAAGGTCCTGGGAATGCCAGAGGCAATCTTAGAACAACGACACTCAGATTATAAAGCTTAAAAGGATTGAACGGAAGCCATAAAAGGTGGTCTTTGGTGCACGAAATTGCAATCACACTTTTGCAATTCCGCACAACTAACCAGCAAGTGCACTGGGTCGTCCAAGTAATACCTTACGTGAGTAAGGGTCGATCCCACGGAGATTGTCGGCTTGAAGCAAGCTATGGTTATCTTGTAACTCTTAGTCAAGATATTAGTAATAATTCTTAGTTTTAATTGTGAAAAGTAAAAGAACATGAAATAAATAATACTTGTTATGCAGTAATGGAGAACAGGTTGAGGTTTTGGAGATGCTCTGTCTTCTGAATCTTTGCTTTTCTACTGTCTTCTTCTTCACGCACGCAAGGCTCCTTCCATGGCAAGCTGTATGTTGGTGGATCACCGTTGTCAATGGCTACCATCCATCCTCTCAGTGAAAATGGTCCATGTACATGGCTAATCATCTGTCGGTTCTCACTAGTATTGGAATAGGATCCATTGATCCTTTTGCACACTGTCACTATACCCAACATTGATGAGTTTGAAACTCGTCACAGTCATCCCTTCCCAGATCCTACTCGGAATACCACAGATAAGGTTTAGACTTTTCGGATCTCAAGAATGCTGCCAGTTGATTCTAGCTTATACCACGAAGACTCTGGTCTCACGGATTTGAATGCTTTGTTGTCAGGAGATGCAATCAAACTCGTGAACCAGGAACCCAAGAGATACACACTCAAGCTATTGCAGATAGAACGGAGGTGGTTGTTAGGAACGCGTTCATAGGTGAGAATGATGATGAGCGTCACGGATCATCACATTCATCATGTTGAAGTGCGAGTGAATATCTTAGAATAGAAACAAGCGTGATTGAATAGAAAATAGAAGTAATTACATTAATCCATCGAGACACAGCAGAGCTCCTCATCCCCAACCATGGAGTTTAGAGACTCATGCCGTAGAAAATACAAGTTCTGATGTAAAATGTCATGAGATGCAAAATGAATCTGTAAAAGTGGTTTTTATACTAAACTAGTGACCTAGGTTTACAGAAAATGAGTAAGCTAAGATAGATAGTGCAGAAATCCACTTTCGAGGCCCACTTGGTGTGTGTTTGGGCTGAGCATTGAAGCTTTCACGTGCATAGGCTATTCCTGGCATTAAACTCCAGCTTTTGTGCCAGTTTGGGCGTTTAACTCCAACTTTTATGCCAGTTCTGGCGTTTAACGCCAGAAAATGGTAGAAAGTTGTCGTTTAGACACCAGTTTGCGTTATCAAAACTCGAGCAAAGTATGGACTATTATATATTGCTGGAAAGCCCAAGATGTCTAATTTTCAAAGCAATTGAGAGTGCGCTAATTGGGCTTCTGTAGCTCCAGAAAATTCATTTAGAGTGCAGGGAGGTCAGAATCCAACAGTATCTGCAGTCCTTTCTCAGCCTTTGAATCATATTTTTGCTCATGTCCCTCAATTTTAGCCAGAAAATACCTGAAATCACAGAAAAACACACAAACTCATAGTAAAGTCCAGAAATGTGATTTTTATTTAAAAACTAATAAAAATATACTAAAAAGTAGCTAAATCATACTAAAAACTACATGAAAATACCACCAAAAAGCGTATAAAAAATATCTGCTCATCAGTCTTCTAGGATATCTAAGTCTAACTTAACTTAACCGTAACTCTAAGTCTTTCCTCCTTTCCTCCATACCTCCATCTCTGATAATTCGCATGGACAAACAAACAGTCAAGGCAAGCTGATAAACCCCAATTTTGTGGTTTATCTTGTGTAGAATTTGGAGGGTTTTATCAATATTTTTCACACTTATTCGTATAAATTGCATGGTTTTGTGTTTACTTCCTAATTTTGCTTCATGATTTAAAACATGCTTCTTTAACCCTAAAAAGGCCAAATTTTAATCCTCTTCTATTACCATTCGATGCCGTGATGTGTTTGTTAAGTGGATTCAGGATCTATAGGGCAATAATGTCCTAGGAGATGGTGGAAGGGACATGAGGAATGAAGCTTTGGAGGATTGGTGGCGACGCGCATGCGTGGCTGACGTGCACGTGTGGCCACATGTAGCTAGGACTGGCATGCAAAAGCTGGTGCATTCACGTGGTGATGCGAAATCCCATCGATGCGTACGCATGACCAACATGTACGCGTGGCCGAGGAGTTCATATGACGCGCACGCGTGGCCAACGAGCACGTGTGACGTCCAGCACGTGACCTCATTAATGGAAAATGTGGCTGGCGATTTCTGAGAAGCTCTAGGCCCAATCTGAGCTGAATTTTGCATGGAAAAGACCCAAGGAACCAAGGGGAAAAGGAGGATCCAATCATTCGCACAATACACATAATTTTAGCTAGTTTTAGGTTCTTATTTTTCTAGAGAGGGAAACTCTTACTTCTCTCTAGATTTAGTTTGTTTTGATTATCCTTTGTTGAATTTCTAAATTGGGTCTTGTTAATTCTAGTTTCAATTACTTAATTTGAGTTCTCTAGTTATAATTTTTTTAGATCTTGTGTTGAATTTGTGTTTTCTTGTCATTTTCCCTTTTTCTTCTCATCTTATGAACTTTGTGGATTTTAAATTTCTATGAGTGCATTGATGTTTTCTATAATTGATAGTGTTATTTTAGTTGTTCTCTATTGATAATTGTTAATGGGTACTTGTAATTTCCAATTAGTTTTGCAATTTAAATATGTCTTTAGTTAGTGCATACCATGTGTTTGATGAAATGTTTTCTTTGATTATGGAGTAGTTCTCTATACTCTTGGCCTAGGCTAAGGGAATTGGGTGACCTTGAGTCATTGAGTCTAATTGAATTGGTGCTTTGAGAACCCTTGTTGGTCAAATTGATACCCATTGACGCCAATCTACTATTAAGCCAATTAGTAGTTGGATTAAAACTTATGAGTTGAAATTGATCAAGCCTATTTGACATATTTCACTTGTAGAAGTAGACTTAATGGGTTTGGTTCCTCATAAGTGTCAATATGTGGTTATTAGACAAGGATGGTGATCCCAATTCCTATGCCTAGCCAAGGGTTCCTTTTATTATTCATATTTGAAACCCAAAAAATTCCAATTACTTGATTCTTGTTATAGTTAGTTTAGTTGTTTACTTAGTCTTATAGTAGAAATAGATTTATATGTTATCTTGCTAGATTGAATTTGCTTATACCCTACTTTAATTGCTTTGATTTAGTTTCTTTCCCTTTAAGATTTCTTGCATGTTAAGTTTAGTAGTTTAAATTCTTGTTTATGACTCCCAACCCTGAATTCTAACCAATATTGATGAACATGTTTGTCCATTCTCTTGAGGATGACCCGAGACCAATACTCTCGGTTATTTTTTATTGGGGTTGACTTTGTGACAACCATATCAAAATTTGATCGATAGGATTATATGTTGGTCTAGGACTATACTATGACAACGACAATGATTTTCTATTGATGAAATTCTAGACCGACCATAATTTTCTTATCAAATTTTTGGCGCCGTTGCCAGGGAGTGGTTGCAACGTGAGCTTTGATATTGGTTATGTGAATATGTGAATATTGTACATAGTTTACTTGCTTTTGTTAGTTTGTTTTTAGTTTAGATTTCATTTAATGTATGAGCTATGACTTCTAAGTTGAATGACTCAGTCTCAACCAGATTCTAGCTTTGTCGAGTTTGACCCCAAAATTGAAAGAACTTTACTACATACTCGGCAAGCTAGGCGGCGGTTGGATTACACGGCTAGTGCTTCGGCCTCTCTTGAGGAACCTTCCGAAACACTAGACGGTACCGAGAGTGATCTAGAGTCCACATTCAACGAAGGAACTTCCTACTCCTCTGTTAGCACTACTAATATATCCTTACATAATACAGGTGAAAACCGCATGGCAGAGCCACATAGGATTACCTTGCACCAACAAGGAGTGCCAGATCTCATTCTTCAACTGTTGCAAGCTAGGTATCTGAATCTTGATCCTAATTTTAAGCTGAAGAATAGTCTGATTAACTTGCTTCCTAAGTATCATGGACTACCGGGCCAAGACCCCATTAGGCATTTGAGAGACTTTCAAGTAGCTTGTTCTACGGCTCGAAGGCATGGTGCCGATGAGATTGCTATCATGGTTTTTGATTTCCCTTCTCTCTTGAGGGGTAAGCAAAAGAATGGTTCTACTCCCAACTTGATGAAGTGGTGACTGAATGGGACCTTTGAGAAGAGAGTTCTTAGAAAAGTTCTTTCCTCCGGAGAAGACCGACTACATCTGGAAAGAAATTTCTGGTATAATGCAAAGAGACCAAGACACACTCTATGAATATTGGACTCGATTTAAGAGGTTTTTGGAATCTTGTCCACATCATGGGTTAGACACTCACTTGCTCATTAGGTATTTCACTGGAGGTCTTTGTGCAGCGGATAAGAGATTACTCACCGCCTTTAGTGGTAGTTCCCTTTCTAAGAACAAAACAGCAGCGGAAGCATGGAGTTTGATCAATGATGTCGCCGAGGCTACCTAACATGTGAGAGTGAGGAACAATCCTCCCAAGAGTGTGGTGGAGTTACCTCCTTCTGAATTGGCTTTGACTAAAGTGCTTGGAGAAATGACCACTCTCCTTAAGGAGATTCACCAAGGACAAAAGGCATCTCAATCAATCTAAGCCATCCAAGCCCCACTCTCCAAATAAGTATTTCAATACCACAAAAACTACCAATCTTCTTTCCAATACCACAAAAATAACCACCAAGCCAACCAAAACCACCATAATCAATCATACCAACTCTCACAACAAAACCAAAACAACCACCATAAATACCAAGCACCTCACTAAAGGCAACAAACTAATCAACCTTCTTCCTCTTCCACAAACCAAGGTGATGACTCTCACCGTGCACTCTACTAAGAGCAAGAGAGACTTAGGGCTATGATAGAGAAAAATGAAGAGAACACTAGGAATCTCAATGCACAATTTGGCAACATGAGTGCTCAAATGTCCAACATAACCGAAATGCTCTCAAGGATGTCCCTACCTTCCACCAACAATACAAACACCAACCAACCCTTAAGCTCTTCTAGCCTTCCATCCTAACCCCTTCCTAACCCAAAGGGCAGCCTTAACGCCATCACTCTACGGTCGGGGACTACATTGGAAGAAATACCTCCTAGGCCCATGGAAGACCTCCATGAGGAGGAAGTAGTTGTTGAAGTTCAATATGAGGAAGATGAGGGAGACACAAGGCAAGAGGAAGAAGAAGTGAGCCTTAAGGAGCCCAAGAGAAAGGCCATAGTGGATGAATCCATTCCTATTCCATTCCCTTCCATGGTAAAGAAGGCCAAGAAAACTCCGGAGTTTGTTCTAAACATGCTTCAAGTATTCAAGAAGGTTGAGGTAACCATTCCACTTCTTGATGCCATTCAACAAATTCCGAAGTATGCTAAGATTTTAAAAGACTTGTGTACATATAAAGATAGGACTGGTGAGTTGGAAACATTGTCATTGGGTAGTTCCATTTCCTCATTGATGAAATCCATTCCGGAAAAGTGTAGTGACCCCGGACCATGTTTAGTATCTTGTTGGATTGGTGGAGTTACCTTTTATGATTGCATGTGTGATTTGGGGGCCTATGTGAGTATCATGACACTCTCTATATTTGCAAGGTTGAATTTAGCTCCATTGAAAAGGTCGGCCGCCAAATTTGTCTTAGCCGATAAGAGTGTGATCACCATAGTAGGGATAGCGAAAGATATGCTTGTGACAATCAAGGATTTAGTGTTTCTAGTTGATTTCTATATCCTTGAAATGCCTCCAACGGATAATAGAAGTTCTTCCTCCGTTTTGCTTGGTAGACCTTTTTTGAAGGCCTCTAAATTTAAATTGGATGCCTTTACCGGCACATACTCTTTTGAGGTAGGTGACAAGACCATCAAGTTCAACTTGGAAGAGGCCATAAGACATTCACCTTAAGAGCACTCCGTTCTCCGATGTGATGTAATTGACGAGGTAGTAGCGGAGATACAAAGTGAAGATTACAACAGGTTGTACTATCCTATTATTGAAGGGAAGGATAAACATGAGGATAAACAAGAGAAAATCGATGAGGATGAGCTTCATGATCATGGTGAAAAAGAACCTCAACTTGAAGTGAAAACCGAATTGAAGCCTCTACCTTCTCACTTGAAATATGCATTCCTTGAGGACAACCAAAGGTTTCTGGTAATCATTGCTAGTGAGCTCTCTAGCCAATAAGAAGAGAAGATCCTAGAGGTCCTAAAGAAGCACAAGAAAGCAATCGGTTGGAGCTTGGCTGACCTTGTGGGGATTAACCCATGTATGTGCATGCATCGCATCTTCCTCCAAGAGGGAGCTTGGCCGGTTAGACAACTTCAAAGAAGGTTCAACCCCATCATTCTTGATGTGGTAAAAAAGGAAGTCACAAGGTTGTTTGATGCAGCCATTATTTATCTGATTTCTGATAGTGAGTGGGTGAGCCCAGTTCAAGTTGTTCCAAAGAAATCAGGAATCACTGCTATCAAGAAGAAAGATAGTGAAATGGTCACGACAAGGGTGCAAAATGCTTGGCGGGTATGCATTGATTATAGGAAGCTAAATGCTGCAACAAGGAAAAACCATTACCCCTTTCCCTTTATTGACCAAATGTTGGATCGAATTTCAGGTAAATCCCATTACTGCTTCCTTGATGGTTTTACTGGCTACTTCCAGATACATATTGCTCCTGAGGACCAGGAAAAGACCACCTTTAGTTGTCCCTTTGGTACCTTTTCTTACAAAAGGATGCCATTTGGGTTATCAATGCACCCGCCACTTTTTAGCAGTGCATGAATCATGTCTTTTCTGATCTCATGGAGGGTTGTCTGGAAGTCTTTATGGACGATTTCAGTGTATATGGGACTTCTTTTGATAGCTGTTTAGATAACTTGGCTAAGGTCTTAGAGAGGTGCGTTAACACTAACTTTGTCCTCAATTTCAAAAAATGTCACTTCATGGTGAGACAAGGCATAGTGTTAGGACACGTAGTTTCGGGTAAAGGCATTTCTGTAGACCCGGCCAAGGTCGATTGGTGCACAAAATTGTGATCATCAATGGCGCCATCAACATGGTGCGCACAATTGTAATCTCAACTCTTTATTACAACTTCGCACAACTAACCAGCAAGTGCACTGGGTCGTCCAAGTAATAAACCTTACGCGAGTAAGGGTCCATCCCACGGAGATTGTTGGTATGAAGCAAGCTATGGTCATCTTGTAAATCTCAGTCAGGCGGATTCAAATGGTTATGGAGGATGAATGATTAAAAGATAAATAAGATATAAAATAAAGATAGAGATACTCATGCAATTCATTGGTAAGAATTTTAGGTAAGCGTATGGAGATGCTTTGTCCCTTCCGTCTCTCTGCTTTCCTACTGTCTTCATCCAATCCTTCTTACTCCTTTCCATGGCAAGCTGTATGTTGGGCATCACCGTTGTCAATGGCTACAATCCCGTCCTCTCAGTGAAAATGTTCAACGCGCTCTGTCACAGCACGGCTAATCATCTGTCGGTTCTCGATCATGTCGAAATAGAATCCAGTGATTCTTTTGCGTCTGTCACTAACGCCCAACACTCGCGAGTTTGAAGCTCGTCACCATCATTTAATTCTTGAATCCTACTCGGAATACCACAGACAAGGTTTAGACTTTCCGGATTCTCAAAAATGGCCGCCAATGGATTCTAGCTTATACCACGAAGATTCTGATTAAGGAATCCAAGAGATACACATTCAAGCCTTGTTTGCATGTAGAACAGAGGTGGTTGTCAGGCACGCGTTCATAAGTGAGAATAATGATGAGAGTCACATAATCATCACATTCATCATGTTCTTGGGTGCGAATGAATATCTTAGAACAAGAATAAGCTGAATTGAATAGAAGAACAATAGTAATTGCATTGATATTCGAGGTACAGCAGAGCTCCACACCTTAATCTATGGTGTGTAGAAACTCTACCATTGAAAATACATAAGAACAAGGTCTAGGCATGGCCGTGAGGCCAGCCCCCATGGTCTAAGAACTAAACGTCCAAAGATTCAAAATACAATAGCAAAAGGTCCTATTTATAGAGAACTAGTAGCCAAGGGTTTACAGAAATGAGTAAATGACGTAAATATCCACTTCCGGGCCCACTTGGTGTGTGCTTGGGCTGAGCATTGAAGCATTTTCGTGTAGAGACTTTTCTTGGAGTTAAACGCCAGCTTTCGTGCCAGTTTGGGCCTTTTGTGCCAGTTTGGGCGTTTTACGCCAGAACTTTTGTGCTGATTTGAACGCTAGGTTGGGCCATCAAATCTCGGGCAAAGTATGGACTATTATATATTTCTGGAAAGCCCAGGATGTCTACTTTCCAACACAATTGAGAGCGTTTCAATTGGGTTCTTTAGCTCCAGAAAATCCACTTCGAGTGCAGGGAGGTCAGAATCCAACAGCATCTACAGTCCTTTTTTAGCCTCTGAATCAGATTTTTGCTCAGGTCCCTCAATTTCAGGCAGAAAATACCTGAAATCACAGAAAAACACACAAACTCATAGTAAAGTCCAAAAAAGTGAATTTTAAATAAAAACTAATAAAAATATAATAAAAACTAACTAAAACATACTAAAAACATACTAAAAACATTGCCAAAAAGCGTATAAATTATCCGCTCATCACAACATCAAACTTAAATTGTTGCTTGTCCCCAAGCAACTGAAAATCAAATAAGATAAAAAAGAAGAGAATATACAACGAATTCCAAAAATATCTATGAAGATCAGTATTAATTAGATGAGCGGGGCTTTTAGCTTTTTGCCTCTGAACAGTTTTGGCATCTCACTTTATCCTTTGAAGTTCAGAATGATTGGCTTCTATAGAAATTCAGAATCCAGATAGTGTTATTGATTCTCCGAGTTAAGTATGATGATTCTTGAACACAGCTACTTTATGAGTCTTGGTCGTGGCCCAAAGCACTCTGTTTTCCAGTATTACCACTGGATACATACATGCCACAGACACATAACTGGGTGAACCTTTTCAGATTGTGACTCAGCTTTGCTAGAGTCCCCAATTAGAGGTGTCTAGGGTTCTTAAGCACACTCTTTTTGCTTTGGATCACGACTTTAACCGCTCAGTCTCAAGTTTTCACTTGACACCTTCACGCCACAAGCACATGGTTAGGGACAGCTTGCTTTAGCCGCTTAGGCCAGGATATTATTCTTGTGGGCCCTCCTATCCACTGATTCTCAAAGCCTTGGATCCTTTTTATTTTTTTACCCTTGCCTTTTGGTTTAAAGGGCTATTGGCTTTTTCTGCTTGCTTTTTCTCTCTTTTTTTTGAATATTCACTGCTTTTTCTTGCTTCAAGAATCAATTTGATGATTTTTCAGATCTTCAACAACATTTCTCCTTTTCCATCATTCTTTCAAGAGCCAACAATTTTAACATTCATGAACAACAAATTCAAAAGACTTATGCACTGTTCAAGCATACATTCAGAAAACAAAAGCATTGCCACCACATCAAAATAATTAATCTGTTATAAAATTCAAAATTCATGCATTTCTTTTTCTTTTTCAATTAAGAACATTTTTCATTTAAGAAAGGTGATAGACTCATAGGACATTCATAACTTTAAGGCATAGATACTTAGACACTAATGATCATAAGACACAAACATAAATAGATATAAAGCATAAAAATTTGAAAAACAGGGAAATAAAGAACAAGGGGATTAAAGAACGGGTCCACCTTAGTGATGGCGGCTTGTTCTTCCTCTTGAAGATCTTATGGAGTGCTTGAGCTCCTCAATGTCTCTTCCTTGCCTATGTTGCTCCTCTCTCATGACTCTTTGGTCTTCTCTAATTTCATGGAGGAGGATGGAATGTTCTTGGTGCTCCACCCTTAGTTGTCCCATATTGGAACTCAATTCTCCTAAGAAGGTGTTGATTTGCTCCCAATAATTTTGTGGAGGAAAGTGCATCCCTTGAGGCATCTCAGGGATTTCATGACGAGGAATTTCCTCATGCTCATGTCCATGAGTGGGACCTCTTGTTTGCTCCATTCTTTTCTTAGTGATGGGCTTGTCCTCATCAATGAGGATGTCTTCCTCTATGTTAATTCCAACTGAATTACAGAGGTGACAAATGAGATGAGTGAAGGCTAACCTTGCCAAGGTAGAGGACTTGTCTGCCACCTTATAGAGTTCTTGGGATATAACCTCATAAACTTCTACTTCCTCTCCAATCATGATGCTATGAATCATGATAGCCCAGTCTATAGTAACTTCAGACCAGTTGCTAGTGGGAATGATTGAGCGTTGGATAAACTCCAATCATCCCCTAGCCACGAGCTTGAGGTCATGCCTTCTTAGTTGAACCGGCTTCCCTCTTGAATCTCTCTTCCATTGAGCATCCTCTTCACAAATGTCTATGAGGACTTGGTCTAACCTTTGATCAAAGTTGACCCTTCTAGTGTAGGGGTGTGCATCTCCTTGCATTATGGGCAAGTTGAATGCCAACCTTACATTTTCCGGACTAAAATCTAAGCATTTCTCCCGAACCATTGTAAGCCAATTCTTTGGGTCCGGGTTCACACTTTGATCATGGTTCTTGGTGATCCATGCATTGGCATAGAACTCTTGAACCATTAAAATCCCGACTTGTTGAATGGGGTTAGTAAGAACTTCCCAACCTCTCCTTCGGATCTCTGGATATTCACTCTTTTTGAGTTTGAAAGGGACCTCGGGGATCACCTTCTTCTTGGTCACAACTTCATAGAAGTGGTCTTGATGCACCCTTGAGATGAATCTCTCCATCTCCCATGACTCAGAGGTGGAAGCTTTTGCCTTCCCTTTCCTTTTTCTAGAGGTTTCTCCAGCCTTAGGTGCCATAAATGGTTATGGAAAAACAAAAAGCAACGCTTTTACCACACCAAACTTAGAAGGTTTGCTCGTCCTTGAGCAAAAGAAGAAAGAAAATAGTAGAAGAAGAAGAAATAGAGGGGATGGAGGGGGCTTTGTGATTCGGCCAAGGGGGAGAAGTAGTGTTTAGGTTGTGTGAAAATGAGGGGGTGAAGATGGGTTTATATAGGAGTGGAGAGAGGGGTCGGGTTCAGCCATTATGGGTGGGTTTGGGAGGGAAAGTGGTTTGAATTTGGATGGTGAGGTAGGTGGGGTTTTATGAAGGATGGATATGAGTGGTGAAGAGAATGGTTAGATTTGATAGGTGAGGGGTTTTTGGGGAAGAGGTAATGAGGTGATTGGTGAATGGGTGAGGAAGAGAGAGAGTGGTGGGGAAGGTGGGGATCCTGTGGGGTCCACAGATCCTGAGGTGTCAAGGATAACTCATCGCTGCACCGAGTGGCGTGCAAAAACGCCCTTTCTGCCAATCTTGGCGTTAAACACCAGGCTGCTGCCCTTTTCTGGCGTTTAACGCCAGCTTCTTGCCTATTCCTGGCGTTAAACGCCAGTCTGGTGCCCCTTTCTGGCGCTAAACGCCCAGAATGGTGCCAGACTGGGCGTTAAACGCCCATTTGCTGCCCTTACTGGCGTTTAAACGCCAGCAAGTTTTTCCTCCAGGGTGTGCTATTTTTCATTCTGTTTTCCATTCTGTTTTTACTTTTTCAATTGATTTTGTGACTTCACATGATCATCAACCTATTGAAAACATAAAATAACAATAGAAAATAGATAAATATAACATTGGGTTGCCTCCCAACAAGCGCTTCTTTAATGTCAATAGCTTAACAGTGGGCTCTCATGGAGCCTCATAGATACTCAGAGCAATGTTGGAACCTCCCAACACCAAACTTAGAGTTTGAATGTGGGGGTTCAACACCAAACTTAAAGTTTGGTTGTGGCCTCCCAACACCAAACTTAGAGTTTGACTGTGGGGGCTCTGTTTGACTCTGTATTGAGAGAAGCTCTTCATGCTTCCTCTCCATGGTTACAGAGGGATATCCTTGAGCCTTAAACATAAGGGAGTCTTCATTCATTTGGATGATCAGTTCTCCTCTATCAACATCAATCACAGCCTTTGCTGTGGCTAGGAAGGGTCTTCGAAGGATGATGGATTTAACCATACTCTTTCCAGTCTCTAGGATTATGAAATCAGCAGGGATGTAGTGGTCTTCAACCTTTACCAAGACATCCTCTACAAGTCCATAAGCCTGTTTCCTTGAATTGTCTGCCATCTCCAGTGAGATTCTTGCAGTTTGTACCTCAAAGATCCCTACCTTCTCCATTACAGAGAGAGGCATGAGGTTTATGCTTGACCCTAGGTCACACAGAGCCTTCTCGAAGGTCATGGTGCCTATGGTACAAGGTATTGAGAACTTTCCAGGATCCTGCCTCTTTTGAGGTAATCTCTGCCTAGTCAAGTCATCCAGTTCTTTGGTGAGCAAAGGGGGTTCATCCTCCCAAGTCTCATTACCAAATAACTTGTCATTTAGCTTCATGATTGCTCCAAGGTACTTAGCAACTTGCTCTTCAGTGACATCTTCATCCTCTTCAGAGGAAGAATACTCATCAGAGCTCATGAATGGCAGAAGTAAATCCAATAGAATCTCTATGGTCTCAGTGTGAGCCTCAGATTCCCATGGTTCCTCATTTGGGAACTCATTGGAGGCCAGTGGACGTCCATTGAGGTCTTCCTCAGTGGCGATCACTGCCTCTTCCTCCTCTCCGAATTTGGCCATGTTGATGGCCTTGCACTTTCCTTTTGGATTCTCTTCTATATTGCTTGGAAGAGTACTAGGAGGGAGTTCAGTAATTTTCTTGCTCAGCTGACTCACTTGCGCCTCCAAATTTCTAATGGAGGACCTTGTTTCAGTCATGAAACTTTGAGTGGTTTTAATTAGATCAGAGACTATGGTTGCTAAGTCAGAGTGGCTCTGCTTATAATTCTCTGTCTGCTGCTGAGATGATGATGGAAAAGGCTTGCCATTGCTAAACCTGTTTCTTCCACCGTTGTTGTTGTTGAAGCCTTGTTCAGGCCTCTGTTGGTCCTTCCATGAGGGATTTGGATAATTTTTCCATGAAGAATTGTAGGTTTTTCCATAGGGTTCTCCCATGTAATTCACCTCTTCCATTGATGGGTTCTCAGGATCATAAGCTTCTTTTTCAAATGAAGAGTCCTTAGTACTGCCTGGCACTTGCATTCCAGACAGACTTTGAGAAATTATATTGACTTGCTGAGTCAATATTTTGTTCTGACCCAATATGGCATTTAGAGTATCAATCTCAAGAACTCCTTTCTTCTGATTTGTCCCATTATTCACAGGATTCCATTCAGAAGTGTACATGAATTGGTTATTTGCAACCATTTCAATGAGTTCCTGAGCTTTTGCAGGCGTCTTCTTCAGATGAAGAGATCCTCTAGCAGAGCTGTCCAATGACATCTTGGACAGTTCAGACAGACCATCATAGAAGATACCTATGATGCTCCATTCAGAAAGCATGTCAGAAGAACACTTTCTGATCAATTGTTTGTATCTTTCCCAAGCTTTATAGAGGGATTCACCTTCCTTCTGTCTGAAGGTTTGGACTTCCACTCTAAGCTTACTCAATTTTTGAGGTGGAAAGAACTTTGCCAAGAAGGCATTGACTAGCTTTTCCCAAGAGTTCAGGCTTTCTTTAGGTTGTGAGTCCAACCATATCCTAGCTCTGTCTCTTACAGCAAAAGGGAAGAGTATAAGTCTATAGACCTTAGGGTCAACCCCATTGGTCTTGACAGTGTAACAGATTTGCAAGTATTCATCTAAGAACTGATGAGGATCTTCCAATGGAAGTCCATGAAACTTGCAATTCTGTTGTATTAGAGAAACTAATTGAGGCTTAAGCTCAAAGTTGTTTGCTCCAATGGCAGGGATAGAGATGCTTCTCCCATAGAAGTCGGGAGTAGGTGCAGTAAAGTCACCCAGCACCTTCCTTGCATTGTTGGCATTGTTGTTGTTTTTGGCTGCCATATCTTCTTCTAGTTTGAAGATTTCTGTTAGGTCCTCTACAGAGAGTAGTGCTTTAGCTTCTCTTAGCTTTCGCTTCAAGGTCCTTTCAGGTTCAGGATCAGCCTCAACAAGAATGCTTTTGTCTTTGCTCCTGCTCATATGAAAGAGAAGAGAACAAGAAAGTATGGAATCCTCTATGTCATAGTATAGAGATTCTTTGAGGTGTTAGAGGAAGAGAAAAATAGAAGAAGGATGTAGAAAGAGACAAATTCGAACTTATCAAGAGAGATAGAATCCGAATTATTGATAATGGAGGAGTGTTAGTCCTTAAATAGAAGGATGTGAGAAGAGGGGAAGAATTTTCGAAAATAAAGAAAAAGATTTTGAAATAATTAAAAAAAATTTTGAAAATTTGACGAATGATTTTCGAAAATTAAGATTGGGAAAGAAATAAAGTGATTTTGAAAAAGATTTTGAAATTAGAAATAAAAAAGATATGATTGGAAATTAATTTTGAAAAAGATGTGATTAAGAAGATATGATTGAAAAGATATGGTTTTAAAAATATGTGATTGAAAAGATATGTTTGAAAAACAATTTAAAAAGATTTGATTTTTAAAATTAATGACTTGGCTAACAAGAAATTTAAAAGATATGATTCAGACATTATACCTTTCTCAACAGAAAAGGCAACATACTTGAAATGTTTGAATAAAATCATTAATTGTTAGCAAGTATTTTTGAAAATGGAAAGAAATTTATTTTGAAAAGATATGATTGAAAAGATATGATTTTGAAAAAGATTTGATTTTGAAAAATTATGAAAACTTGAAAAAAATTTGAATTAAAAACAAAATCTTCCCTCTTGTGTCATCCTGGCGTTAAACGCCCAGAATGGATACCATTCTGGGCGTTTAACGCCCAAAACTCTACCTTTCTGGGCGTTAAACGCCCAGCCAGGTACCCTGGCTGGCATTTAAACGCCAGTTTTCCTTCTTCACTGGGGCGTTTTGAATGCCCAGCTTTTTCTGTTTGATTCCTCTGCTGTATGTTCTGAATCTTCAATTCTCTGTATTATTGACTTGAAAAGACACACTTTTAAAAAAAAATTTTTGAATTTTTAATTATGAGGAATAATCAAAATGCAACTAAGATCAAATAAACAATGCATGCAAGACACCAAACTTAGAAGTTCGTATACTACTAACAAATTGAGAATGCATATGAGAAACAAGAAAACACACAAAACAAGAGAATTTAAAGATCAGAGCAAGGAAATCATCATGAACAACTTGAAGATCAATGAAGAACATAATGCATGTAATTTCCGAAAAAAATAAACACATGCAATTGACACCAAACTTAAAATTAGACACTAGACTCAAGCAAGAAACATAAAATATTTTTGATTTTAAGATTTTGTAAATTTTTTTGGTTTTTTCGAAAATTATTGGAAAAATAATGGATTCAAAATTCATAATGAGAATTCCAGGAATCATGCAATGTTAGTCTAAAGCTTCAGCAAGACATTCCATTCAAGAGCTAAATTGATGAGAATCAATCAGCTTTAGTGATGATGAAAACATCATCTAAAACTCTAGAATTCATTCTTAAGAACTTTGAAGAACAAAGTAAAATAAAATTACCTAATCTGAGCAACAAAATGAACCGTCAGTTGTCCAAACTCGAACAATCCCCGGCAACGGTGCCAAAAACTTGGTGCACAAAATTGTGATCATCAGTGGTGCCATCAACATGGTATGCACAATTGTATTCTCAACTCTTTATCACAACTTCACACAACTAACCAGCAAGTGCACTGGGTCATCCAAGTAATAAACCTTACGCGAGTAAGGGTCGATCCCACGGAGATTGTTGGTATGAAGCAAGCTATGGTCATCTTGTAAATCTCAGTCAGGCGGATTCAAATGGTTATGGAGGATGAATGATTAAAAGATAAATAAGACATAAAATAAAGATAGAGATACTCATGCAATTCATTGGTGAGAATTTCAGGTAAGCGTATGGAGATGCTTTGTCCCTTCCGTCTCTCTGCTTTCCTACTGTCTTCATCCAATCCTTCTTACTCCTTTCCATGGCAAGCTGTATGTTGGGCATCACCGTTGTCAATGGCTACAATCCCGTCCTCTCAGTGAAAATGTTCAACGCGCTCTGTCACAGCACGGCTAATCATCTGTCGGTTCTCGATCATGTCGGAATAGAATCCAATGATTCTTTTGCGTCTGTCACTAACGCACAACACTCGCGAGTTTGAAGCTCGTCACAGTCATTCAATCCTTGAATCCTACTCGGAATACCACAGACAAGCTTTAGCCTTTCCGGATTCTCAAGAATGGCCGCCAATGGATTCTAGCTTATACCAGGAAGATTCTGATTACGGAATCCAAGAGATACACATTCAAGCCTTGTTTGCATGTAGAACGGAGGTGGTTGTTAGGCACGCGTTCATAAGTGAGAATGATGATGAGAGTCACATAATCATCACATTCATCATGTTCTTGGGTGCGAATGAATATCTTAGAACAAGAATAAGCTGAATTGAATAGAAGAACAATAGTAATTGCATTGATATTCGAGGTACAGCAGAGCTCCACACCTTAATCTATGGTGTGTAGAAACTATACCATTAAAAATACATAAGAACAAGGTCTAGGCATGGCCGTGAGGCCAGCCTTCATGGTCGAAGAACTAAACGTCCAAAGATTGAAAATACAATAGCAAAAGGTCCTATTTATAGAGAACTAGTAGCCTAGGGTTTACAAAAATGAGTAAATGACGTAAATATCCACTTCTGGGCCCACTTGGTGTGTGCTTGGGCTGAGCATTGAAGCATTTTCATGTAGAGACTTTTCTTGGAGTTAAACGCCAGCTTTTGTGCCAGTTTGGGCGTTTAACTCCAGCTTTTGTGCCAGTTTGGGCGTTTTACGCCAAAACTTTTGTGCTAATTTTGAACGCTAGTTTGGGCCATCAAATCTCGAGCAAAGTATGGACTATTATATATTGCTGGAAAGCCCAGGATGTCTACTTTCCAAAGCAATTGAGAGCGCGCCAATTGGGTATGGGTAGCTACAGAAAATCTACTTCGAATGCAGGGAGGTCAGAATCCAACAGCATCTGCAGTCCTTTTTCAGCATCTGAATCAGATTTTTGCTCAGGTCCCTCAATTTCAGCCAGAAAATACCTGAAATCACAGAAAAACACATAAACTCATAGTAATGTCCAGAAAATTGAATTTTAAATAAAAACTAATAAAAATATAATAAAAACTAACTAAAACATACTAAAAACATACTAAAAACAATGCCAAAAAGCGTATAAATTATCCGCTCATCACAACACCAAACTTAAATTGTTGCTTGTCCCCAAGCAACTGAAAATCAAATAAGATAAAAAAGAAGAGAATATACAATGAATTCAAAAAACATCTATGAAGATCAGTATTAATTAGATGAGCAGGGCTTTTAGCTTTTTGCCTCTGAACAGTTTTGGCATCTCACTTTATCCTTTGAAGTTCAGAATGATTGGCTTCTATAGGAATTCAGAATCCAGATAGTGTTATTGATTTTCCGAGTTAAGTATGATGATTCTTGAACACAGCTACTTTATGAGTCTTGGTCGTGGCCAAAAGCACTCTGTTTTCCAGTATTACCACCGGATACATACATGCCACAGACACATAACTGGGTGAACCTTTTCAGATTGTGACTCAGCTTTGCTAGAGTCCTCAATTAGAGGTGTCCAGGGTTCTTAAGCACACTCTTTTTTCTTTGGATCACGACTTTAACCGCTCAGTCTCAAGTTTTCACTTGACACATTCACGCCACAAGCACATGGTTAGGGACAGCTTGGTTTAGCCGCTTAGGCCAGGATATTATTCCTGTGGGCCCTCCTATCCACTGATGCTCAAAGCCTTGGATCCTTTTTATTTTTTTACCCTTGCCTTTTGGTTTAAAGGGCTATTGGCTTTTTCTGCTTGCTTTTTCTCTCTTTTTTTTTTGAATATTCACTGCTTTTTCTTGCTTCAAGAATCAATTTGATGATTTTTTAGATCCTCAACTACAATTCTCCTTTTCCATCATTCTTTCAAGAGCCAAAAATTTTAACATTCATGAACAACAAATTCAAAAGACATATGCACTGTTCAAGCATACATTCAGAAAACAAAAGCATTGCCACCACATCAAAATAATTAATCTGTTATAAAATTCAAAATTCATGCATTTCTTTTTCTTTTTCAATTAAGAACATTTTTCATTTAAGAAAGGTGATGGACTCATAGGACATTCATAACTTTAAGGCCTAGACACTTAGACACTAATGATCATAAGACACAAACATAAATAGACATAAAGCATAAAAATTCAAAAAACAGGGAAATAAAGAACAAGGAGATTAAAGAACGGGTCCACCTTAGTGATGGCGGCTTGTTCTTCCTCTTGAAGATCTTATGGAGTGCTTGAGCTCCTCAATGTCTCTTCCTTGCCTTTGTTGCTCCTCTCTCATGACTCTTTGGTCTTCTCTAATTTCATGGAGGAGGATGGAATGTTCTTGGTGCTCCACCCTTAGTTGTCCCATATTGGAACTCAATTCTCCTAAGGAGGTGTTGATTTGCTCCCAATAATTTTGTGGAAAAAAGTGCATCCCTTGAGGCATCTAAGGGATTTCATGATGAGGAATTTCCTCATGCTCATGTCCATGAGTGGGTTCTCTTGTTTGCTCCATCCTTTTCTTAGTGATGGGCTTGTCCTCATCAATGAGGATGTCTTCCTCTATGTTAATTCCAACTGAATTACAGAGGTGACAAATGAGATGAGGGAAGGCTAACCTTGCCAAGGTAGAGGACTTGTCCACCACCTTATAGAGTTCTTGGTATATAACCTCATGAACTTCTACTTCCTCTCCAATCATGATGCTATGAATCATGATAGCCCGGTCTATAGTAGCTTCAAACCGGTTGCTAATGGGAATGATTGAGCGTTGGATAAACTCCAACCATCCCCTAGCCACAAGCTTGAGGTCATGCCTTCACCCGCTTCCCTCTTGAATCTCTCTTCCATTGAGCGCCCTCTTCACAAATGTCTATGAGGACTTGGTCCAACCTTTGATCAAAGTTGACCCTTCTAGTGTAGGGGTGTGCATCTCCTTGCATTATGGGCAAGTTGAATGCCAACCTTACATTTTCCGGACTAAAATCTAAGCATTTCCCCCGAACCATTGTAAGCCAATTCTTTGGGTCCGGGTTCACACTTTGATCATGGTTCTTGGTGATCCATGCATTGGCATAGAACTCTTGAACCATTAAGATCCCGACTTGTTGAATGGGGTTGGAAAGAACTTCCCAACCTCGCCTTCGGATCTCATGTCGGATCTCTGGATATTCACTCTTTTTGAGTTTGAAAGGGACCTCGGGGATCACCTTCTTCTTGGCCACAACTTCATAGAAGTGGTCTTGATGCACCCTTGAGATGAATCTCTCCATCTCCCATGACTCGGAGGTGGAAGCTTTTGCCTTCCCTTTCCTCTTTCTAGAGGTTTCTCCGGTCTTAGGTGCCATAAATGGTTATGGAAAAACAAAAAGCAACGCTTTTACCACACCAAACTTAGAAGGTTTGCTCATCCTCGAGCAAAAGAAGAAAGAAAAGAGTAGAAGAAGAAGAAATAGAGGGGATGGAGGGGGCTTTGTGATTCGGCCAAGGGGGAGAAGTAGTGTTTAGGTTGTGTGAAAATAAGGGGGTGAAGATGGGTTTATATAGGAGTGGAGAGAGGGGTAGTGTTCGGCCATTATGGGTGGGTTTGGGAGGGAAAGTGGTTTGAATTTGGATGGTGAGGTAGGTGGGGTTTTATGAAGGATGGATGTGAGTGGTGAAGAGAATGGTTGGATTTGATAGGTGAGGGGTTTTTGGGGAAGAGGTAATGAGGTGATTGGTGAATGGGTGAGGAAGAGAGAGAGTGGTGGGGTAGGTAGAGATCCTGTGGGGTCCACAGATCCTGAGGTGTCAAGGATAGCTCATCCCTGCACTAAGTGGCGTGCAAAAATGCCCTTTCTACCAATCCTGGCGTTAAACGCCAGGCTGCTGCCCTTTTCTGGCGTTTAACGCCAGCTTCTTGCCCATTTCTGGCGTTAAACGCCAGTCTGGTGCCCCTTTCTGGCGCTAAACGCCCAGAATGGTGCCAGACTGGGCGTTAAACGCCCATTTGCTGCCCTTACTGGCGTTTAAACGCCAGCAAGTTTTTCCTCCAGGGTGTGCTATTTTTCATTCTGTTTTTGCTTCTTCAATTGATTTTGTGACTTCACATGATCATCAACCTATAGAAAACATAAAATAACAATGGAAAATAGATAAATATAACATTGGGTTGCCTCCCAACAAACACTTCTTTAATGTCAATAGCTTGACAGTGGGCTCTCATGGAGCCTCAAAGATACTCAGAGCAATGTTGGAACCTCCCAACACCAAACTTAGAGTTTGACTGTGGGGGCTCTGTTTGACTCTGTATTGAGAGAAGCTCTTCATGCTTCCTCTCCATGGTTACAGAGGGATATCCTTGAGCCTTAAACACAAGGGAGTCTTCATTCACTTGGATGATCAGTTCTCCTCTATCAACATCAATCACAGCCTTTGCTGTGGATAGGAAGGGTCTTCCAAGGATGATGGATTCATCCATACTCTTCCCAGTCTCTAGGATTATGAAATCAGCAGGGATGTAGTGGTCTTCAACCTTTACCAAGACATCCTCTACAAGTCCATAAACCTGTTTCCTTGAATTGTCTGCCATCTTCAGTGAGATTCTTGCAGCTTGTACCTCAAAGATCCCTACCATCTCCATTACAGAGAGAGGCATAAGGTTTATGCTTGACCCTAGGTCACACAGAGCCTTCTCGAAGGTCATGGTGCCTATGGTACAAGGTATTGAGAACTTCCCAGGATCCTGTCTCTTTTGAGGTAATCTCTGCCTAGTCAAGTCATCCAGTTCTTTGGTGAGCAAAGGGGGTTCATCCTCCCAAGTCTCATTACCAAATAACTTGTCATTTAGCTTTATAATTGCTCCAAGGTACTTAGCAACTTGCTTTTCAGTAACATCTTCATCCTCTTCAGAGGAAGAATACTCATCAGAGCTCATGAATGGCAGAAGTAAATCCAATGGAATCTCTATGGTCTTAGTGTGAGCCTCAGATTCCCATGGTTCCTCATTTGGGAACTCATTGGAGGCCAGTGGACGTCCATTGAGGTCTTCCTCAGTGGCGATCACTGCCTCTTCCTCCTCTCCAAATTCGGCCATGTTGATGGCCTTGCACTTTCCTTTTGGATTCTCTTCTGTATTGCTTGGAAGAGTACTAGGAGGGAGTTCAGTAATTTTCTTGCTCAGCTGACTCACTTGCGCCTCCAAATTTCTAATGGAGGACCTTGTTTCAGTCATGAAACTTTGAGTGGTTTTAATTAGATCAGAGACTATGGTTGCTAAGTCAGAGTGGCTCTGCTTAGGATTCTCTGTCTGCTGCTGAGAAGATGATGGAAAAGGCTTGCCATTGCTAAACCTGTTTCTTCCACCATTGTTGTTATTGAAGCCTTGTTCAGGCCTCTGTTGGTCCTTCCATGAGGGATTTGGATGATTTCTCCATGAAGAATTGTAGGTGTTTTCATAGGGTTCTCCCATGTAATTCACCTCTTCCATTGATGGGTTCTCAGGATCATAAGCTTCTTCTTCAGATGAAGCGTCCTTAGTACTGCCTGGTGCTGCTTGCATTCCAGACGGACTTTGAGAAATCATATTGACTTGCTGAGTCAATATTTTGTTCTGACCCAATATGGCATTCAGAGTATCAATCTCAAGAACTCCTTTCTTCTGATTTGTCCCATTATTCACAGGATTCCATTCAGAAGTGTACATGAATTGGTTATTTGCAACCATTTCAATGAGTTCCTAACCTTCTGCAGGCATCTTCTTCAGATGAAGAGATCCTCCAGCAGAGCTGTCCAATGACATCTTGGATAGTTCAGACAGACCATCATAGAAGATACATATGATGCTCCATTCAGAAAGCATGTCAGAAGGACACTTTCTGATCAATTGTTTGTATCTTTCCCAAGCTTCATAGAGGGATTCACCTTCCTTCTGTCTGAAGGTTTGGACTTCCACTCTAAGTTTACTCAATTTTTGAGGTGGAAAGAACTTTGCCAAGAAGGCATTGACTAGCTTTTCCCAAGAGTTCAGGCTTTCTTTAGGTTGAGAGTCCAACCATATCCTAGCTCTGTCTCTTACAGCAAAAAGGAAGAGCATAAGTCTGTAGACCTCAGGGTCAACCCCATTGGTCTTGACAGTGTCACAGATTTGCAAGAATTCAGCTAAGAACTCATGAGGATCTTCCAATGGAAGTCCATGAAACTTGCAATTCTGTTGTATTAGAGAAACTAATTGAGGCTTAAGCTCAAAGTTGTTTGCTCTAATGGCAGGGATAGAGATGCCTCTCCCATAGAAGTCGGGAGTAGGTGCAGTAAAGTCACCCAGCACCTTCCTTGCATTGTTGGCATTGTTGTTGTTTTCGGCTGCCATATCTTCTTCTAGTTTGAAGATTTCTATTAGGTCCTCTACAGAGAGTAGTGCTTTAGCTTGTCTTAGCTTTCGCTTCAAGGTCCTTTCAGGTTCAGGATCAGCCTCAACAAAAATGCTTTTGTCTTTGCTCCTGCTCATATGAAAGAGAAGAGAACAAGAAAGTATGAAATCCTCTATGTCACAGTATAGAGATTCCTTGAGGTGTCAGAGGAAAAGAAGAATAGAAGGAGGAGGTAGAAAGAGACAAATTCGAACTTATCAAGAGAGATAGAATTCGAATTATTGATAATGGAGGAGTGTTAGTCCTTAAATAGAAGGATGTGAGAAGAGGGGAAGAATTTTCGAAAATAAAGAAAAAGATTTTGAAATAATTAAAAAAAATTTTGAAAATTTGACGAATGATTTTCGAAAATTAAGATTGGGAAAGAAATAAAGTGATTTTGAAAAAGATTTTGAAATTAGAAATAAAAAAGATATGATTGGAAATTAATTTTGAAAAAGATGTGATTAAGAAGATATGATTGAAAAGATATGGTTTTAAAAATATGTGATTGAAAAGATATGATTGAAAAACAATTTAAAAAGATTTGATTTTTAAAATTAATGACTTGGCTAACAAGAAATTTAAAAGATATGATTCAGACATTATACCTTTCTCAACAGAAAAGGCAACATACTTGAAATGTTTAAATCAAATCATTAATTGTTAGCAAGTATTTTTGAAAATAGAAAGAAATTGATTTTGAAAATATTTGATTGAAAAGATATGATTTGAAAAAGATTTGATTTTGAAAAATTATGAAAACTTGAAAAAAATTGAATTAAAAACAAAATCATCCCTTTTGTGTCATCCTGGCGTTAAACGCCCAGAATGGTATCCATTCTGGCGTTTAACGCCCAAAACTCTACCTTTTTGGGCATTTAACGCCTAGCCAGGTACCCTGGCTGGCGTTTAAACGCCAGTTTTCCTTCCTCACTGGGCGTTTTGAACGCCCAGCTTTTTCTGTGTAATTCCTCTGCAGCATGTTCTGAATCTTCAATTCTCTGTAATATTGACTTGAAAAGACACACTTTTGAAAATTTTTTTTTGGATTTTTAATGAACAATCAAAATGCAACTAAACATGGAGAACTAAGATCAAACAAACAATGCATGCAAGACACCAAACTTAGAAGTTTGTCTACTACTGACTATAATAATTTAAAGATGCATGTAAGAAACAACTAAACACATAAAACAAGAGAATTTAAGGATCAGAGCAAGGAAATCATCAAGAACATCTTGAAGATCAATGAAGAACATATAAAATAAAATAAAATTACCTAATCTAAGCAAAAAGATGAACCGTCAGTTGTCCAAACTCGAACAATCCCCGGCAACGGCGCCAAAAACTTGGTGCATGAAATTGTGATCATCAATGGCGCCATCAACATGGTATGCACGATTGTAATCTCAACTCTTTATCACAACTTCGCACAACTAACCAGCAAGTGCACTGGGTCGTCCAAGTAATAAACCTTACGCGAGTAAGGGTCGATCCCACGGAGATTGTTGGTATGAAGCAAGCTTTGGTCATCTTGTAAATCTCAGTCAGGCGGATTCAAATGGTTATGGAGGATGAATGATTAAAAGATAAATAAGACATAAAATAAAGATAGAGATACTTATGTAATTCATTGGTGAGAATTTCAGATAAGCGTATGGAGATGCTTTGTCCCTTCCATCTCTCTGCTTTCCTACTGTCTTCATCCAATCCTTCTTACTCCTTTCCATGGCAAGATGTATGTTGGGCATCACCGTTGTCAATGGCTACATCCCGTCCTCTTAGTAAAAATGTTCTACGCGCTCTGTCACAGCACGGCTAATCATCTGTCGGTTCTCGATCATGTCGGAATAGAATCCAGTGATTCTTTTGCGTCTGTTACTTCGCCCAACACTTGTGAGTTTGAAGTTCGTCACAGTCATTCAATCCTTGAATCCTACTCAGAATACCACAGACAAGGTTTAGACTTTCCGGATTCTCAAGAATGGCCGCCAATGGATTCTAGCTTATACCACGAAGATTTTGATTAAGGAATCCAAGAGATACACACTCAATCGAAGGTAGAACGGAGGTGGTTGTCAGGCACACGTTCATAGGTGACAATGATGATGAGTGTCACGGATCATCACATTCATCAGGTTGAAGAACAAGTGATATTTTAGAACAAGAATAAGCTGAATTGAAGAGAAGAATAATAGTAATTGCATTGATACTCGAGGTACAGCAGAACTCCACACCTTAATCTATGGTGTGTAGAAACTCTACCGTTGAAAATACATAAGAACAAGGTCTAGGCATGGCCGAGAGGCCAGCCCCCAAAACGTGATCTAAGATAGCATAGGACTACTCGAAGATGAGAATACAATAGCAAAAGGTCCTATTTATAGAGAACTAGTAGCCTAGGGTTTACAGAAAAGAGTAAATAACGTAAAAATCCACTTCCGGGTCCACTTGGTGTGTGCTTGGGCTGAGAATTGAAGCTTCCATGTGTAGAGACTTTTCTTGGAGTTAAACGCCAGCTTTTGTGCCAGTTTGGGCGTTTAACTCCAGCTTTTGTGCCAGTTCCGGCGTTAAACGCCAGAATTCTTGAGCTTACTTGGAACGCCCGTTTGGGCCATCAAAGCTTAGACAAAGTATAGACTATTATATATTTCTGGAATGCCCAGGATGTCTACTTTTCAACTCAATTAAGAGCGCAACAATTAGGCTTCTGCAGCTCCAGAAAATCCACTTCGAGTGCAGGGCGGTCAGAATCCAACAGCATCTACAGTCCTTTTTCAGCCTCTGAATCAGATTTTTGCTCAGGTCCCTCAATTTCAGTCAGAAAATACCTGAAATCACAGAAAAAAACACAAACTCATAGTAAAGTCCAGAAAAGTGAATTTTAAATAAAATCTAATAAAAATATAATAAAAACTACCTAAAACATTCTAAAAACATACTGAAAACAATGCCAAAAAGCATATAAATTATCTGCTCATCACAACACCAAACTTAAATTGTTGCTTGTCCCTAAGCAACTGAAAATCAAATAGGATAAAAAGAAGAGAATATACAATGAATTCCAAAAACATCTATGAAGATCAGTATTAATTAGATGAGCGGGGCTTTTAGCTTTTTGCCTCTGAACAGTTTTGGCATCTCACTTTATCCTTTGAAGTTCAAAATGATTGGCTTCTATAGGAACTTAGAATCCAAATAGTGTTATTGATTCTCCTAGTTAAGTATGTTGATTCTTGAACACAGCTACTTTATGAGTCTTGGCCGTGGCCCAAAGCACTCTGTTTTCCAGTACTACCACCGGATACATATATGCCACAGACACATAACTGGGTGAACCTTTTTAGATTGTGACTCAGCTTTGCTAGAGTCCCCAATTAGAGGTGTCCAGGATTCTTAAGCACACTCTTTTTGCTTTGGATCACGACTTTAACCGCTCAGTCTCAAGTTTTCACTTGACACCTTCACGCCACAAGCACATGGTTAGGGACAGCTTGGTTTAGCCGCTTAGGCCAGGATTTTATTCCTGTAGGCCCTCCTATCCACTGATGCTCAAAGCCTTGGATCCTTTTTATTTTTACCCTTGCCTTTCGGTTTAAAGGGCTATTGGCTTTTTCTGCCTGCTTTTTCTTTCTCTTTTTTTTTTTGAAATATTCACTGCTTTTTCTTGCTTCAAGAATCATTTTTATGATTTTTCAGATCCTCAGTAACATTTCTCCTTTTCCATCATTCTTTCAAGAACCAACAATTTTAACATTCATGAACAACAAATTCAAAAGACATATGCACTGTTCAAACATACATTCAGAAAACAAAAGTATTGCCACCACATCAAAATAATTAATCTATTATAAAATTCGAAATTCATCCACTTCTTTTTCTTTTTCAATTAAGAACATTTTTTATTTAAGAAAGGTGATGGATTCATAGGACATTCATAACTTTAAGGCATAGACACTAAGACACTAATGATCATGTAATAAAGACTCAAACATAGATAAACATAAGCATAAAAATTCGAAAAACAGAAAAATAAAGAACAAGGAAATTAAAGAACGGGTCCACCTTAGTGATGGCGGCTTGTTATTCCTCCTGAAGATCTTATGGAGTGCTTGAGCTCCTCAATGTCTCTTCCTTGCCTTTGTTTCTCCTCTCTCATGACTCTTTGGTCTTCTCTAATTTCATGGAGGAGGACGGAATGTTCTTGGTGCTCCACCCTTAGTTGTCCCATGTTGGAACTTAATTCTCCTAGGGAGGTGTTAATTTGCTCCCAATAATTATGTGGAGGAAAATGCATCCCTTGAGGCATCTCAGGGATTTCATGATGAGGAATTTCCTCATGCTCATGTCCATGAGTGAGATCTCTTGTTTACTCCATCCTTTTCTTAGTGATGGGCTTGTCCTCATCAATGAGGATGTCTTCCTCTATGTCAATTCCAACTGAATTATAGAGGTGACAAATGAGATGAGGGAAGGCTAACCTTGCCAAGGTAGAGGACTTATCCGCCACCTTATAGAGTTCTTGGGATATAACCTCATGAACTTCTACTTCCTCTCCAATCATGATGCTATGAATCATGATAGCCCGGTCTATAGTAGCTTCAGACCGGTTGCTAGTGGGAATGATTAAGCGTTGGATGAACTCCAACCATCCCCTAGCCACGGGCTTGAGGTCATGCCTTCTTAGTTGAATCGGCTTCCCTTTTGAATCTCTTTTCCATTGATCGCCCTCTTCACAAATGTCTATGAGGACTTGGTCCAATCTTTGATCAAAGTTGACCCTTCTAGTGTAGAGGTGTGCATCTCCTTGCACCATGGGCATGTTGAACGCCAACCTTACATTCTCCGGACTAAAATCTAAGTATTTCCCTCGAACCATTGTAAGCCAATTCTTTGGGTCCGGGTTCACACTTTGATCATGGTTCTTGGTGATCCATGCATTGGCATAGAACTCTTGAACCATTAAGATCCCGACTTGTTGAATGGGGTTGGTGATAGCTTCCCAACCTCTTCTTCAGATTTGCTCTTGGATCTCTGGATATTCGTCTTCTTTCAGATCGAATTTAACTTCCGGGATCACTGACCTTAGACCCATTATTTTGTTTTAATGGTCTGCATGTTCTTTAGTTAAGAACCTCGCTTGATTCCAAAGACTCTTTGGAGTATTCTCTTTCTTACCTCTTGAATTGGTTTGTTTTCCCTTAGGAGCCATGATCTTGATGAGTCTTAGCTTAGTGATCACGGAAAAACACACCATACTTAGAGGTTTGCTTGCCCTCAAGCAAAAGAAAGGAGAGGGGAAAGAGAGGAGGAGAGGCAAATTCGAATGGTGCAGAGAGGGGGATGGCCGAATGTGTATTTATAAGAGGAGGGGAGGGATTTCGATAATTTTGAAAGAGATTTGAGAAGATATGGAAAGAATTTGAGAAGATACTTGAGTTTTTGAAGAAGATTTGGAAAGGATTTGAAAGAGATTTAAAAAGTAATTTAGAAAATTGTTGAATTTTTGAAATTTGAAGGTGAATGATGAAAATTTGTAATATGTTTATGCAGAAAATTATGGATCAAAACATGAAAGTGCGAAAAAATTTGAAGTGGAAAACAAAATCTCCTTCCCCTGCCTTTCTGGCGTTAAACGCCCATAATGGTATCCATTCTGGCATTTAACGCCCAATTGTTGGCCATTATTGGCGTTTAACGCCCAGCCAGGTACCCTGGCTGGCGTTAAACGCCAGAAACCCCTTTATCACTGGGCGTTTTGCTGAACGCCCAAAATGGTACCTTTACTGGCGTTAAACGCCCAGAATGGTATCCATTCTAGGTTTTAACACCCAGAGTGCCCTTTACTGGTGTTTTCTTGCCAGCAAGCTCCTTTTCCCTGCTTTTTGCACTGAATCCTTCTGTAACTCTATGAATTCCTTCAATTTTGATGATCAACCTTGAAGAAAATATATATCAAACTTCTATTAAGTAAAACAATTAACCTGCCAATGGCTGGGTTGCCTCCCAGCAAGCGCTTCTTTATTGTCTTTAGCTGGACCTTTACTGAGATTCATGCAAGCCTCAGTTTTGAGCATTCTTGCTCAAAATTACTTTCAAGATAATGTTTGATTCTCTGTCCATTAACAATGAACTTTTTGTCATAATCAATATCTCGAAGCTCAACATATCCATATGGTGACACTCCTGTAATCACATATGGACCCCTCCACCGGGATTTCAGTTTTCCTGGGAATAGTCTGAGCCTAGAGTTGAAGAGCAGAACTTTTTGTCCTGGCTCAAAGACTCTGGATGACAACTTCTTGTCATGCCACTTTTTTGCTTTTTCCTTATAAATTTTTGCATTTTCAAAAGCATTGAGTCTGAATTCCTCTAGCTTATTTAGCTGGAGCAATATTTTTTCACCAGCTAACTTGGCATCCAAGTTTAGGAATCTGGTTGCCCAGTAGGCTTTATGTTCCAGTTCCACGGGCAAATGACAGGCCTTGCCATACACAAGCTGGTATGGAGAGGTTCCTATAGGAGTCTTGAATGCTGTTTTATATGCCCACAGAGCATCATCCAAGCTCCTTGCCCAATTCTTTCTACGGGCAATTACAGTCCGTTCCAAGATTCTTTTTAGCTCTCTATTAGAGACTTCAGCTTGCCCATTTGTTTGTGGATGATACAAAGTTGCTACTTTGTGGCTAATTCCATATCGGACCATAGCAGAGTACAGCTATTTATTGCAGAAATGAGTGCCCCGTCACTGATTAATACTCTGGGAACACCAAACCTGCTGAAGATGTGTTTCTGGAGGAATTTTAGCACAGTCTTAGTATCATTAGTGGGTGTGGCAATTGCTTCTACCCATTTAGATACATAGTCTACCGCCACCAGAATGTAAGTGTTTGAGTATGATGGCGGGAAAGGACCCATGAAGTCAATACCCCATACATCAAACAGTTCAATCTCTAAGATCCCTTGTTGAGGCATGGCGTAACCATGAGGCAAGTTACCAGCTCTTTAGCAACTGTCACAGTTACGCACAAACTCTTGGACATCTCTATAGAGAGTAAGCCAGTAGAAGCCACATTGGAGGACCTTAGTGGCTGTTCGCTCACTTCCGAAATGTCCCCCATACTGTGATCCATGGCAATGCCATAGGATCTTTTGTGCTTCCTCTCTATGTACACATCTGTAGATCATTCCGTCTGCACATTTCTTAAAGAGATATGGCTCATCCCATAGGTAGTACTTGGCATCGGAAATTAATTTCTTTCTTTGCACCCTGCTGTACTCCTGGGGTATGAACCTCATAGCTTTATAATTAGCAATGTCTGCAAACCATGGTGCTTTCTGAATGGCAAAGAGTTGCTCATCTGGAAAGGTTTCAGATATCTCAGTAGAAGGGAGGGACGCCCCAGCTACTGGTTCTATCTGGGACAGGTGATCAGCTACCTAGTTCTCTGTCCCTTTTCTGTCTCTTATTTCTATATCAAACTCTTGCAGAAGCAACACCCATCTTATGAGCCTGGGTTTTGAAATCCTGCTTTGTGAGTAGGTATTTAAGAGCAGCATAGTCAGTATACACAATCACTTTAGACCTACTAAATAGGACCTAAACTTGTCAATGGCATAAACCACTGCAAGTAACTCTTTTTCTGTGGTTGTGTAATTCTTCTGTGCATCATTTAGAATACGGCTAGCATAATAAATGACGTGCAGAAGCTTGTTATGCCTCTGTCCCAATACTGCACCAATGGCATTGTCACTGGCATCACACATTAGTTCGAATGGTAATGTCCAGTCTGGTGCAGAGATGACTGGTGCTGTGACCAGCTTGGTTTTCAGGGTCTCAAACACCTGCAGACACTCTGTTTTAAACATAAATGGCATGTCAGCAGCTAGCAGGTTGCTTAGAGGTTTTGCAATTTTTGAAAAATCTTTTATGAACCTCCTGTAGAATCCTGCATGTCCCAAAAAGCTTCTTATTGCCTTTACATTGGCAGGTGGTGGTAATTTTTCAATCACCTCCACCTTGGCTTGATCCACCTCTATTCCCTTGCTTGAAATTTTGTGTCCAAGGACAATTCCTTCAGTCACCATAAAGTGACATTTCTCCCAGTTTAAGACCAGGTTAGTCTCTTGGCACCTTTCAGGACAAGTGCTGGATGATCAAGACAGGAGCTGAATGAGTCTCCAAATACTGAGAAGTCATCCATGAAGACTTCCAGGAACTTCTCTACCATATCAGAGAAGATAGAGAGCATGCACTTCTGAAAGGTTGCAGGTGCATTGCACAGACCAAAAGGCATTCTTCTGTAAGCAAATACGCCAGATGGACAGGTGAATGCTGTTTTCTCTTGATTTTGAGGGTCTACTGCAATTTTATTTTAGCCTGAATAGCCATCCAAAAAGTAGTAATAATCATGACCTGCTAGTCTTTCTAGCATCTGGTCTATGAATGGTAAAGGAAAATGATCCTTTCTGGTGGTTGTATTGAGCCTTCTGTAGTCAATACACATACGCTACCCTGTAACTGTTCTTGTAGGAACCAGTTCATTCTTTTCATTATGAACCACTGTCATGCCTCCCTTCTTGGGGACAACTTGGACAGGGCTCACCTAGGGGCTATCACAAATAGGATAAATAATCCCAGCCTCTAGTAACTTAGTGACCTCTTTCTGCACCACCTCCTTCTTGGCTGGATTTAGCCGCCTCTATGGTTGAACCACTGGCTTGGCATTATCTTCCAATAGGATCTTGTGCATGCATCTTGCTGGGCTAATGCCCTTAAGATCACTTATGGACCATCCAAGAGCTGTCTTGTGTGTCCTTAGCACTTGAATTAGTGCTTCCTCTTCCTATGAATTTAAAGCAGAGCTTATGATCACTGAAAAAGTGTCACTTTCTCCTAGAAATGCATACTTCAGGGATGGTGGTAGTGGTTTGAGCTCGGGTTTGGGAGGCTTATCCTCTTCCTGAGGAATTTTCAGAGGTTCTTTTATTTCCTCTGGTTCTTCCTGATCAGGCTGAACATCTTTAAAGATGTCCTCTAGCTCTGATTCGAGGCTCTCAGTCATATTGATCTCTTCCACCAAAGAATCAATAATATCAGCGCTCATGCAGTCATTTGATGTGTCTGGATGCTGCATAGCTTTGACATCATTCAACTTGAACTCATCCTCATTGACTCTCAGGGTCACTTCCCCTTTTTGTACATCAATAAGAGTTCGTCCAGTTGCTAGGAAAGGTCTTCCTAGGATGAGAGTTGCACTCTTGTGCTCCTCCATTTCCAGCACTACAAAGTCAGTGGGAAAGGCAAATGGCCCAACCTTGACAATCATGTCCTCAATTATGCCTGATGGATATTTAATGGAGCCATCAGCAAGTTGGAGACATATCCGGGTTGGTTTGACTTCTTCAGTCAACCCAAGCTTTCTGATAGTGGATGCAGGTATTAGGTTGATACTTGCTCCAAGGTCACATAGGGCTGTCTTGGTACAAGCACCTTCTAATGTGCATGGTATCATAAAGCTTCCTGGATCTTGAAACTTCTCTGGTAAGCTTTTCAGAATGACTACACTGCATTCTTCAGTGAGAAACACCTTTTCAGTTTCTCTCCAATTCTTCTTATGACTTAAGATCTCTTTCATGAACTTAGCATAAGAGGGTATTTGCTCAAGTGCCTCTGTAAACGGAATCTTTATTTCAAGAGTCCTGAGATAGTCTGCAAAGTGGGCAAATTGTTTATCCTGTTCCGCTTGGCGAAGTTTCTGAGGATAAGGCATCTTGACTTTATATTCTTCAACCTTAGTTGCTACAGGTTTATTCCCTACAGAAGTGGTTGGAGAAGCCTTCTTAGAGGGGTTACTATCAGCACTTTCAGGTGTCTGATCCCTCATTGGCATTTGAACGCCAGGATTGGATACTGGATGGGCGTTTAACGCTAGCTTCCCACCCTTTTCTGGCGTTTGAACGCCGGAACTGGGCAAGGAATGGGTGTTTATGCCAACTTTTCTCCCTTTTCTGGCGTTTGAACGCCAGAAGTATTCCTCTCTGGGCTCTTGCTGTCCTCAGAGGGATTTTGGGCAGTGGTTTGGTCATCCTCTGTCAGTTGTTCTTGTCTTGGCTTTTTGCCACTTTGAGCTGAATTATTCAATGTCTTCCCACTCCTTACTTGAACTGCTTGGTATTCTTCTGTTATCTGTTTAGATAGCTGCTGTTTTGTCTGATTCAACTGTGATTCTATATTCTTGTTAGCAATTTTAGTTTCTTGGAGCATCTCTTTAAATTCTGCTAATTGTTTTGTCATCAGGAGTAATTGTTGATTTAGTTCAACAATCTGTTCTTGAGGATTAGGATCAGTAGTTACTGCCATAGCTTCTTCTTTTATAGAGGACTCACTGCTTGAGTATAGATGTTGATTTCTGGCAACCGTATCTATGAGCTCTTGAGCCTCTTCAATCGTCTTCCTCATGTGTATAGATCCACCAGCTGAGTGGTCTAAAGACATCTGAGCTTTTTCTGTAAGCCCATAGTAGAAAATGTCTAACTGTACCCACTCTGAAAACATTTTAGAGGTGCATTTCCTTAGCATACCTCTGTACCTCTCCCAGGCATTATAAAGGGATTCATGATCCTCTTGTTTAAAGCCTTGGATGTCCAGCCTCAGCTGTGTCATCCTTTTTGGAGGGTAAAATTGGTTCAGGAATTTGTCTGATAATTGCCTCCATGTTTTTATGCTTGCTGTGGGTTGGTTATTCAACCACCTCTTAGCTTGATCTTTCACAGCAAATGGAAATAGTAATAATCTGTAGACATCCTGATCCACTTTTTTATCACGTACTGTGTCAGTAATTTGTAAGAATTGTGCCAGAAACTCAGTAGGTTCTTCCTGTGGAAGACCGAAATACTGGTAATTTTGTTGCACCATGATAATGAGTTGAGGATTTAGCTCAAAATTGCTTGCTTTGATGGGAGGTATACAGATGCTACTCCCATATGCAGCTGTAATGGGGTTAGCATATGACCCCAGAATCCTTCTGGACTATTCACTTCCACTTATGTCCATGATGGAGAAAGGGAGATGATGTGGATTGCAAGTAAATTATATTTTTATTATTATATTTTTTTTTAATTAAAAGTGACCGAAAATAATAAAATAAAACAAATGGAAAATAAAATAAAATTTCGAAAAACTAAAAGAAAATAAAATCAAAGCAAATTGTAAACTAAATTAATTAATTAAATAGAAAGATTTTGGACTTAGCAATTAAAAAGATATGATTGAAAAGATATGATTGAAGAAATTTAAAAAGATTTGATTTTTGAAAAAGATTTGAAAAGATCAATTTTTGAAATTATAATTTTGACTTGACTAAAGAAAAGATATGATTTTGAAAATCTTTGACTAAATTAATGCAAAATTTTGAAAATTATGAGTAAAATAAGGAAAAGATATTTTTTTATTTTTGAATTTTAATGAGGAAAGAGAAAAACAACAAAACGACACTAAACTTAAAAATTTTAGATCAAAACAAAGGGAACAAACAAGAAAACTTTGAATGTCAAGATGAACATCAAGAACACTTTGAAGATCAAGATGAACACCAAGAACAAATTTTTTAAAAAATTTTTTAAGTAAATAAAAGCACAAAAACACCAAACTTAAAATTTTTAGAAAATCAAACATAAATTTTTGAAAATTTAAAGGAAAACACAAAGAGGACACCAAACTTAGAATTTTTAAAGATCAAGAAGGAACTAAAAACATGCAAATTCGAAAAATTAAAAGAAAATAAAAGCATGCAATTGAGAGCGCGCCAACTGGGCTTCTGTAGCTCCAAAAAATCCACTTCGAGTGCAGGGAGGTCAGAATCCAACAGCATCTGCAGTCCTTTTTCAGCCTCTGAATCAGATTTTTGCTCAGGTCCCTCAATTTCAGCCAAAAAATACCTGAAATCACAGAAAAACACACAAACTCATAGTAAAGTCCAGAAAAGTTAATTTTAAATAAAAAATAATAAAAATATAATAAAAACTACCTAAAACATACTAAAAACAAACTGAAAACAATGCCAAAAAGCGTATAAATTATCCGCTCAATGGTGGTTAGTTCTTTTCTTTTTATTTTCTTCTTTTTTATTTACTTCGAACAATCCCCGGCAACGGCGCCAAAAACTTGGTGTTGTTGCCGAACCAAATTTGGCGCCGTTGCCGGGGACAAATGAACACTAATTTCACATTTGTTTCAGCAACAACAGTGCCAAGTTTGGTCCAGCAACAACACCAAGTTTTTGGCGCCGTTGCTGGGGATTGTTCGAGTTTGGACAACTGGCGGTTCATCTTGTTGCTTAGATTAGGTAATTTTATTTTATTTTATTGTTCTTCAGAGTTCTTAAGAATGAATTCTAGAGTTTCAGATGATGTTTTCATCATCACTAAAGCTGATTGATTCTCATCAATTTAGCTCTTGAATGTAATGTCCTGCTAAATCTTGGCTAGCCATGTCTAATCTTTTTAGACTGCAGCTTTAGACTAACATTGCATGATTCCTGGAATTCTCATTAAGAATTTTGAATCCTTTATTTTTCCCAATAATTTTTGAAAAATCCAAAAAATTTTTATAAAACCATAAAATCAAAAATATTTTATGTTTCTTGTTTGAGTCTAGTATCTAATTTTAAGTTTGGTGTCAATTGCATGTCTTTATTCTTCCAATTTTTGAAAATTACATGCATTATGTTCTTCATTGATCTTCAAGTTGTTCTTGATGATTTCCTTGCTCTGATCTTTAAATTCTCTTGTTTTATGCGTTTAGTTGTCTCTTACATGCATCTTTAAATTATTATAGTCAGTAGTATACAAACTTCTAAGTTTGGTGTCCTGCATGCATTGTTTATTTGATCTTAGTTTTCAATGTTTAGTTGCATTTTGATTGTTTCTCACCATTAAAAATTCAAAAAAAATATTTTTGTTTTGTGTCTTTTAAAGTCAATAATACAGAGAATTGAAGATTCAGAACATACAGCAGAGGAATTCCACAGAAAAAGCTGGGCATTCAAAACACCCAGTGAAGAAGGAAAACTGGCGTTTAAACGCCAGCCAGGGTACCTGGCTGGGCGTTAAACCCCCAAAAAGGTAGAGTTTTGGGCGTTAAACGCCATAATGGATACCATTCTGGGCATTTAACGCCAGGATGGCACAAGAGGGAAGATTTTGTTTTTAATTCAAAATTTTTTCAAGTTTTCATGATTTTTCAAAATCAAATCTTTTTCAAATCATATCTTTTCAATCATATATTTTCAAAATCAATTTCTTTCCATTTTCAAAAATACTTGCTAACAATTAATGATTTGATTCAAAAATTTCAAGTATGTTGCCTTTTCTGTTAAGAAAGGTTTAATATCTGAATCATATCTTTTAAATTTCTTGTTAGCCAAGTCATTAATTTTAAAAATCAAATCCTTTTAAATTATTTTTCAATCATATCTTTTTAAAACCATATCTTTTCAATCATATCTTCTTAATCACATCTTTTTCAAAATTAATTTTTAACCATATCTTTTTGATTTCTAATTTCAAAAATATTTTTCAAAAATCACTTTATTTCTTTCCCAACTTTAATTTTCGAAAATCATCAATCAATTTTTCAAAATTTCTTTTAATTATTTCAAAATCTTTTACTTTAATTCCGAAAATTCTTCCCCTCTTCTCACATCCTTCTATTTAAGGACTAACACTCCTCCACTATCAACAATTTGAACTCTATCTCTCTTGATAAGTTTGAATTCTTCTCTTTCTACCTCCTCCTTCTATTCTTCTTTTCCTCAAACACCTCAAGGAATCTCTATACTGTGACATAGAGGATTCTATACTTTCTTGTTCTCTTCTCTTTCATATGAGCAGGAGCAAAGACAAAGGCATTCTTGTTGAGGCTGACCCTGAACCTGAAAGGACCTTGAAGCGAAAGCTAAGAGAAGCTAAAGTACAACTCTCTGGAGAGGACCTAACAGAAACCTTCAAACTAGAAGATATGGCAGCCGAAAATAACAACAATGCCAACAATGCAAGGAATGTGCTTGGTGACTTCACTGCACCTACTCCCGACTTCTAGGGGAGAAGCATCTCTATCCCTACCATTGGAGCAAACAACTTTGAGCTGAAGCCTCAATTAGTTTCTCTAATGCAACAGAACTGCAAGTTTCATGGACTTCCATTGGAAGATCCTCATCAGTTCTTAGCTGAATTCTTGCAAATTTGTGACACTGTCAAGACAAATGGGTTTGACCCTGAGGTCTACGGACTTATGCTATTCCCCTTTGCAGTAAGAGACAGAGCTAGGGTATGGTTGGACTCACAACCTAAGGAAAGCCTGAACTCTTGGGAAAAGCTAGTCAATGCCTTCTTGGCAAAGTTTTTTCCACCTCAAAAATTGAGTAAGCTTAGAGTGGAAGTCCAAACCTTCAGACAGAAGGAAGGTGAATCCCTCTATAAAGCTTGGGAAAGATACAAACAATTGATCAGAAGGTGTCCTTCTGACATTCTTTCTGAATGGAGCATCATAGGTATCTTCTATGATGGTCTGTCTGAACTGTCCAAGATGTCATTGGACAGCTCTGCTGGAGGATCTCTTCATCTGAAGAAGACGCCTGCAGAAGCTCAGGAACTCATTGAGATGGTTGCAAATAACCAATTCATGTACACTTCTGAAAGGAATCTTGTGAATAATGGGACAAATCAGAAGAAAGAAGTTCTTGAGATTGATACTCTGAATGCCATATTGGCTCAGAACAAAATAATGACTCAGCAAGTCAATATGATTTCTCAAAGTCTGTCTGGAATGCAAGCTGCACCAGGCAGTACTAAGGACGCTTCATCTGAAGAAGAAGCTTATGATCCTGAGAACCCATCAATGGAAGAGGTGAATTACATGGGAGAACCCTATGGAAACACCTACAATCTTTCATGGAGAAACCATCCAAATCTCTCATGGAAGGACCAACAGAGGCTTCAACAAGGCTTTAACAACAATAATGGTTGAAGAAACAGGTTTAGCAATGGCAAGCCTTTTCCATCATCTTCTCAGTAGCAGACAGAGAATTCTAAGCAGAGCCACTCTGACTTAGCAACCATCGTCTCTGACCTAATTAAAACCACTCAAAGTTTCATGACTGAAACAAGGTCCTCCATTAGAAATTTGAAGGCACAAGTGGGTCAGCTGAGCAAGAGAATTATTGAACTCCCTCCTAGTACTCTTCCAAGCAATACAGAAGAGAATCCAAAAGGGGAGTGCAAGGCCATCAACGTGGCCAAATTTGGAGAGGAGGAAGAGGCAGTGATCGCCACTGAAGAAGACCTCAATGGACGTCCACTGGCCTCCAATGAGTTCCCTAATGAGGAACCATGGGAATCTGAGGCTCACACTGAGACCATAGAGATTCCATTAGATTTACTTCTGCCACTCATGAGCTCTGATGAGTATTCTTCCTCTGAGGAGGATGAAGATGTTACTGAAGAGCAAGTTGCTAAGTACCTTGGAGAAATCATGAAGCTAAATGACAAGTTATTTGGTAATGAGACTTGGGAAGATGAACCCCCTTTGCTCACCAAAGAACTGGATGACTTGACTAGGCAGAGATTACCTCAAAAGAGACAAGATCCTAGGAAGTTCTCAATACCTTGTACTATCGGCACCATGACCTTTGAAAAGGCTCTGTGTGACCTAGGGTCAAGTGAAGGCAGCAAAATGGGCGTTAAACTCCAGTGAAGGCAGCAGAATGGGCGTTAAACGCCCAATCTGGCACCATTCTGGGCGTTTAACGCCAGAAAGGGGCACCAGACTGGTGTTTAACGCCAGAAAAGGGCAAGAAGCTGACGTTAAACGCCAGAAAAGGGTAGCAGCCTGGCGTTTAACGCCAGGATTGGCAGAAAGGGGCGTTTTGCATGCCACTTGGTGTAGGGATGAGCTAACCTTGCACCTCAGGATCTGTGGACCCCACAAGATCCACACCTACCCCACCTCTCTCTCTCTTCTTCCTCCATTCACCAATCACCTCCATACCTCTTCCCCAAAAATCCCTCACCTATCAAATCCCACCATTCTCTTCACCACTCACATCCATCCTTCATAAAACCCACCTACCTCACCATCCAAATTCAGACCACTTTCCCTCTCAAACCCACCCATAATAGCCGAACCATACCCCCCTCTCCAATCCAATATAAACCCATCTTCACTCCTTCATTTTCACATAACCTAAACAGTACTTCTCCCCCTTGACCGAATAACTCCCACTCCTCCATCTCCTCCATTTTCTTCTTCTTCTACTCTTCTCTTTCTTCTTTTGTTCGAGGACGAGCAAACCTTCTAAGTTTGTGTGGTAAAAGCGTTGCTTTTTATTTTTCCATAACCATTTATGGCACCTAAGGCCGGAGAAACCTCTAGAAAGAGGAAAGGAAAGGCAAAAGCTTCCACCTCCAAGTCATGGGAGATAGAGAGATTCATCTCAAGGGTGTATCAAGACCACTTCTATGAAGTTGTGGCCAAGAAGAAGGTGATCCCCGAGGTCCCTTTCAAACTCAAAAAGAGTGAATATCCAGAGATCCGACATGAGATCCGAAGAAGAGGTTGGGAAGTTATCACAAACCCCATTCAACAAGTTGGGATCTTAATGGTTCAAGAGTTTTATGCCAATGCATGGAACACCAAGAATCATGATCAAAGTGTGAACCCAGACCCAAAGAATTTGCTTACAATGGTTCGGGGGAAATACTTAGATTTTAGTCCGGAGAATGTAAGGTTGGCGTTCAACTTGACCATGATGCAAGGAGATGCACACCCCTACACTAGAAGGGTCAACTTTGATCAAAGGTTGGACCAAGTCCTCATAGACATTTGTGAAGAGGGCGCTCAATGGAAAAGAGATTCAAGAGAAAAGCCAGTTCAGCTAAGAAGGCATGACCTCAAGCCCGTGGCTAGGGGATGGTTGGAGTTCATCCAACGCTCAATCATTCCCACTAGCAATCGGTCTGAAGGTACTATAGACTGGGCTATCATGATTCATAGCATCATGATTGGAGAGGAAGTAGAAGTTCATGAGGTTATATCCCAAGAACTCTATAAGGTGGCGGATAAGTCCTCTACTTTGGCAAGGTTAGCCTCCTTTGTCACCTCTGTAATTCAGTTGGAATTGACATAGAGGAAGACATCCTCATTGATGAGGACAAGCCCATCACTAAGAAAAGGATGGAGCAAACAAGAGATCCCACTCATGGACATGAGCATGAGGAAATTCCTCATCATGAAATCCCTGAGATGCCTCGAGGGATGCATTTTCCTCCACACAATTATTGGGAGCAAATTAACACCTCCCTAGGAGAATTAAGTTCCAACATGGGACAACTAAGGGTGGAGCACCAAGAACATTCCATCCTCCTCCATGAAATTAGAGAAGACCAAAGAACCATGAGAGAGGAGCAACAAAGGCAAGGAAGAGACATTGAGGAGCTCAAGCACTCCATAAGATCTTCAAGAGGAAGAACAAGCCGCCATCACTAAGGTTGACCCGTTCTTTAATTTCCTTGTTCTTTAATTTTCTGTTTTTCGAATTTTTTATGCTTTATGTTTATCTATGTTTGAGTCTTTATTACATGATCATTAGTGTCTTAGTGTCTATGCCTTAAAGTTATGAATGTCCTATGAATCCATCACCTTTCTTAAATGAGAAATGTTCTTAATTGAAAAAGAAAAAGAAGTGCATGAATTTCAAATTTTATAACAGATTAATTATTTTGATGTGGTGGCAATATTTTTATTTTCTGAATGTATGCTTGAACAGTGCATATGTCTTTTGAATTTGTTGTTCATGAATGTTAAAATTTTTGGCTCTTTAAAGAATGATGGAAAAGGAGAAATGTTACTGAGGATCTGAAAAATCATAAAAATGATTCTTGAAGCAAGAAAAAGCAGTGAATTCAAAAAAAAAGAGAGAGAAAGAAGTAGAAAAAGCCAATAGCCCTTTAAACCAAAAGGCAAGGGTAAAAATAAAAAGGATCCAAGGCTTTGAGCATCAGTGGATAGGAGGGCATACAGGAATAAAATCCTGACCTAAGCGGCTAAACCAAGCTGTCCCTAACCATGTGCTTGTGGCGTGAAGGTGTCAGGTAAAAACTTGAGACTGGGCGGTTAAAGTCGTGATCCAAAGCAAAAAGAGTGTGCTTAAGAACCATGGACACCTCTAATTGGGGACTTGATGCGCATAAACTTGTTATGCTACGATTTAGGAAATTGCACGATCGGCAAAATTCCTTCCGGCAAGTGCACCGGTTATCGTCAAGTAAAAACTCCCAATAGAGTGAGGTCGAATCCCCTCAGGGGCTGGATTCCCCCTCAATCCCCCTTCTTTCAAATGCAGAAACTAAGGCCTTTAAATAGGCTCCCTAAATTACAAAATGAAAATGAAATTCAAAGCAAATTACAATCAAATGAAAATAAACTATTCTAGATGATTCTTGTGGCCTTGATTTGGTGTTGTTGATGGGCCTTGCTTGCTTGAAGGGTAGAGTGACATAATTGATCCAAAAAGGATAATGATCCATTAAACTACACTTAAACGTTGCACCCCCTTTCTTGAGTCGTTACTTTGTTCTCTTATCAACCTTGCCAATTTGATGCCAAATATAGACTATTTACCTCGTTGGAAAGCTATGGATGTCAGCTTTCTAACGCAACTGGAAGCACCTCAATTGGATTTCTACAACTCGAGTTATACTCCATGGAAGGTGAAGAGGTCAGCTGGCCTGATTGCATGTTGGTACTATGCTCTTCTATGCACATTACGGGGCTGTTTTCTCCCTCAATTTTTAGTATCCACCATGCATGCCATATATGCTTGGAAAGCTCTAGATGTCTTCTTTCCAATGCATTTTGAATCACCTCATTTGGAGTTTTGTAGCTCAAGTTATTTATGTTTGAAGAAGGCATGGTCAAGTTGTTCCATATAACACGTTTAAGCTCCAGTTTAAGCTTAAACTGGAGCTTAAACGCTGGCACTCCCTGGAGGCACAAGCTCGAGCACGTTTAAGCTTCAGTTTAAGGTTAAACTGAAGCTTAAACGTGGAAATGAGAAAGCAACCCTGGAGGAGAAAAATAGTCAAACACATTTAAGCTCCAGTTTAAGGTTAAACTGGAGCTTAAACGTGGAATGCTCCTGGTGCCTTTCTTACTTCTGGCGTTTAGTTTATCCAGACACTTAGACTATCACTTATTTGGAAATTAAACAAACAGACAAACAAAAACTGCAATGACTCAAACTTAAAGCAGGGGTGCATGCAAACTTCAAATATTAGCAATTCAAAGTACAAGCAATTAAGTGACAATACAACCTTTTAGCATCTTCTTTGTTGTTCATCATCCTTCCTAGCCTTGGTGTTCTCTTTGATGATGATGTATATTCCTTCCATGAGATTAATTGTCTTCCTGCAAAGCTATTAGAAGTTGCTTGTTCCCCAAGCACTTGGAGAATTGGTTAGCATGCATGGATGTTTGTAGGCCTCTGAACTTAGATTGGTGTGTGAACACCAAACTTAGTTCCTTGCCATATGCAGCAATTTGGATCATATGCAGAAAACCTCATGAATTACAATAGAGCTCCCTAACCCAATGAAAGGTGTTTAGTGAGTCATAGCTCTGAATTCAATTACAAAACTAAAAGAAAATGATCCCAAGTTCTCTCCCCCTCAGGGGCTGGATTCCCCCTCAATCCCCCCTTCTTTCAAATGCAGAAACTAAGGCCTTTAAATAGGCTCCCTAAATTACAAAATGAAAATGAAATTCAAAGCAAATTACAATCAAATGAAAATAAACTATTCTAGATGATTCTTGTGGCCTTGATTTGGTGTTGTTGATGGGCCTTGCTTGCTTGAAGGGTAGAGTGACATAATTGATCCAAAAAGGATAATGATCCATTAAACTACACTCAAA
>NC_029792.2:46476674-46508884 GCF_000816755.2 Arachis ipaensis
CTTGGTCGAACACGTTTAAGCTCTAGTTTAAGGTTAAACTGGAGCTTAAATGTGGAATGCTCCTGGTGCCTTTCTTACTTCTGGCGTTTAACCTCCAGTTTTAAGGTTAAACTGGAGGTTAAACGTGGAAATGCTCCCCTGGTGAGATTCTCAATTCTGGCGTTTAACCTCCAGTTTAAGGTTAAACTGGAGGTTAAACTTCAATTCCAGCATTATATGGCTTGGTAGTTTAAGGTCCAGTTTAAGCTTAAACTGGAACTTAAACTCCACATGTGATATTCAAGCTTCCTTTATTGATTTTGTTGCTTCCTTGCCTAGCCTCTTCTTCCCTGAAATCATCCAAACAATTGCATCAAAGTCTTGCAAAATTTCATGAGAAATCTTCCATTCATAGCATTCAAGTAATATAACTAAAAACTCATGGAATTTGCATCAAAATCTTCATGTTGAATGATTTAAGACAAGCATGACTATTTGGCCCAAATGATTACCTAAGGCTCAAGAAAATGCATAAAACAACTAAAAATAAAAGAAAAAGGCTAGTGAAACTAGCCTAAGATGCCTTGGCATCAGGACTCTAGCAAAGTTGAGTCACAATCTGAAAAGGTTCACCCAGTTATGTGTCTGTAGCATATATGTATCCGGTGGTAATACTGGAAAACAGAGTGCTTTGGGCCACGGCCAAGACTCATAAAGTAGTTGTGTTCAAGAATCAACATACTTAACTAGGAGAATCAATAACACTATCTGGATTCTAAGTTCCTATAGAAGCCAATCATTCTGAACTTCAATGGATAAAGTGAGATGCCAAAACTGTTCAGAGGCAAAAAGCTAAAAGCCCCGCTCATCTAATTAATACTGATCTTCATAGATGTTTTTGGAATTCATTGTATATTCTCTTCTTTTTATCCTATTTGATTTTCAGTTGCTTGGGAACAAGCAACAATTTAAGTTTGGTGTTGTGATGAGCGGATAATTTATATGCTTTTTGGCATTGTTTTCAGTATGTTTTTAGTATGTTTTAGTTAGTTTTTATTATATTTTTATTAGTTTTTATTTAAAATTCACTTTTCTAGACTTTATTATGAGTTTGTGTATTTTTCTGTGATTTCATGTATTTTCTGGCTGAAATTGAGGGACCTGAGCAAAAATCTGATTCAGAGGCTGAAAAAGGACTGCAGATGCTGCTAGATTCTGACCTTTCTACACTCGAAGTGGATTTTCTTGAGCTACAGAAGCCCAATTGGCATGCTCTGAATTGTGTTAGAAAGTAGATATCCTGGGCTTTCCAGCAATATATAATAGTCCATACTTTGCCCGAGATTTTGTTGGCCCAAACAGGTGTTACAAGCCAGCTCAAGAATTTTGGCGTTTAACACCGGAACTGGCACAAAAGCTGGCGTTTAACTCCAAGAAAAGTCTCTACACATGAAAGCTTCAATGCTCAGCCCAAGTACACACCAAGTGGGCCCGGAAGTGGATTTTTACGTCATTTACTCACTTCTGTAAACCCTAGGCTACTAGTTCTCTATAAATAGGACCTTTTGCTATTGTATTATCATCTTCGAGTAGTCTTATGCTATCTTAGATCATGTTTTGGGCGCTGGCCTCATGGCCATGCCTAGACCTTGTTCTTATGTATTTTCAACGGTAGAGTTTCTACAAACCATAGATTAAGGTGTGGAGCTCTGCGGTACCTCGAGTATTAATGCAATTACTATTGTTCTTCTATTCAATTCAGCTTATTCTTGTTCTAAGATATCACTTGTTCTTCAACCTGATGAATGTGATGATCCATGACACTCATCATCATTCTCACCTATGAACGTGTGCCTGACAACCACCTCCATTCTCCCTTCGATTGAGTGTGTATCTCTTGGATTCCTTAATCAGAATCTTCGTGGTATAAGCTAGAATCCATTGGCGGCCATTCTTGAGAATCTGGAAAGTCTAAACCTTGTCTATGGTATTCCGAGTAGGATTCAAGGATTGAATGACTGTGATGAGCTTCAAACTCGCGAGTGTTGGAAGTAGTGACAGACGCAAAAGAATCACTGGATTCTATTCCGACATGATCGAGAACCGACAGATGATTAGCCGTGCTGTGACAGAGCGCGTAGAACATTTTCACTGAGAGGACGGGATGTAGCCATTGACAACGATGATGCCCAACATACAGCTTGCCATGGAAAGGAGTAAGAAGGATTGGATGAAGACAGTAGGAAAGTAGAGAGACGGAAAGGACAAAGCATCTCCATACGCTTATCTGAAATTCTCACCAATGAATTATATAAGTATCTCTATCTTTATTTTATGTCTTATTTATCTTTTAATCATTCATCCTTCATAACCATTTGAATTCGCCTGACTGAGATTTACAAGATGACCATAGCTTGCTTCATACCAACAATCTCCGTGGGATCGACCCTTACTCGCGTAAGGTTTATTACTTGGACGACCCAGTGCACTTGCTGGTTAGTTGTGCGAAGTTGTGATAAAGAGTTGAGATTACAATTGTGTGTACCATGTTGATGGTGCCATTGATGATCACAATTTTGTGCACCAAGTTTTTGGTGCCGTTGCCGGGATTGTTCGAGTTTGGACAACTGACGGTTCATCTTGTTGCTTAGATTAGGTAATTTTATTTTATTTTATTGTTCTTCAGAGTTCTTAAAAATGAATTCTAGAGTTTCAGATGATGTTTTCATCATCACCAAAGCTGATTGTTTCTCATCAATTTAGCTCTTGAATGTAATGTCCTGCTGAAGCTTGGCTAGCCATGTCTAATCTTTCTAATTTCCTTGCTCTGATCCTTAAATTCTCTTGTTTTATGTGTTTAGTTGTTTCTTACATGCATCTTTAAATTATTATAGTCCGTAGTAGACAAACTTCTAAGTTTGGTGTCTTGCATGCATTGTTTGTTTGATCTTAGTTCTCCATGTTTAGTTGCATTTTGATTGTTCATTAAAAATCCAAAAAAAAATTTCAAAAGCGTGTCTTTTCAAGTTAATAATACAGAGAATTGAAGATTCAGAACATGCTGCAGAGGAATTACACAGAAAAAGCTGGGCATTCAAAACGCCCAGTGAGGAAGGAAAACTGGCGTTTAAATGCCAGCCAGGGTACCTGGCTGGGCGTTAAACGCCCAAAAAGGTAGAGTTTTGGGCGTTAAACGCTAGAATGGATACCATTCTGGGCGTTTAACGCCAAGATGACACAAGAGGGAAGATTTTGTTTTTAATTCAATTTTTTTTCAAGTTTACATAATTTTTCAAAATCAAATATTTTTCAAATCATATCTTTTCAATCATATATTTCCAAAATCAATTTCTTTCCATTCTCAAAAATACTTGCTAACAATTAATGATTTGATTCAAAAATTTCAAGTATGTTCCCTTTTCTGTTGAGAAAGGTTTAATGTGTGAATCATATCTTTTAAATTTCTTGTTAGCCAAGTCATTAATTTTAAAAATCAAATCTTTTTAAATTGTTTTTCAATCATATCTTTTCAATCATATCTTTTTAAAACCATATCATTTCAATCATATCTTCTTAATCACATCTTTTTCAAAATTAATTTTCAATCTTATCTTTTTGATTTCTAATTTCAAAAATCTGTTTCAAAAATCACTTTATTTCTTTCCCAACTTTAATTTTCGAAAATCATTCATCAAATTTTCAAAATTTGTTTTAATTGTTTCAAAATCTTTTACTTTAATTTCAAAAATTCTTCCCCTCTTCTCACATCCTTCTATTTAAGGACTAACACTCCTCCACCATCAACAATTCGAACTTTATCCCTCTTGATAAGTTCGAATTCTTCTCTTTCTACCTCCTCCTTCTATTCTTCTATTCCTCTGACACCTCAAGAAATCTCTATACTGTGACATAGAGGATTCCATACTTTCTTGTTCTCTTCTCTTTCATATGAGCAGGAGCAAAGACAAAAGCATTCTTGTTGAGGCTGATCCTGAACCTGAAAGGTCCTTGAAGCGAAAGCTAAGAGAAGCAAAAGCATAACTCTTTGGAGATGACCTAACAGAAATCTTCAAACTAGAAGAAGATATGGCAGCCGAAAACAATAACAATGCCAACAATGCAAGGAAGGTGCTGGGTGACTTTACTGCACCTACTCCCGACTTCTATGGGAGAAGCATCTCTATCCCTGCCATTGGAGCAAACAACTTTGAGCTTAAGCCTCAATTAGTTTCTCTAATGCAACAGAATTGCAAGTTTCATGGACTTCCATTGGAAGATCCTCATCAGTTCTTAGCTGAATTCTTGCAAATCTGTTACACTATCAAGACCAATAGGGTAGACCCTGAGGTCTACACACTTATAATATTCCCTTTTGCTGTGAGAGACAGAGCTAGGATATGGTTGGATTCACAACCTAAGGAAAGCCTGAACTCTTGGGAAAAGCTAGTCAATGCCTTCTTGGCAAAGTTCTTTCCACCTCAAAAATTGAGTAAGCTTAGAGTGGAAGTCCAAACCTTCAGATAGAAGGAAGGTGAATCCCTCTATGAAGCTTAGGAAAGATACAAACAATTGATCAGAAGGTGTCCTTCTGACATGCTTTCTGAATGGAGCATCATAGGTATCTTCTATGATGGTCTGTCTGAACTGTCCAAGATGTCATTGGACAGCTCTGCTGGAGGATCTCTTCATCTGAAGAAGACGCCTGCAGAAGCTCAGGAACTCATTGAGATGGTTGCAAATAACCAATTCATGTATACTTCTAAAAGGAATCCTGTGAATAATGGGACAAATCAGAAGAAAGAAGTTCTTGAGATTGATACTCTGAATGCCATATTGGCTCAGAACAAAATATTGACTCAGCAAGTCAATATGATCTCTCAAAGTCTGTCTGGAATGCAAGCTGCACCAGGCAGTGCTAAGGACGCTTCATCTGAAGAAGAAGCTTATGATCCTGAGAACCCATCAATGGAAGAGGTAAATTACATGGGAGAACCCTATGGAAACACCTATAATCCTTCATGGAGAAACCATCCAAATCTCTCATGGAAGTACCAACAAAGGCTTCAACAAGGCTTTAACAACAATAATGGTGGAAGAAACAGGTTTAGCAATGGCAAGCCTTTTCCATCATCTTCTCAGCAGCAGACAGAGAATTCTAAGCAGAGCCACTCTGACTTAGCAACCATAGTCTCTGATCTAATTAAAACCACTCAAAGTTTCATGACTGAAACAAGGTCCTCCATTAGAAATTTGAAGGCACAAGTGGGTTAGCTGACCAAGAAAATTATTGAACTCCCTTCTTCTCTCTTCTTCCAAGCAATACAGAAGAGAATCCAAAAGGGGAGTGCAAGGCCATCAACGTGGCCGAATTTAGAGAGGAGGAAGAGGCAGTGATCGCCACTGAAGAAGACCTCAATGGACGTCCACTGGCCTCCAATGAATTCCTTAATGAGGAACCATGGGAATCTGAGGCTCACACTGAGACCATAGAGATTCCATTGGATTTACTTCTGCCATTCATGAGCTATGATGAGTATTCTTCCTCTGAGGAAGATGAAGATGTTACTGAAGAGCACGTTGCTAAGTACCTTGGAGCAATCATAAAGCTGAGTGACAAGTTATTTGGTTATGAGACTTGGGAAGATAAACCCCCTTGCTCACCAAAGAACTGGATGACTTGACTAGGCAGAGATTACCTCAAAAGAGACAGGATCCTGGGAAGTTCTCAATACCTTGTACCATAGGCACCATGACCTTTAAGAAGGCTTTGTGTGACCTAGGGTCAAGTATAAACCTTATGCCTCTCTCTGTATTGGAGAAGCTAGGGATCCTTGAGGTACAAGCTGCAAGAATCTCACTAGAGATGGCAGACAATTCGAAAAAACAGGCTTATGGACTTGTAGAGGATGTCTTGGTAAAGGTTGAAGACCACTACATCCCTGCTAATTTCATAATCCTAGAGACTGGGAAGTGTATGGATGAATCCATCATCCTTGGAAGACCCTTCCTAGCCACAGCAAAGGCTGTGATTGATGTTGACAGAGGAGAATTGATCATTCAAGTGAATGAAGACTCCCTTGTGTTCAAAGCTCAAGGATATCCCTCTGTAACCATGGAGAAGAAGCATAAAGAGCTTCTCTCAATACAGAGTCAAACAGAGCCCCCACAGTCAAACTCTAAGTTTGGTGTTGGGAGGCCACAACCAAACTTTAAGTTTGGTATTGAACCCTCACATTCAAACTCTAAGTTTGGTGTTGGGAGGTTCCAACATTTCTCTGAACATCTGTGAGGCTCCATTAGAGCCCACTGTCAAGCTACTAACATTAAAGAAGCGCTTGTTGGGAGGCAACCCAATTTTATTATATCTATCTATTTTCCATTGTTATTTTATGTTTTCTATAGGTTCATGATCATGTGAAGTCACAAAATCAATTGAAAAAGCAAAAACAGAATGAAAAACAGAAAGAAAAATAGCACATCCTGGAGGAAAAACTTGCTGGCATTTAAACGCCAGTAAGGGCAGTAGAATGGGCGTTTAACGCCCAGTCTGGCACCATTCTGGGCATTTAACGCCAGAAATGGGCACTAGAGTGGCGTTTAACGCCAAAAAAGGGCATGAAGCTGGCGTTAAACGCCAGAAATGGGTAGCAGCCTGGCGTTTAACGCCAGGATTGGCAGCAAAGGGCATTTTGCACGCCACTTGGTGCAGGGATGAGCTATCCTTGACACCTCAGGTTCTGTGGACCCCACAGGATCCCCACCTACCCCACCTCTCTCTCTTCTTCACCCATTCACCAATCACCTCCATACCCCTTTCCCAAAAACCCCTCACCTATCAAATCCCACCATTCTCTTCACCACTCACATCCATCCTTCATAAAACCCCACCTACCTCACCATCCAAATTCAAACCACTTTCCCTCCCAAACCCACCCATAATGGCCGAAACACTCATACTCCTCCATCTCCTCAATTTTCTTCTTCTACTCTTTTCTTTTTTCTTTTGCTCAAGGACGAGCAAACCTTCTAAGTTTGGTGTGGTAAAAGCGTTGCTTTTTGTTTTTCCATAACCATTTATAACACCTAAGGCCGGAGAAACCTCTAGAAAGAGGAAAGGGAAGGCAAAAGCTTCCACCTCCGAGTCATGGGAGATGGAGAAATTCATCTCAAGGGTGCATCAAGACCACTTCTATGAAGTTGTGGCCAAGAAGAAGGTGATCCTCGAGGTCCCTTTCAAACTCAAAAAGAGTGAATATCCGGAGATCCGACATGAGATCCGAAGAAGAGGTTGGGAGGTTCTTACCAACCCCATTCAACAAGTCGGGATCTTAATGGTTCAAGAGTTCTATGCCAATGCATGGATCACCAAGAACCATGATCAAAGTATGAACCCGGACCCAAAGAATTGGCTTACAATGGTTCGTGGAAAATGCTTAGATTTTAGTCCGGAAAATGTAAGGTTGGCATTCAACTTGCCCATGATGCAAGGAGATGCACACCCCTACACTAGAAGGGTCAACTTTGATCAAAGGGTGGACCAACTCCTCATAGACATTTGTGAAGAGGGCGCTCAATGGAAGAGAGATTCAAGAGGGAAGCCGGTTCAACTAAGAAGGCATGACCTCAAGCCCGTGGCTAGGGGATGGTTGGAGTTCATCCAACGCTCAATCATTCCCACTAGCAACCGTCTGAAGCTACTATAGACCGGGCTATCATGATTCATAGCATCATGATTGGAGAGGAAGTAGAAGTTCATGAGGTTATATCCCAAGAACTCTATAAGGTGGCGGATAAGTCCTCTACTTTGGCAAGGTTAGCCTTCCCTCATCTCTTTTGTCACCTCTGTAATTCAGTTGGAATTGACATAGAGGAAGACATCCTCATTGATGAGGACAAGCCCATCACTAAGAAAAGGATGGAGCAAACAAGAGATCCCACTCATGGACATGAGCATGAGGAAATTCCTCATCATGAAATCCCTGAGATGCCTCGAGGGATGTATTTTCCTCCACACACTTATTGGGAGCAAATTAACACCTCCCTAGGAGAATTAAGTTCCAACATGGGACAACTAAGGGTGGAGCACCAAGAACATTCCATCCTCTTCCATGAAATTAGAGAAGACCAAAGAACCATGAGAGAGGAGCAACAAAGGAAAGGAAGAGACATTGAGGAGCTCAAGCACTCCATAAGATCTTCAAGAGGAAGAACAAGCCGCCATCACTAAGGTGGACCCATTCTTTAATTTTCTTGTTCTTTAATTTTCTGTTTTTCAAATTTTTTATGCTTTATGTTTATCTACGTTAGAGCCTTTATTACATGATCATTAGTGTCTTAGTATCTATGCCTTAAAGTTATGAATGTCTTATGAATCCATCACCTTTCTTAAATGAAAAATGTTCTTAATTGAAAAAGAAAAAGAAGTGCATGAAATTCGAATTTTATAACAGATTAATTATTTTGATGTGGTGGCAATACTTTTGTTTTTTGAATGTATGCTTGAACAGTGCATATGTCTTTTGAATTTGTTGTTCATGAATGTTAAAATTGTTGGCTCTTGAAAGAATGATGGAAAAGGAGAAATGTTACTGAGGATTTGAAAAATCATAAAAATGATTCTTGAAGCAAGAAAAAGCAGTGAATTCAAAAAAAAAAAGAGAGAGAGAAAGAAGCAGAAAAAGCTAATAGCCCTTTAAACCAAAAGGCAAGGGTAAAAATAAAAAGGATCCAAGGCTTTGAGCATCAGTGGATAGGAGGGCCTACAGGAATAAAATCCTGGCCTAAGCGGCTAAACCAAGCTGTCCCTAACCATGTGCTTGTGGCGTGAAGGTGTCAGGTGAAAACTTGAGACTGAGCGGTTAAAGTCGTGATCCAAAGCAAAAAGAGTGTGCTTAAGAACCCTGGACACCTCTAATTAGGGACTCTAGCAAAGCTGAGTCACAATCTGAAAAGGTTCACCCAGTTATGTGTATGTGGCATGTATGTATCCGGTGGTAATACTGGAAAACAGAGTGCTTTGGGCCACGGCCAAGACTCATAAAGTAGTTGTGTTCAAGAATCAACATACTTAACTAGGAGAATCAATAACACTATCTGGATTCTAAGTTCCTATAGAAGCCAATCATTCTGAACTTCAAAGGATAAAGTGAGATGCCAAAACTGTTTAGAGGCAAAAAGCTAAAAGCCCCGCTCATCTAATTAATACTGATCTTCATAGATATTTTTGGAATTTATTGTATATTCTCTTCTTTTTATCTTATTTGATTTTCAATTGCTTGGGGACAAGCAACAATTTAAGTTTGGTGTTGTGATGAGCGGATAATTTATACGCTTTTTGGCATTGTTTTCAGTATGTTTTTAGTATGTTTTAGTTAGTTTTAATTATATTTTTATTAGTTTTTATTTAAAATTCTCTTTTCTGGACTTTACTATGAGTTTGTATGTTTTTCTGTGATTTCAGGTATTTTCTGGCTGAAATTGAGGGACCTGAGCAAAAATTTGATTCAGAGGCTGAAAAAGGACTGTAGATGCTGTTGGATTCTGACCTCCCTGCACTCGAAGTGGAAATTCTGGAGCTACAGAAGCCCAATTGGCGCGCTCTCAATTGCGTTGGAAAGTAGACATCCTGGGCTTTCCAACAATATATAATAATTTGTACTTTGCCAGAGATTTGATGGCCCAAATAGGCGTTCCAAGTCAGCTCAAGAATTCTGGCGTTTAACGCCGGAATTGGCACAAAAGCTGGAGTTAAACACCCAAACTGGCATAAAAGCTGGCGTTTAACTCCAAGAAAAGTCTCTACACATGAAAGCTTCAATGCTCAGCCCAAGCACACACCAAGTGGGCCCGGAAGTGGATTTTTACGTCATTTACTCACTTCTGTAAACCCTAGGCTACTAGTTCTCTATAAATAGGACCTTTTGCTATTGTATTATCATCTTCGAGTAGTCTTATGCTATCTTAGATCACGTTTTGGGGGCTGGCCTCACGGCCATGCCTAGACCTTGTTCTTATGTATTTTAAACGGTAGAGTTTCTACACACCATAGATTAAGGTGTGGAGCTCTGCTGTACCTCGAGTATTAATGCAATTACTATTGTTCTTCTATTCAATTCAGCTTATTCTTGTTCTAAGATATCACTTGTTCTTCAACCTGATGAATGTGATGATCCGTGACACTCATCATCATTCTCACCTATGAACGTGTGCCTGACAACCACCTCCGTTCTACCTTCGATTGAGTGTGTATCTCTTGGATTCCTTAATCAGAATTTCGTGGTATAAGCTAGAATCCATTGGCGGCCATTCTTGAGAATCCGGAAAGTCTAAACCTTGTCTGTGGTATTCCGAGTAGGATTCAAGGATTGAATAACTGTGACGAGCTTCAAACTCGCGAGTGTTGAGTGTAGTGACAGACGCAAAAGAATTACTAGATTCTATTCCGACATGATCGAGAACCGACAGATGATTAGCCGTGCTGTGACAGAGCGCGTAGAACATTTTCACTGAGAGGACGGGATGTAGCCATTGACAACGGTGATGCCCAACATACAGCTTGCCATAGAAAGGAGTAAGAAGGATTGGATGAAGACAGTAGGAAAGCAGAGAGACGGAAGGGACAAAGCATCTCCATATGCTTATCTGAAATTCTCACCAATGAATTACATAAGTATCTCTATCTTTATTTTATGTCTTATTTATCTTTTAATCATTCATCCTCCATAACCATTTGAATTCGCCTGACTGACATTTACAAGATGAACATAGCTTGCTTCATACCAACAATCTCCGTGGGATCGACCCTTACTCGCGTAAGGTTTATTACTTGGACGACCCAGTGCACTTGCTGGTTAGTTGTGCGAAGTTGTGATAAAGAGTTGAGAATACAATTGTGCGTACCATGTTGATGGCGCCATTGATGATCACAATTTCGTGCACCAGACGTTAAAAAAAAGTGCAAGGTGGGAGACACCCCAGCATGGTATGATCCTCCTTGTACGTAATTTCTTGCATGTAGTTTTAGAGTCTTTGTTGGATTTTATTGAATTTGTTTAAATATGCTTGATATTTGTTTGTTTTTGTTGAGCTCGTCGGAGTCTTCATGAGGATTTCATTTGATCTTGGTTTGGTTGAATTGGAAATTTTGAAGAAAATGCTTAATTTTGATTATTGCATGAAATTTTAAGTGTTTCTGAAGTATCTAGCTTGAATGAGTGCCAAGATTATGTTATAACTGCCATTCCTCATGCTAAAAAAAAAGGGAGCGTTCCACGCGTAAGCATGGACGACGCGTACACGTCAATTGCATTGCCTAAACTCCTGGTACAAAAATCAGAGAGTTGCGATGGAATTGTGTGGGAGGGGTACTAGAAGCACAATCCCTCCCACGTGTGCGCGTTAGCTGACGCCTACGCATCACTCGGTTTTTCTCACATCCACGCGTGTACGTGGACGACGCGCACGCATCGATTGATGATCTTGGAACTCCTGGTACAAAAATCAGAGAGTTACGCCGGTATTGTGCGAATTTCATGCGTGGAGCACAATTGCTCCCCACGCGTAAGCGTGGACAACGCGTACGCGTCAATCGCTCTCTTCACCATCCACGCGTGAGCGTGGACAACGCGCACGCTTCACATTGTCGATGCAACTAAAGTGCAGCGCCCCTGTTTTCTTTCTTTCTTCATTTCCTTTCTTCTATTCCTTCTTCCTCTCTTCTTCCTCCTCTACCACCTCTTCTCTACCCACAACCACTGGCGACCTCAACCACTGGCGACCACCACCTCCGGTGGTCCCACATTTTCTCTCTCCTATCTTCTTCTCCTTTCTCTTCTCCTACTCTCACTTACACCCAACCTCACCTTCTTCCTCCTTTCAAGGTCTTGTTTCTCTTGTTTCTCTTTTGCTTTTTAAATTCTCTCTTTTTAATTGCATCTCATTACTCTAATTTCTTTCTTCTTAGTTGCATTTTGATTTTGTTGTTTATATTTCATTTTTTTATTTCTTCTCTTTCTTTTTATATTCTTCCATGGGTGTTGAACTTCAATGTGTTTCTTGCATTGGTAGGTTATTTTGATATCTCTTGGCTTATTTGTGTTATGTGGTGTTGTTTTGATGATTGGCATTTCATTTGGGGGTATTACATTCTTAAATTTCTCATGCTTTCTTGTTGTTTGGAAGATGCACACCAAGTGTTTGTTAAAAGTCACCAATGACATCTTAGTTCAAATTTGATATTATTCTTTCAACTTAGTTCTTCTTTCTCATTACACTTGCTTTTCCTCATGTGCATTGAGCCTATTGTGCTTAATCTTTACCATCTATGTGCTCATTACTTATGACTTGCTTCTTTGTAGCATATTGCAAGATTTGTAATTCCACTTTCTCTAACTCTACCTTATTCCATTTGCATGCTTCATTGTCTTGGGTTAAACTAGGTGAATGGTTTTCTTGTGTTTAGTACCTTTCTTGCATGTGTTACTCATTGTTGTTATTGATGCTTGAGCCCATTCTTCTCATGCTTTAAACTTGCATGCTCCTCTCACTCTTGCATCTCATGCTAGTGATATGCCTCCATGATTATATTATTGTCTTGCTTACATGTTGCAGCTGTCATGTCTACAGGACGCTTTACTCCTTTGTGGCATTATTTCTCACTTGCATGCTGTTATTTAAGTGTTATTTCTTTGGGTTTAATGTTTTCTCTTTTCCTTCCTTTTTTAGGATGTCGATCAAAAAGGGCAAGGAAAAGGCATTGAAAAAGCCTCTTACAAAGAGGGCACCTCAAAGAACAACTACCAAGGTGCGCCCTGCACCAAAAGTTAAGCCTCCCTTTAAGAGGGTGAAAATGGTCATTCATATTGATGAGGAAGAGAAGGGCAACCCTGTGAAGGACTCCACAAGGTTCACCAATCGCTTTTGTGAGCCTATGTTCCCTATTTTGGTTGAAAAGAATTACCATTCTGAACATCTCCTCATTCCTCCGGATCACCTTGTTCAGTTTATGGTATCCCGCATCGAGCGGCAGCAATGGGGATTTCTCAATCGAAGACTGTAGGAAGTTAATCTTTCTTGGGTGGTGGAGTTCTACTCCAACTATTACTCACCTTCTCTTCAGTCAATTCTTGTGTTCTGGAAGCAAGTCCCTATATCGGAGGAAGCCATTCAGCGGATAGTTAAAGTTTTGCCAGTGCCGGATGGGACAGATCATTACCAAGAGGCCCTACTACAGCGCAGCAGACTCGGTTTTGATTGATGCTCTGTCCTTAGGGTCATTGCCTAACCCAGAGAACATTGGACCCAAGGGAGAGCCAATTCACACCTAGTCACGCAAAAATCCAGTCCTCTTCTCCTTCGGCTCTTCTCCTTCAACCGTGTAGTCTCTGCCGCAGCCAGCACCGGAGCAGGCAACTGGCAATGGCATCGTGTTATCTCCTTCCACCATTCAACAGCCTCACCTTTGTTTCTCTTCTCATTTCACGTTCGCCTTTGGTCTTCTCCTTTCTCGTTCACCGTCGCCATCCTTTGGTTTAACCGTTGCTAACTCGCTGTCACAAGTCTGGACTTTCGGTTCTTTTGCTTTCCATTCGCCTCTGCTCCTGCTTCTTGCCTCTGGGTCACAGCCTCACAGGGTTAGTACCATCCATTTCTCCTTCTTCTTACTTCGTTGTTCCTCCTGGTTTGAGTCCTACTGAACTTCTTGATTTCCCTGTTCTTCTTAATCCTTCTAACGTGAATTTTCATTTTTTTTCTATTCTCCCTTTTTTTCTTTAATCTTTGTTTGACTGTATTTTTTATGCTCTGAATTTTTTGGACAAAGGGGAGAGAGAAGCATAGCTTTGAACTTTGAACTTGTTCAACTCTAGAAATTTGACTAAGACTTGAGTTTGACTTGATGAATTTCATATTATTATTTGATAATTTTTTTATCAGTGGTTCACTGGTTTGTGTCTTAAACAAGAGAAAAGTTAGTAACTAGTATTAGCTTATGAATTTTTTTCTAATAATTAATTCTTATTTTGATGAGCAGATTTGTGAAACAAGAATGCACATTGATTTCTGCCTCTTATGAATTCTATGAATCTAAAATGCAATGCACTTTGAAAATTTCCCTGTAACTATGTGAAATTTGAGATTGAAATTACCCAAATGCAGAAAAGTTATATATTTCCCCTGTAACTGTATGGTAAAATGAGATTATGGTAGGTTAAGATTTTAGGACTCGGTTAGAATGTAGATTTTAGATATTTTGGTGAACTTGACAAATAGAGAATTGTTTGATATGGTATTCTTGAATCTGAAATTGTTGAGAATGGAATTGAGCAGTTTTTGACTAATACTTTTCAGTTATCAAACATTTCCAAAAATTTTATACCAACACAATCAAATGAATTATCACAACAAAAACAAGTGTTTGACTTAACCACTACTTGGAAAGTAACATTAACATAAGCTTCTGATCAATAAACTTTAACATAAACTAGTTGATGTAATTGCAAGGATATGGTCTACTTACAGCTCAAGTACACTTCCAGCAGCTAAGACCAATATCTTGCAAGAATGGAGCAGCATCACAGATGAGTCATTGTGATGCTGCCACAGATGGACATGTTGCAATACTCTACACTAGGCTCTACCTTATTGCATTGGGAACTGGTGGTGTTAAGGCAGCGTTGCCAGCATTAGGTGCAGACCATTTTGATGACAAAGACCCCAAAGAGGCTCCTCAAATGTCAAGCTTTTTCAACTGGTTCTTGTTTAGCCTAACCATAGGAGCCATTGTTTGTGTTACTTTCATTGTTTGGGTCAGTACCAACCAAGGAGGGGCTTGGAGTTTCACTATTTGCACAATTGCAGTCTTGTTTGCAATCATATTCATATGCATGGGCAAGTCTTTATATAGAAACAATGCCCCAAAGGGAAGTATCACTCTAGTTCGAATCATACAGGTAAACAACAATAACAACAATAACCATTCATTATAAATTTAGTATAAAATTGTGGTATCATTTGATATTTTGTAGTTGTTGTTTTAGGGAGATTTTTCGGTGGTATCCTTTTGATGTTTTGAGAATGATTAAATGTTATATAGATTAGCTATTGTCATTAGATTTATAAAGAACCAAATCTTAGTTGTAATGAACCTATGCAGTTTAAAAAGACTCTAGTATTCATTTTACTTTTAAAAAATATTATAGTTTAAAAATTGGATTTCTAAAACTGGTTTTAGAATTGGATTTTTTGGAAATTGAATTTTTAAAAACTAGTTTTAAAACTAGATTTTTGGTTAAAAAATATGGTTTGGAAATTAGATTTTTAAAAACTGGTTTCAAAACTGAATTTTTGGTTAAAAAATATTATTTGGAAATTGGATTTTTAAAAACCGGATTTTTGGTTAAAAAATCTGGTTTTAAAACTGGATTTTAAAAAAAATCAGATTTTAGATTTGGATATTAAAAAACCAAATTTAAAACTAGACTTTAAATTTGGATATAAAAAACTGGATTTAAAATTAGTTTATATATAAAACCGAATTTAAATATTAAAACCGGTTTGAAACTGATTTTTATTTTTTCAAACCGGTTTAGAACCGGTTTCCCTTTTTAATCCGATTCTAGTTTGGTTTCATAAACCACAAAACTGGTTCTAAAGTGGATGCAGTTTGGATTTTTTAAAATCCAAACTATGCCCACCCCTAATTGTAACTGTATGTCCCTCTTAGAGGTTGACTTTGGAGAAACTTGTTGTATTTTGTATCTTTCTGGGTTGTATTATACTTACTAGCCGGCGTTGTCTTCGCAGGTCAGGACTAGTATTGTTATGTATCTCTTTTTTAATCGTATATATATATTTCAGTCCTCTTTGTATATCTTTGACGTTTTCAAATGTGATGCGATTATTTGTTCTGTCATCTTTTTTCATAGGCTCCTAGCTATATTATTACCTTTCAAATATACATATGTACTTTATTTTTAGAGATCGTAATGCCTCGCCACCTCTGACTTACGACTGAAGTGTAAGGTTTTGTATGGTAGGGTGTTACACCTTGGGTATGTCATGTTGTGAATTTTTCTCCAGTAGCTCGTTGTACCTCTTCCAAGACTCATGAAATCTTTCACCATCTTTTTGAGAAAAGCGTACAACTTCTCTCCACAATTGTCCCACAGTGGCATTCTCCTCTACCTTTTCTCCATTGATTTCTAGCACTAGTGGTTGATGGTCTTCAAGAGTATCAGAGAGTAGCACTTCTTCAAGAGTCTCTTCCACTAAGAAATCAATTAGATCAATTTGCATGGAATTCTCTATCTCACTCGGATGTTTCATGGCCTTAAAGACATTGAAACTCAATTGCTCATTATGGACTCTAAATGTCAATTCTCCTTTTTGATCATCTATAAGTGCACGGTCAGTTGCTAGGAAAGGTCTTCCTAAAATGATAGAAGTATCATCACTTTCCTCCATGTTAAGAACCACAAAATTCACAGAAAATATAAAATCTCCCACTTTAACTAGCAAGTTTTCTACCACTCCATGAGAAAGCTTGAATGATCTATCCGCTAGTTGAAGAGAAATTCGGGTAGGTTTAACTACTTCTATTTGCATCTTCTTCATCATGGGCAGTGGTATTAAGTTAATGCTTGCTCCTAGGTCACAAAATGCTTTCCGATTGTGATGTCCTCTATGGTGCATGGAATTCAAAAATTCTCCGGGTCCTTCAAGTTCTGAGGCAAGCCCGTTGAATAAGAGCACTACATTCCTTGGTGAGGATCACCGTTTCATCTTCCTTGAGAGTGATCTTCTTGGATAACAACTTTTTCAGGAATTTTTCATAAAGAGGTATTTGTTCCAAAGCCTCTGCAAATGAAATATTTATTCCTAATTTCTTGAAAATTTTCAAGAACTTAGAGTATTGTTGTTCGTTGTTGAGTCTCCTTTTACAATCTTTGTAGAAAGGAAATTCTAGAGGCATACCTTCTCTCCCTTGGAGCTTGGGGTGGTGGAGTGTGGACCTCTTCTATTTTTTTTTTATTTTTGTAATCTGATGGTTCCTTTTCTTCCTTATTTGTTGCTGACCTTTGGCCAACCACTTTTCCACATCTCAAATTAATAACCTTATGCTCCTCCTTATGATTTGGGATCATGTCACTAGGAAAGGAGTGGTGCACGAAATTGTGATCACAGTTTTCACAACTCCGCACAACTAACTAGCAAGTGCACTGGGTCGTCCAAGTAATACCTTACATGAGTAAGGGTCGATCTCACGGAGATTGTTAGCTTGAAGGAAGCTATGGTCATCCTGTAAATCTTAGTCAGGCGAATTCAAATGGTTATGAGATTTTGATAATTAAAAGATAATTAAAACATAAGATAAAATAAAGATACTTATGTAATTAATTGGTGGGAATTTCAGATAAGCGTTTGGAGATGCCTCGTTGCTTCTGAACCTCTGCTTTCCTATTGTCTTCTTCCAATCATGCGTGCTCCCTTCCATGGCAAGCTGTATGATCCTCTCGGATAAAAATACCAGGTACGATCTCTGCACGGCTAATCAACTGTCGAATTTCTCGTCTCGGATGAAAAATACCAGGTACAGCTACTGCACGTCTAATCATCTGTCGGTTCTCACTAGGGTCGGAATAGGATCTCTCTATCCTTTTGCACACTGTCACTGTGCCTAACATTCGCAAGTTTGAAGCTCGTCACAGTCATCCCTTCCCAGATCCTACTCGGAATACCTCAGACAAGGTTTAGACTTTCCTGATCTCAGGAATGCTGCAAATTGGTTCTAGCCTATACCACGAAGGTTCTAATCACGGATTCGGATGCTTTGTTGTCAGGAGAGATAATGTGAACCATGGATCAGAGACCCAAGAGAGTATACTCTGGCTGTCATCCAATGACTACATTGAACATCATGTAGACCGCTTGTGGTTGTCAGGCACGCGGATCTTGGCTAAGTGAGTAACGAAGATAGTGGGTGATTGTCACGGGTCACCCCTTCGTTCTGACTTAACTGAATTAAGTACGAGAGTATATCTTGGAGAAGAAGTAAGCGTGAATTGAAATAAAAACAATAGTACTTGCATTAATTCATGAAGAACAGTAGAGCTCTACACCTTAATCTATGAGGTGTAGAAACTCCACCGTAGAAAATACATAAGAGAAAAGAGGTCTAGATATGGCCGTGAGGCCAGCCTCCAAATGTGAACAATGGCATAAGCTCGATCAGGGTTGCCACCAATACAATAGTAAAAAGTGCTATTTATAATAAACTTAAAATAAGTAACTAAGTACAGATAGTGCAGAAATCCACTCCCGGGGCCTACTTGGTGTGTGCTTGGGCTGAGCATTGAAGTTTTCACGTGCATAGACCATTCTTGGAGTTAAACCCCAGCTTGGGTGCCAGTTTGGGCGTTTAACTCCAGTTTTGGTGCCATTTCTGGCGTTTTATGCCAGAAAAGGGTCTCTGGCTGGCGTTTTACACCAGTTTGGGCCATCAAATCTCGGGCAAAGTATGGACTATTATATATTTCTGGAAAGTCCAAGATGTCTACTTTTCAACGCAATTAAGAGCGCGCCAATTGGGCTTCTGTAGCTCCAGAAAATATACTTCGAGTGCAGGAGGGTCAGAATCCAACAGCATCTGTAGTCCTTTCTCAGCCTCTGAATCAGACTTTTGCTCAGGTCCCTCAATTTCAGCCAGAAAATATCTGAAATTACAGAAAAACACACAAACTCATAGTAAAGTCCAGAAATATGATTTTTGCATAAAAATTAATAAAAATATAATAAAAAGTAACTAAAACATACTAAAAACTATGTAAAAATAATGCCAAAAAGGGTATAAATTATCCGCTCATCACAACACCAAACTTAAATTGTTGCTTGTCCCCAAGCAAACAAAAACAAAATAGGATAAAAAGATGAGAATATACAATAAGTTTCAAAAATATCAATGAAGATTAGTTTCAATTAGATGAGCAGGACTAGTAGCTTTTTGCTTTTGAACAGTTTTGGCATCTCACTTTATCCTTTGAAGTTCAGAATGATTGGCATCCATAGGAACTCAGAATTTAGATAGTGTTATTGATCCTCCTAGTTTAGTATGTTGATTCTTGAACACAGCTACTTTATGAGTCTTGGCCATGACCCTAAGCATTTTGTTTTCCAGTATTACCACCGGATACATAAATGCCACAGACACATAACTGGGTGAACCTTTTCAGATTGTGACTCAGCTTTGCTAGAGTCCCCAGTTAGAGGTGTCCAGAATTCTTAAGCACACTCTTTTTGCTTTGGACCACGACTTTAACCACTCAGTCTCAAGCTTTTCACTTGGACCTTCATGACACAAGCACATGGTTAGGGACAGCTTGATTTAGCCGCTTAGGCCAGGATTTTATTCCTTTGGGCCCTCCTATCCATTAATGCTCAAAGCCTTGGATCCTTTTCACCCTTGCCTTTTAGTTTAAAGGGTTATTGGCTTTTTCTGCTTGTTTTTTCTTTTTCTTTTCTTTTTCGCCATTTTTTTTCGCAAGCTTTGTGTTTTTCACTGCTTTTTCTTGCTTCAAGAATCAATTTTATGATTTTTCAGATTATCAATAACATTTCTCTTTTTTCATTATTCTTTCAAGAGCCAACAATTTTAACATTCATAAACTTCACTATCAAAAATATGCACTGTTCAAGCATTCATTCAGAAAACAAAAAGTATTGCCACCACATCAAAATAATTAAGCTAATTTCAAGATAATTTTCGAAATTATGCACTTCTTGTTCTTTTGCAAATAAAAATATTTTTTATTTAAGAAAGGTGAGGGATTCATGGAATCATTCATAGCTTTAAGACATAGACACTAAACACTAATGATCATGCAATAAAGACACAAACATAGACAAAACATAAAGCATAAAAATCGAAAAACTGAAAAATAAGAACAAGAAAATTAAAGAACAGGTCCACCTTAGTGACGGCGGCTAGTTTTTCCTCTTGAAGGTCCTATGGAGTGCTTGAGCTCCTCTATGTCTCTTCCTTGCCTTTGTTGCTCCTCTCTCATGGCCTTTTGGTCCTCTCTAATTTCATGGAGGATGGTGGAGTGCTCTTGTTGCTCCACTCTTAGTTGCTCCATGTTGGAACTCAAATCCCCTAAATAGGTGTTGAGTTGCTCCCAATAGTTGTGTGGAGGGAAATGCATCCCTTGAGACATCTCAGGGATTTCTTGATGAGGGACTTCCTTATGCTCCTGTTGAGGTCCATGAGTGGGCTCTATTGTTTGCTCCATCCCTTTCTTAGTGATGGGCTTGTCCCCTTCAATGAGGATGTCTTCTTCTATGACAACTCTAGCTGAATTGCATAGGTGACAGATGAGATGAGGGAAGGCTAACCTTGCCAAAGTGGAGGGCTTTTTAGCCACCTTGTATAGTTCTAGAGATATGATCTCATGAACTTCTACTTCCTCTGAAATCATGATACTATGGATCATGATAGCCCGATCCACAGTTACTTCGGATCGGTTGCTAGTAGGAATGATAGAGCGTTGGATAAACTCCAACCATCCCCTAGCCACGGGTTTGAGGTCAGGCCTTCTCAATTAAACCAGCTTGTCTCTTGAGTCTCTCTTCTATTGTGCTCCTTCCACATAGATGGCCATGAGGACTTGGTCCAACCTTTGATCAAAGTTGACTCTTCTAGTGAAAGGATGAAGATATCCTCTCATGATTGGCAAGTTGAATGCCAACCTTACAGTTTCCGGACTGAAATCCAAGTATTTCCCCCGAACCATTGTGAGCCAATTCTTTGGGTTCGGGTTCACACTTTGATCATGGTTCTTAGTGATCGATACATTTGCATAGAACTCTTGAACTATTAAGATCCCGACTTGTTGGATGGGGTTAGTGAGTGTTTCCCAACCTCTTCTTCGAACCTCACGTCGAATCTCCGGATATTCACTCTTTTTGAGCATGAAGGAGACCTCGGGGATCACCTTTTTCTTGGCCACAACTTCATAGAAGTGGTCTTGATGAACTTTTAAGATAAATCTCTCCATCTCCCATGACTCGAAGGTGGAAGCAATTGCCTTCCCTTTCCTCTTTCTAGAGGTTTCTCCGGCCTTAGGTGCCATTAATGGTTATGAAAAAACAAAAAGCAGAGCATTTTTCCCACACCAAACTTAAAAGTTTTGCTCGTCCTCGAGCAAAAGAAGAAAGGAAGAAGGAGAAGAAGAAGAAGAAATGGGGAAGATAGAGGGGTGGTTTGGATTCGGCCAACGGGAGGTTTAAGTGTTTATGATGTGTGAAATGAAAGGTGGTAAGGAGTGGTATTTATAGGGTAAGAGAGAGAGGGAAGTCGTATATGAAGGGGTTGGGTTTGGGAGGGAAATGTTTTGAATTTGAATGGTGAGGTAGGTGGGGTTTTATGATGGGTTTTGGGGAAGAGTGGATGGATATGAGTGGTGAAGAGATTATGGAGAAGAGGGTAGGATTTGATAGGTGAATGGTGTTCGGGGAAGAGTGTTATAGAAAGCTGTGAAGAGGAGAGAAAGAGAGGTGGGGTAGGTGGGGATCCTGTGGGGTCCACAGATCCTGGGGTGTCAAGGAATTCTAGTCCCTACACCTTTCTGGCATTTAAACACACTCTGTGTGCCAATTCTGGCATTTGACGCCATCTCTGCTACCTTTCCTGGCGTTAAACGCTAGGCTGATGCCCTTTTCTGGCGTTTAACGCCAGCCAGACAGCCAGACACCCTTTTCTGGCGTTAAACACCATTCTGTGTGCCAATTCTGGCGTCTAACGCCCAAAATATTGCCAGACTGGGCGATAAATGCCCATTCTGCTATCCTTACTGGCGTTTAAACGCCAGTAAGCCTGTCCTCCAGGGTGTGCTATTTTTTATGCTGTTTTTGATTCCGCATTAATTCTGCAGCTGTTTTTATGACTCCCCATGATCATCAACCTAAAGAAAACATAAAATAACAATGGAAAATAAATAAATATAATTAAATAACATTGGGTTGCCTCCCAATAAGCGCTTTTTTAATGTTAATAGCTTGACAGTGAGCTCTTAGAGAGCTTCACAGAGACTCAGAGCTTAATGGTGGCCTCCCAACACCAAACTTAGAAGTTGAGTGTGGGGGCTCTATTTGACTCTGTATTGAGAGAAGCTTTTTATGCTTCCTCTCCATGGTTACAGAAGAAGATCCTTGAGCCTTAAGCACAAGGTAGTCCTCATTCAATTGAAGGACTAACTCTCCTCTGTCCACATCAATTACAGCTTTTGCTGTGGCTAGGAAGAGTCTTCCAAGGATAATTGATTCATCCTCATCCTTCCCAGTGTCCAGGATTATGAAATCAGCAGGGATGTACAGGCCTTCAACCTTCACTAAGACATCCTCTACAAGTCCATAAGCCTGTTTCCTTGATTTGTCTACCATTTCTAGTGAGATTCTTGCAGCTTGTACCTCAAAGATCCCTAGTTTCTCCATTACAGAAAGTGGCATGAGGTTTATTCCTAACCCCAGGTCACACAGAGCCTTCTCAAAGGTCATGGTGCCTATGGCACAAGGTATTAAGAACTTTCCGGGATCCAGTTTCTTCTGAGGTAATTTCAGTTGAACCAAAGCATTCAGTTCAATGATGAGCAATGGAGGTTCATCTTCCCAAGTCTCATTACCAAATAACTTGGCATTCAGCTTCATGATTGCTCCTAGATACCGAGCAACTTGCTCTTCAACAATATCTTCATCCTCATCAGGGGAAGAATCTTCATCAGAGCTCATGAACTGCAGCATTGAGTTCCATGGAATCTCTATGGTCTCCATATGAGCCTCAGATTCCTTTGGTTCCTCATTAGGGAACTCCTTAGTGGTCAGTGGACGTCCATTGAGGTCTTCCTCACTAGAATTCACTGCCTTTCCTTCCTCTACAGGTTCGGCCACTTTGGGAATATTGATGGCCTTAGACTCTCTCTTTGGATTCTCTTCTGTATTGCTTGGGAGAGTACTTGGAGGGAGTTCAATAACTCTTTTACTCAGCTGACCCACTTGTGCCTCCAAATTTCTGATGGAGGACCTTGTTTCAGTCATGAAACTGTGAGTGGTCTTAGATAGATCAGAGACTATGGTTGCTAAGTCAGAGAGGCTTTGCTTAGAATTCTCTGTCTGTTGCTGAGATGATGATGGAAAAGGTTTGCTATTGCCAAACCGAATTCTCCCACCATTATTATTATTGAAGCCTTGATTAGGCTTCTGCTGATCCTTTCATGAGAAATTAGGATGATTCTTCCATGAAGGATTGTAAGTGTTTCCATAGGATTCTCCCATGTAATTCACTTCTTCCATTCCAGGATTCTCAGGGTCATAAGCTTCTCCTTCAGTAGAGGCTTCTTTAGTACTGCCGGATGCAGCTTGTAATCCAGTCAAATTTTGAGAAATCATATTGACTTGCTGAGTCAATATTTTATTCTGAGCCAATATGGCATTCAGATTATCAATCTCAAGAACTCCTGTCTTTTGAGTCATCCCATTATTCACAGAATTTCTTTCAGAAGTGTACATGAACTGGTTATTTGCAACCATTTCAATGAGTTCCTGGGCTTCTGCAGGCATTTTCTTCAGATGAAGAGATCCACCAGCAGAGTGGTCCAATGATATCTTGGACAATTCAGACAGACCATCATAGAATATACATAAGATGCTCCATTCTGAAAGCATGTCAGAAGGACACCTTCTGATCAATTGCTTGTATCTTTCCCAAGTTTTATAGAGGGATTCACCTTCCTTCTGTCTGAAGGTTTGGACTTCCACTCTAAGCTTGCTCATCTTTTGAGGTGGAAAGAACTTGGCCAAGAAAGCATTGACCAACTTTTCCCAAGAGTTCAGGCTTTCTTTAGGTTGTGAGTCCAACCATATCCTAGCTCTGTCTCTTACAGCAAAGGGGAAAAGCATAAGTCTGTAGACCTCCGGATTAACCCCATTGGTCTTAACAGTGTTACAGATTTGCAAGAACTTAGCTAAGAACTGATGAGGATCTTCCAATGGAAGTCCATGAAACTTGCAATTCTGCTGCATTAGAGAAACTAATTGACGTTTAAGCTCAAAGTTGTTTGCTCCAATTACAGGAATTGAGATGCTTCTTCCATAGAAGTCAAAAGATGGTGCAGTAAAGTCACCAAGCATCTTCCTTGCATCTCCACCATTGTTGTTTGATTCGGCTGCCATGTTTACTTCCTTTTCAAAAATTTCTGTAAGGTCCTCTCTAGTGTGTGGTGCTTTAGCTTCTCTTAGCTTCCTCCTCAGAGTCCTTTCAGGTTCAGGATCAACTTCAAGAAGGATGTCTTTATCCCTGTTCCTACTCATATGAAAAAGAAGAGAACAGAAAAGAAGAAGAATCCTCTATGTCACAGTATAGAGATTCCTTTATGTGAGTAGAAGAATAGAAGAATGAGGTAGAGAGAGAATAAGAAGAATTTGAACACAGAGAGATGGAGAGGGTTCGAATTGTGAGTAGAAGAGAAGTGTTAGTAAATAAATAAATAAAATAGAAAGAGATGAGAGAGAGAGTATTCGAATTCTAAAAGGAGGGAGAAGAAAAATATTTTTATTTTATTTAATTAATTAAGTTAGAATTCGAATTTATTAAAAGAAATAAAATTAAATTAAAATTTAAAACAATTAGTTAATTAAAAAGAATTTTGAAAAAGTTATTAGTGGTTTTCAAAAATTAGAGAGAGAAAAGTAGTTAGGTGGTTTTGAAAAAGATAAGAAATAGTAAACTTTTAAAATCAAACAAAAAGTCAAGTAGTTAATTGAAAAACATTTGAAAATTTTGAAAAGATAAAGAGTTAGAAAAAGATTTTGAATTTAAATTTTGAAAAAGATATGATTGAAATTTATTTTGAAAAAGATTTGAAAAAGAAATTAAAAAGATTTGATTTTTAAAATTAAGGTTGATAACTTGACTAACAAGATACTAAAATATATGATTCTAGAATTTAAAGATTGAACATTTCTTAACAGGAAAGTAACAAACTTGAAATTTTTTTGAATCAAAATATTAAATGCTAGCAAAGATTTCGAAAATTATGAAATAAAATTAAGAAAAATATTTTAAAATTTTGTTTAAAGATTTTCGAAAACATTAAAAGAAAATTGAAAAAGATTTTGAAAAATTTTAAGAAAGAATTCGAAAATATTAAAAGAAAAATGAAAAAGATTTGATTTTGAAAAAGATTTGAAAAGATAGAGTTTTTAAATTGAAATTTTGACTTTATTAATAAGAAACAACTAAATTTTAAAATTTTTTGACTAAGTCAACTCAAAATTTCGAAATTTATGAGTAAAATAAGGAAAAGATATTATTTTTGATTTTTTTGAATTAATGAAGAAAGAGAAAAACAAAAAAATGACACATGGCATAAAAATGTAGGATCAAAACAAATAATACATGCAAGAACACTTTGAATGTCAAGATGAATACCAAGAACACTTTGAAGATCATGATGAACATCAAGAACATATTTTTGAAAAAAAATTTTAAGAAAAGAAAGACATGCAAGACACCAAACTTAAAAATTTTTGACTTTTAAACACAATAAATTCAAAAATGCATAAGAAAAATAAGAAAAGACACAAAACAAGAAAAATTAAAGATCAAACAAGGAAAATCATCAAGAACAACTTGAAGATCAATGAAGAACACAATGCATATATTTTCGAAAGTTAAAGAAAAATTAAAACATGCAATTGACACCAAACTTAAAATTTGACACAAGACTCAAACAAGAAACACAAAATTTTTTTGGTTTTTATGATTTTATTAATTTTTTTGTATATTTTTTTCGAAAATTTTGGAAAAAGAAAATAAAAAAATTCAAAATTTTTAATAAGAATTCCAGGATTCATGCAATGTTAGTCTAAAACTTCGGTCCAAAAGAATTAGACATGGCCAAATGGCCAGCCAAGCTTTAGCATAGAATTATAAATGAGAATCCAAAGGCTCATGCAATGTTTTCTAAAGCTTCGGTCCAAAAGAATTAGACATGGCCAAATGGCCAGCCAAGCTTTAGTATAACAAATATAGATATGTCCCTTCTCCAATGGAAAGTGGAAACCTCGGTCCAAAAGATTAGACATGGCTTAATAGCCAGCCAGGCTTCAACATATCTTCATGAAGCTCGAAGGTAGAATTCTTTCTTAAAAATTATTGAATGATTTTTTTTCGAAAACACATTTTTTTTCAAAAATAAAAATAAAAAGTTTAAACATAAAATAAAATTACCCAATCTAAGCAACAAGATGAACCGTCAGTTGTTCAAACTCGAACAATCCCCGGCAACGGCGCCAAAAACTTGGTGCACGAAATTGTGATCACACTTTTCACAACTCCGCACAACTAACCAGCAAGTGCACTGGGTCGTCCAAGTAATACCTTACGTGAGTAAGGGTCGATCCCACGGAGATTGTCGGCTTGAAGCAAGCTATGGTCATCCTGTAAATCTTAGTCAGGCAGATTCAAATGGTTATGAGGTTTTGATAATTAAAAGATAATTAAAACATAAAATAAAATGAAGATACTTATGTAATTCATTAGTGGAAATTTCAGATAAGCGTTTGGAGATGCTTTGTTGCTTCTGAACCTCTGCTTTCCTATTGTCTTCTTCCAATTAAGCGTGCTCCCTTCCATGGCAAGCTGTATGATCCTCTCGAATGAAAAATACTAGGTACGATCTTTGCACGGCTAATCAACTGTCGGATTTCTCGTCTCGGATGAAAAATACCAGGTACAGCTACCGCACGGCTAATCATCTGTCGGTTCTCATTAGCGTCGGAATAGGATCTCTCTATCCTTTTGCACACTGTCACTGTGCCCAACATTCGCAAGTTTGAAGCTCGTCACAGTCATCCCTTCCCATATCCTACTCGAAATACTACAGACAAGGTTTAGAATTTCCAGATCTCAGGAAAGCTGCCAATTGGTTCTAGCCTATACCACAAAGGTTCTAATCACGAATTCGGATGCTTGACAAACCCCATTTGTAGGATTTATCTTGTATTGATTTTTGGGGATTTTATCACCTTTTACCCATATTTATTCAAGAAATAGCATGGTTTTGTATATTCTCCTTTAATTGTGCTTGAATGTGAAAACATGCTTTTTAGGACTCAAAATAGCTAAATTTATTTCACCTTGATTCTATTAGATGCCTTGATATGTTTGTTAAGTGATTTAAGGTTTAGGAGGCAAAGATTGGATCAAGGGAATGAAGAAAGAAAGCATGAAAAGTTGGAGAACTCATGAAGAAATGAAAGAACCGGAAAGCTGTCAAGCCGACCTCTTTGCACTTAAACGACCATAACTTGAGCTACAAAGGTCCAATTGATGCGGTTCCAGTTGGGTTGGAAAGCTAACATCCGAGGCTTCGAAACGATATAAGATTTGCCATAGTTGCATCGCGCATAGGGGCGCGCACGTGCACGGTACGCGGACGCGCCGATGGTGGCACATGACCCACTTAATGCAAACGTGGCCAGCGATTTTAGAAGCCTTGTGGGCCCAATCCAACTCATTTCTGATGCTATTTAAGCCAAGGATTGAAAGGGAATCAACATACTTTTACATACTTTTTATACTTTAGAAGTTAGTTACCATTAGTTTAGTGGAGCTTAGTTTAGTAGTTAGAGTTAGTTTCTAGAGAGAGAAGTTCTCACTTCTCTCTAGAATTAGGATTAGGTTTAGTTCTTAGATCTAGATTTTAATTCATCTTCTTCTACTTCTATCTTCTCCTATGGTAGAGTAATTAGTGACGCTTGAGTTATCTAATTCCTTTGTTGATTGATAATTTGAGAGATTGCTAATCGGTTTGGAGTGCACTAAAGCTAGTCTTTCCTTGGGAGTTGGCTAGGACTTGTGGCTCAAGTCAATTCATCCACTTGACTTTCCTTTAATTAGTAAGGGTTAACTAAGTGGTAGCAATGAACAATTCTCATCACAATTGAGAAGGATACCCGAGGTCCAATACTTCGGTTTATAAATTTTAGGGGTTTGTACTAGTGACAAACAACTTTTTGTATGAAAGGATTAGTGATTGGTTTAGAAACTATACTTGCAACGAGAATTCATTTGTGAAATTCTATACCATCAAAAATCCATTCATCAAAATGGCGCCGTTGCCCGGGAATTGCAATGGTGTTATGTTATTGGTTATTGTATATATGTGAATAGTGTGAATATGTTTGCTTTTGTTAGCTCTTACTAGTTTTAGGATTTGATTTTCTTGCTTCTTATTTGATTTTGTTTTCATTCTCCTCTTGCTATCATGAATTCTCACCTTGGCTATGAGTTTGGTTATCAACATGTTGTAGGTGATGAGGACTATAATGGAGATATGTATCAAGGATGGGACAATCAAAGGTGGGAAGAGCCATATGCTTATGATCAATCCTCATGGCAACAACCCCCACCAATGCACTATGAGGAAGAGCCATTCTTTGATGCATATCAATCAAATGGCTATGGTGAATCTCCTTGTAATTTTCAAGAACCACCACCATATGCCTATGAGTCATATCCTCAACATGACCCTCAACCACACTCACAAGCCTATTTTCAACAAACACCTTCATACGACCCTAATCCATATCCATCCTACCAACAACCATATGAGCCATATGAACCACATATAGAGCCACCACCATTCCAACATCAATATTTTCAAGAGCCACCTCCTCCACATTATTGCCAAGATGAACCACCTCCAATATATGAAAATTTTCAACCACAAGATGAATACTACTTTCCACCACAACCTCCCATGGAAGAATACTCATATCCATTGATCCAAGAGCCACATGATCCTAATCATATTATCCAAGAGGAACAAGAGTCAAGGGATCGTCTCAAGAGGTAAACCGGTTAGCATCCCAATGCTTGAACACTCAAGGAACTCCCATGGCTACATGTGGGGAATCAAATGAAGAGCATAACATGAAAGAGAGATTGGTGGAGAATGAGGGAAGTTGCTTTGTATTAGAACAATTGGAGGAAGCTATGATTATTGAAGAAAGGGAAGAATTGGTTGAAGACTTAGGAGATGCGGAGCCTCCATGGGAATCTAGAATTGAAGAAAACCCCTCCAAGATGATTGAAATTGATGCTAGGAAGGAAAGTGCACACCTTCCAAGACATATTCCATATGAAGACTTGGATGGGATAGAGCAAGAAGTGAGTTCCCTTAGTGATGAAGATCAAGCATCAAACCTTAGTGGTGAAGAATCCTTTGAGCATGAAGAACCTTCTCCCAACAAGATGGAAAGCAATGTGGAGGTAAATTTTTCTTATCCTCCCATTTATGACTTGAGTAGGAGAAAAGGTTTATATAAAATTGTTGAACAAAGGATTATAATTGAGAAGTCTTGTGAAGAGGTGAAAATCCTTCAAAAAAGGAGGATGGGAATTGAATACGCTTTATCAAAACCCTGGGAGTTGTCTTTGCCTAGGTTTCCATCTACTCCTTCATTTGAGTGGGTAAAATTCATTTCTATTAGCTTCATTATCCCACTTGAGTATGGCTTGCTCGAAACGGATGGTCAACTTAGGATGCTTTGTGGGATAAAGCGTAAGCGAAAGATGTTTCGTGGTTGGCGTTGCAAATCAAGGCTCATTTTGGTTGATACTTCAAGAGTTGAATACAAAGGTGGGAATAGTGCTCAAATAGATGGGTCTAGGAGGATTGTTGGCCACTATATAAAGAATTCACCTTACTCACCACCCGGTTGGACTAATAATGATGATCAACCTCAAGACGGGTGTGAAAATAAAGTGTGGGATCCCGGATTACAAGAAGAGGATCAACTTTCGGAACCCCAAGCTTGTGAAGAACTCCATCAAGACTTGGCTCAATCCATGAAGAATCTTGGGGCACAATGGAGAACCAAGCATTGGTGGGAGTTCCAAGATGAATACAAGCACAAGCCACCTTGATGAGGAGCTCCCCATAAGTCCAACTTAAGGACAATAAACAAAAGTGTTAGGTGGGAGACAACCCACCATGGTAAAATCCTTTCATCTTCTCTTTTGTACATATTGATAGAATTAGTTTAATTTCATGTTTTGTTTAGATAGTTGAGTTTAATTGGTAGTTTAGCATGATCAAGGTGGGGAGTGAAAAGCATAATTCCGGATGTTCGGTATCTCTGAAATTTTAACCCTCTTAATCATATTTTTTTCTCACTTGTTTATTATTGCTTTTTTATTGTCTAACTAGATTAATTGACTATTGCTTGCTTAATCCTTTAATCTTCATAGAAACGATAGCCCACTCCTGTGGTATTACTTGATATGATTCGGTGTAGACTACACCGACCTTAACATTAATTGATTACCTAGATTAGACACTTTTTCTTTGCTGTTTCTATTCCTTTTTGAAAAAAAAAAAAAAAAAAAAAAACGGCCATCGGCGCGTTAGCACGCTGTGCGCGCGCGCGCACATTGCACTTCCGCAACTTCTGGTACAAAAATCAGAGAGTTGTGCGCGCATTGTGCCAGCATTGTGCTGGGAGCACAAGCTCATCCACGCGTAAGCGCGCTGTGCGCGCGCGCGCGGATCGTCCCTGCTGCATCCACGCGTAAGCGCGCTGTGCGCGCGCGGATTTGCTCCCTGCTTTTCTCCTTCCTCCTTTCTCCTTCCTCTTTCCTCCTCTCTTCTTCTTTCTTTCTAATTTTTTTTCTCCTTCCTCTCTTAGAAATTTTTTTTCCTTTTAATATAAATGAAATTTTTTTTAATAAAGAAAAAAATAATAATAGTAATAATATAATAATAATAAATAAATAAATAAATAAAATACTAAAAAAATAAAACAAAAAAAAATTTTTTTTTCTCTCTTTTCCTCCATTTTCTTTTATTGCATTTGCTTGTTTTCATTCATTGCATTTTAATCTTGTTTTTTTACCTTGTTCTCATTTTACTTTCTAAGTTTTCCATTTTAATAATAGTGATTGAACTTTCCTACTCAATTGTTGAGACTTTCTTACATTATTTTGATGCTTCTTGACTTGTTTGATATTGTTGGGTGATGAAACTTTTAAATCAATGCTTCATCTTGTATGACTTTTGTGTCTTTGTGCATTGATATGACCTCATCTTGTCTTTCAAGACCCACTTCTTCTCATTTGAACTTGATGCTCAACACACTCTCCATGCTTTAACTTTACTCTTGCATCAAGTATCAGTTGATATGCCTTTTGCTTATTTGATTTCTCACTCACATGTTGTAGCTACCATGTAGTAGAGAATCATACTCTTATTTGGCATTAGCCCCCGTCTATGTTCTATTTATTTTGATATCTTTGTTGTAGGCTTAATTTTCTTTCTTTTTCTTTCCTTTTAGGTTGGCCACCAAGAAGGGAGAAAGGAAAAGCTTTTAAATGGGGCACCAAACAAGTCCTCCGCGCAGCCTTGTGAAGAAGCTCATCAATTGTAGCAACCCGTCCACCTTTCTCTTCTTTGCATGCACCGAGGATGGTGCAATCTTCAAGTGTGGGGAGGTCGTCTGACCGATCTCCATGGGTAAAAAAAAAAAAAAATTTCCTTTTCAACACCAATTTTTTTATTTTCTTTAATTAGATTAGCTATTGCATTGCATGATAGGTTGCATGTTAGTTAGAATTTGTACATATTTTTCTACCTTCTTCTTATTAGGACTACTTGGTTAGAGTGATGATTTCTTTCCCAAGAAACCGTTTTAGGGCACCCTACCAATTTGAAAATTTTTGTTGAACTTGCTTGAAAGAATTTATTTTGGAACATGGTTTTTGAGCTAAGAACATCAGTTTATTTACATTGAATAAATATTGATACCCTTTGTTTCTCTCTTGGCTTAAGCATGAGGACATGCTTGGTTTAAGTGTGGGGAGGTTGACAAACCCCATTTGTAGAGTTTATCTTGTATTGATTTTTGGGGATTTTATCACCTTTTACCCACATTTATTCAATGAAATAGCATGGTTTTATAACTTCTCCTTTAATTGTGCTTAAGAGTGAAAACATGCTTTTGAGGTCTTGAAATAGCTAAGTTTAATTCACCTTGATTCCATTAGATGCTTTGATATGTTTGTTAAGTGATTTTATATTTAAGAGGCAAGGATTGGATCAAGGAAATGAAGGAAAAGCATGAAAAAATGGAGAACTCATGAAGAAATGAAGGAATCGCAAAAGCTGTCAAGCCGACCTCTTCGC
>NC_029792.2:46508961-46516678 GCF_000816755.2 Arachis ipaensis
TTAGGCTAGTGTGTGTGAGTATCATTCAAGTGTGGGAACCTTGGGACATTGGGTGAATAAAAGGGTAGTTTTGTATTATTATTGTAAATATTGGGAATTTGGTACATACTCATGCGTTAATTAAATGTAAGACCTTATGCATTGATATTCTTGAAAAAAAATGAGAAAAATAAAAGAAAAAGAAAAAAAAAGAAAAAAAATAAATGTGAAAAAAAAAAGAGAAAAAGAAAAGAAAAGAAAAAGAAGAAAAAGAAAGAAATAAAAAGGGGACAAAATGTCCCAAAGAAAAGTTCAATAAAGATCAATACATATGGAATGTTAATTAAGGAGAATGCATGAGTATGTGAAAAAAAGTGGGAATCATGGGTAGCTAGGTTGTGTATTAGAATTGTATAGGTTGTTATATGTGTTAGGTGGCATTTAGTTAGTTTCCATTGAATAAATGCCATACCCTTACTTCATTCTTGGTTTAAGCATGAGGACATGCTTGGTTTAAGTGTGGGGAGGTTGACAAACCCCATTTGTAGGGTTTATCTTGTATTGATTTTTGGGGATTTTATCACCTTTTACCCATATTTATTCAAGAAATAGCATGGTTTTGTATATTCTCCTTTAATTGTGCTTGAATGTGAAAACATGCTTTTTAGGACTCAAAATAGCTAAATTTATTTCACCTTGATTCTATTAGATGCCTTGATATGTTTGTTAAGTGATTTAAGGTTTAGGAGGCAAAGATTGGATCAAGGGAATGAAGAAAGAAAGCATGAAAAGTTGGAGAACTCATGAAGAAATGAAAGAACCGGAAAGCTGTCAAGCCGACCTCTTTGCACTTAAACGACCATAACTTGAGCTACAGAGGTCCAATTGATGCGGTTCTAGTTGGGTTGGAAAGCTAACATCCGGGGATTCGAAACGATATAAGATTTGCCATAGTTGCATCGCGCATAGGGGCGCGCACGCGCACGGTACGCGGACGCGCCGATGGTGGCACATGATCCACTTAATGCAAACGTGGCCAGTGATTTTAGAAGCCTTGTGGGCCCAATCCAACTCATTTCTGATGCTATTTAAGCCAAGGATTGAAAGGGAATCAACATACTTTTACATACTTTTCATACTTTAGAAGTTAGTTACCATTAGTTTAGTGGAGCTTAGTTTAGTAGTTAGAGTTAGTTTCTAGAGAGAGAAGCTCTCACTTCTCTCTAGAATTAGGATTAGGTTTAGTTCTTAGATCTAGATTTTAATTCATCTTCTTCTACTTCTATCTTCTCAATTCCTTGTTGTTACATTCATTCTTCTTCCATCCTTTTGTTGTAATTTCCTTTATGTTGTTCTTATATTTTGTTGTAGATCTAGTATTGTTCCTTCTACTTTCTTCCAATTCAATAAGAGGTAATTCATAATAATTGTTCTTCTTTGCTTTTCTATTGTTGATCTCTTGCCTTTGTAGTTGTAGATTCCTTTAATTCTTGCAATTAATAATGTTTACTTCTATTGCACTTTATGTGTTTGTTGAAATGTCTCTTTTAGTTTTAGTGTAGATTTTGTTCCTCTTGGCCTAGGTAGAGTAATTAGTGACACTTGAGTTATCTAGTTCCTTTGTTGATTGATAATTGGAGAGATTGCTAATTGGTTTGGGGTGCACTAAAGCTAGTCTTTCCTTGGGAGTTGGCTAGGACTTGTGGCTCAAGTCAATTTATCCACTTGACTTTCCTTTAATTAGTGAGGGTTAACTAAGTGGTAGCAATGAACAATTCTCATCACAATTGAGAAGGATAACTAGGATAGGACTTCTAGTTCTCACACCTTGCCAAGAGCCTTTTATAGTTGTTAGTTTATTTTCATTGCCATTTACTTTTCATGCTTCTTATCCAAAACCCCAAAATAACTCATAACCAATAACAAGACACTTTATTGTAATTCCTAGGGAGAACGACCCGAGGTCCAATACTTCGGTTTATAAATTTTAGGGGTTTGTACTAGTGACAAACAACTTTTTGTATGAAAGGATTAGTGATTGGTTTAGAAACTATACTTGCAACGAGAATTCATTTGTGAAATTCTATACCATCAAAAATCCAATCGTCAATGCTCTGTTGTCAGGAAAGACGATGTGAACTGTGGATCAGAGACCCAAGAGAGTATACTCTGGCTGTCGTCCAATGACTATGTTGAACATCATGTAGACCGCTTGTGGTTGTCAGGCACGCGGATCTTGGCTAAGCGAGTAACGAAGATAGTGGGTGATTGTCACGGGTCACCCCTTCATTCTGACTTAACTAAATTAAGTACGAGAGTACATCTTGGAGAAGAAGTAAGCATGAATTGAAAGAAAAACAATAGTACTTGCATTATTTCATGAAGAACAGCCGAGCTCCACACCTTAATTTATGAGGTGTAGAAATTCCACCATAGAAAATACATAAGAGAAAAGAGGTCTAGGCATGGCCGTGAGGCCAGCCTCCAAACGTGAACAATGGCATAAGCTCGATCAGAGTTGCCTCCAATACAATAGTAAAAAGTGCTATTTATACTAAATTAGTTACTAGGGATTACAAAAAATAAGTAACTAAGTGCAGATAGTGCAGAAATCCACTCCCAGGGCCCACTTGGTGTGTGCTTGGGCTGAGCATTGAAGCTTTCACGTGCATAGGCCATTCTTGGAGTTAAACGCCAGCTTGGGTGCCAGTTTGGGCGTTTAACTCCAGTTTTGGTGCCAGTTCTGGCGTTTTACGCCAGAAAAGGGTCTCTAGCTGGCGTTTTACGCCAGTTTGGGCCATTAAATCTCGGGCAAAGTATGGACTATTATATATTTCTGAAAGCCCAAGATGTATACTTTCCAATGCAATTGAGAGCGCGCCAATTGGGCTTCTGTAGCTCCAGAAAATCCACTTCGAGTGCAGGAGAGTCAGAATCCAACAGCATCTGCAGTCCTTTCTCATCCTCTGAAACAGACTTTTGCTCAAGTCCCTCAATTTCAGCTAGAAAATACCTGAAATTACAGAAAAACACACAAACTCATAGTAAAATCCAGAAATGTGATTTTTGCATAAAAACTAATAAAAATATAATAAAAAGTAACTAAAACATACTAAAAGCTATGTAAAAACAATGCCGAAAAGGGTATAAATTATCCGCTCATCAATGAGTGTGGAGGTTTTTTTGCCAATTGTTTGGCAATCTGGCTAACTTGCATATCTAAGTTTCTTATAGCAACTTTTTTATTCTTGAAATTATCCCTTGTCTCCATTATGAACTCTTTGGTTGGTTGCTTGAATTTCTTGAAAAATTTATCCAATGTGTTGTCAATAGGAGGCTTCTGAAAACTTTGTGGTTGTGTTGAAGATGACCCTTGTTAATATGAAGTGTTAAAATTTCTTTGTTTTTGATTCCCCCACCCACCAACATGGATTGTATGTCTTTGAGTAAGGATCATTTTGTTGGTTTCTTAAAAAATTTCTCATGTAGTGCAGTTGCTCCCAAGAGGGTTGCTCTTCCTTGAACAATGCACAATCTTCATCTTGATGGGCTCCTCCACATAATTTGCATGTTGCAACTTGTGTCCTCACTGCTAAGACTTGCATGTTGCCCATTTGTCTAGTGAGTGAGCTGAGTTGTTGAGCCACAGTTTTATTTTGTGCCAGAAGAGCTTCCAAGGTGTCTAGCTCTATAACCCCTTTCTTCACTATTCTTTCATTGCCATACTTGTAGTGGTTATTGGTCACTGTCTTTATCAATTCCAAGGCTTCTTCTAGTGTCTTTCGTGCAAGGATCCTCCAGCTGAGGAATCAATTAGGGTCCTTGAGGCTTGAGACACTCCATCATAGAATGTTTGGAGTTGTAGCCACTCAGGGAATGTATGATGAGGACATTTTCATCATGTCGTCCCAAGTTGCTATACTTTTCCAGGGTTGAGATTGGAGCCACTGTTTGGCCCTATCCTTTAAGGAGAATGGAACAACCTCAACCTTATTGCTTTTTGAGAAATCCCATTGCTCTTGACTGTATCACATATCTGCAAAAAACTAGATATGTGCACATTCAAATGCCACTGAATTGGTCTTGCTGCGCTAATTGGATGAGGGAAGGCTTCAATTCAAAATTATTAGCCTCAACAGTAGGCCTCACTATGCTACTTCCGTAGGTATCAGTAATGGGCAGGTGAAATCCCCAAGAGTTCTCCTTGTATTATTTTGTCCTTCAGCTATCTTCTTCTCCTCTTCTCTCTTGGCTCTTGCCTCCTTTTTTAATTGGAATAGAGTCAATTCAATTTCAAGATCGTATTGAAGAGATTCGTTCGAGTTTTCACTCCCTTCAATGTCAGAATTGTATTGAAGGGGTTCTTTTGAATTATTATTCCCTTGCATTCATGGAGAGAAAAATATATCAAAAGCACCAGTGGAAAGGTAAAACAAAATATTTAATTGAAAGAGCAAAACCAAAAACAAAACACCAAACTTAACTTAAAGTACCGTGTAGGTAAAATAAAACTAAACTGATTAAAACCCTAATGACCAAAGGAAATAAAACAAAAACAAAAACCCAATAATGAAAAGAAACTAAACAAAAACACAAACCCTAATAATAAGAAGAAAATTAAACTAGAATGAAAACAAAATAAACACGACCTAATTTAGCAATTCAACCCAACGTATGATGTCAATCTCAATCAATCCCCAGCAACAACATCGAAAAATTGATGAGTGAAAACTAATGCTCATAGAAATCGGCAAGTGCATTAGATCATTCAAGTAATACCACGGTGAGTGGATATCATTCTCACGAGGATTAAAAGATTGATCACACAAATATCGAATTAAATTGCTAATTAAATAAATAGAACCTGAAATTGAGAATTGTTGTGACTTGCTGGAAACTTGAAAGGCTTGAAACTTGAAGAATGAAGGCTTCGAACAGTGAGTGTTGAGTTTGGAGATGTCAATAGTGATAAATGTCTAGGGTTTCAGAGATGTTCATGTACTAAGAAAAATCAAACCTTGTTATCCTAATTCTAAAGTTTGCAAATCTTTGTTCACGAGAAATCTAAAGTAATCGATTTTCGATGTCTCAACTCCTCGATTTCTCTTTAATTAATCAACTTTTAAAGAGGTTAAGTTAAAAAAATCCAATTCAGTTCCTCAATGAGAAAAAACAATTTTCGAGAATTGTCCTAATCAATTCAAACCTAATCTTATTTTAATTAGAATGATTAAGATAATCTTTAATCAATTCAAATCTTAAAATTCAAAACAGAATCAATTCAAAACTAATTAATTACACAATCTTCTTCAATCTTCAATTTGAAATCATATCTTTGACACTGGGCCTTGTAGGATGATTGCTGGAGGATGCACTAGGCTAGCCTTCTTGGTTAGGGCATGACACGCTGGCTTCACTACGTGACACGCCCCCTTGAATTGTGGGTCAGGGCATGGCACACCCTGCTTGCACGTGGCATGCCTGAACTTTGGTTGCTCTACGACTGACTTAGCTCCTCATGCATGGCACACCTCTCTTTGAATATAGCACGCCTTGTTGTGATTGTTATGGAGCGTGGGACGCTATGCACAACGTGGCACACTCCCTTGCTTGAAGTGGGCTTGTGCATACGCACAAGATGAGATTGTTCATTCAGGGCATCACACGCCTTGCATAGCATGGCACGCTTTCTTCAATGTGGAAAGTCTTTAATTTTGGCGATCCTAGGGTGTGGCACGCTCTGCATGGCATGACACGACTCCTTCAAGTTTGGGTACATGTACGTATGCACAAGCGTGTGTGTACGCATGCACTGAGAGCCACTCTCTAATTAATGCGTGCGGTCCTCTGTGTGTGTGCGCACACCTCCTGCTTCTTCAAGAACTTTGTTTTGTTGCTCCTTTGATCATCCTTTCTTTTGATGCTTGATTTGCCTTTCTTTTAATCAAAATTTCTTCAAAACACTTAGCAAATACCTTAGTAGTAAAAGATACTTAAAAGTGACAAGATTAAAAGATAAGACAAGATTAAAAGATAAGACTGTAATTAAACCTTAGAAAACAATGAATTAAAGACAGAAAAATAACTCAAGATGCGAACGCATCACCTTTCTGTCGAAAAATCCGATGGTAAATCTATTGGTGCAAGTCAACGCTAAATCCGACGGTAATTTCGACGGTACTCAACAATTTTCTTATAGTGTAATTAATTTGCAAAAATGACTTACCAGGTGTAGTTTGAAATAAGAGATGTGTATTATTTAAAATGATGGATTGCAGGTTGGGATTTCTACTGAATTTTCTTTCACATGCTACAGTTGTATCTGGCTACTAGCTATTGCTGCTCCTTTTTTATTTTTGTAATTGAAGGTTTGGTGCATTTTAAATTTGATTTTTCTGTTTAATTGAATTCTCTTATTTCTTTTTAGTTTTAATAGTAAACTTTGATATTTGAACTTGTTTGTGAATTTTTAACAAAAAATTATAGACAAATTATTATAAAAAATTGTAAAAATTTGAATTTTGTTAGTTTAGAAATAAGAGAGGTCAACACAAAAAGTGGAGCAAGAACAACAACAAGCAAATAGAAAAGTAAAAAAAGAACAACAAAAAAAGCAAAAGAAAAATCGCAAAGCAGTTCATCAACCATTTTTTGCGCTCCTCCTTTCCTATAGTGTACTCCTGATTTTATACTCCTAATTTTGTACTCGTAGAAACATCTCCAGCTACTCCAAGCTTACTAAAACTCTGTCAATCTGACTGCAAGATCGACCTCTGAACCATGTAAACTTTCGATCGCTAAGCGAAAGTCCACCAGATGCATATCTTCTTGTATCCAATTCTTAGAATCGTCTGCAGTCATTGTTAATCTAGTAGCATTCTTTCTCCCCTCCACCTGCACAATCTCATTGAATTCTCCCATGGAGACTGACATAACTTTCCATTATAACTCAATTTCTCCTACATAGTAAGTTTCTCTTCTCTTGTATGAGCCCCCATACACCAAAGAAAGCACAATTGAAATTATTTTTAATAAGACCCCTTCAACACACAACCAACGCTCCCCTTTATGACAGCGACTCATTTTAAACATTATTTCATCCCAAATTAATAGCAAACAGCCCGAAGCACCTTCCGACCTAATGTATTTCATCCCACAGCATCACCATCACTCCTCCAAATTCTTATTACATCAAATTTCGTCGCTACCTGCCTCTTAGTCTCAAACAAACTTAATACATTCAATTTATATTTATGTTTATCGTTGGATTTATGTCGGTAAATCTACCGATAGTTATTAATAAATAATATATTACTATCAAATTTACCGAGAATAAATTCGACAATAACAAATTTCAGAATTTCACCAATTAAAAATTTATATTTGCCACTAAATTTACAGGTAATTAACAGTAAATAAAAAATTCACTGATAAACAATTATCAACAAAATTTATACTCTTAAATTTATTTTGCCGAAAAATTAAGCAGTATCTAACGACTTTTTCTATAGCGTTTTTAATATAAATAATCTAAGGATTAAAAGATTCAAAAATTCCAATAGGTTGATCCACCCACCATTATTTTAAAGTGATATTCGTATCATCTACTAATCTAAATATTAATTAATAATTAAACCCCCAAAAATGGAATAAAAATGTTCTAGTGGCAACATGTGCATCAAAATGTGAATTGGATGGTCACAAACATAGGTATCAAAGATATGAATTTAAATTGGGT
>NC_029792.2:46516814-46517120 GCF_000816755.2 Arachis ipaensis
CATATCTTTTCATTACCCTTATATAAATATAAATAACAATAATGTATAAATAAAAGTTGGGCATAATCTTAGAGAGCCCCACAATCCAGATTTTCAGTACCTTCAATTCCAAAATATGAGATGATAAGGTGATTTTTCAACCTCCTTTCTAAAGACTTGACATTGTCAATACAAGTGGCCCCAATTTATTCCCAAATTGTGCCTTATCTAAAATTAAAGAATACATAAAGTGGAGAAATGAGAATAATAATTAAAAATCCACTTACATTTTATAGTTTCATTTTGTGATTCTCCCTAATAATATAA
>NC_029792.2:46517188-46518036 GCF_000816755.2 Arachis ipaensis
GAATTTAATCTTGGTGAATGAAAAAAATAACATGAGATAAATAAAAACAAAGACTTATATAAAAAATCTAATAAATTTAAAAAAGACTATTAAAAGTAATATGAAATGTTTTTATTAAAAAATTCATTCTCCCACCTTCATACATGCAGGGAACCCAAAAAGGTCGCATTATTCCTTTCTATCTTCCTTTAAAATAAAATAAAATAAAATAAAAAATTGGTAGCTAGTTATCATTTAGGAATGTGGAACAATGGTACTATTTATAAGTGAAATTATTTATGCGGTTGTGTCTCTAGCTATGCTTTTCTAACACAAACACACTGCAAACAAGTCAGCCTCTTATCATATTAAACTATTCCCTTCTTTATTGAATTGCAACTTCAAGTTTCAGCCACTGAAAGCTTTGTCTTTTCATGTTTTCCATTGTCCCAATTAACCTAATTTAAGTTGAAGATTTGGGTCAGATTCCATGATTCACACAATCTTGCTTACGTGAAGCCGCACTTATTGCTCTGCTATACCACACGACTACACGATTATACATACATCTGTGTACATATATATGTTAACAAGTATGGATATTTGTAAATATAAAATTTAGATGTTTATAATCACATAAATAATAAATAAATTTGTTGTAAACATTAAAAAAACATAAGGTATCTAATTACGAATCACGTCAAAATTCAGAAGTAATAAAGTAGATATTGACTTAATAATATATGAGAATTTATTAGACTATGTTTTGATTTGATTGTGTTTATAAACACACAATATATACACACAACTGAATATAATATGTTTAATTACACATATTGAGATATATATAGAAATAGAATAATAGAAAG
>NC_029792.2:46518073-46522845 GCF_000816755.2 Arachis ipaensis
GGTAAGATTGAAATATATAATTTGAATATGAATTTAAAAAATTTTTAAAAGTTTTTACATTATTTCTTAATCCGATAGATTAAGGATTATAACTGACTAATAAGTTGTGGAATTCGAATTTCACTAAAGTAATGCTACATGGCTAGCAAATATTTTCATTTTTAGCCAGTATTTAGCGAGTAATAATTTGCACCTATATCTACAGACGTTTTACACACAAAAAATATATAATATACACCTATATTTACAAGAATTTTCCACATATAAATCAATAAGTTTACACCCATAAATCAATACAATTTATACTCATATTTCTTTAAAATTTACATACATAAATTAGTAAAATGATAATTTAATATTTGTACTAGTTAAATGATGACTAAAAATACTAAAAATTACTTAAATGAATTAATAAACTAATTACTATATCAGTTTAAGTTGGTTAATAAATTTTATTTTTTCATATCCTCTATCTACCTATCTATCTATTATGTTTCAAACATATCGTTACCGTATAAAAATAATTTTGATTGATATGGAATATGGACGTAGTGTTGTATTATTTATATTATATTCTTTATTCATTAACGTGGAGCTTTCCCTCTATATGCCACATACATACATTGATATTATATTTAGCATGCATGAATCATGATCAAATCCATATAATTAATTAATTAATTTAGGTCCCTTTAACTTGTGGACATCAGCACATGGCTGTCTAGGTCATGATGGTTGTTTCATAAATTAGTTGAAGTGATATGACACCTCATGTGTTCCTATATAAACCCCTCAAACTTTCATTCATAATACAAACACACACAATTCATTGAAGCTTGTTTAATTTCTTCTTTCTCTTCTATTGGCAAAGAAAACAAAGATGGCTTCTCATCAAGTTTGTGAAACTCTTGGATTCATCAACGGTGACGATGAGGTCATGGAAATCAACGGTGCTTTTCTCATCTCACTGATGGATGAATCATCATTTGATGATGATCATGATGCTGCTGAAAGTGATGATGATCATGATGATAGGTTAAACAGCTTGATCAGATCATTTGAGGCTGAAATAATAACAAGTGGAAGCAATAACAATAAGAACATGGAATTAGGTCATGGTGATTATTCAGAATCATCATGGACCATGATGGGACACGTGGACGGCCAGGATTACTTGGCCTCATCAAACGATGAATTTGGGGTGGAATGGGTGGATATGGATTTCGTGCCATCCTCACCGTGTGATCATCATGACAATAGCTGCTGGTGTATTGATGATCCTTATGATGGAGTAGTTGTTGAGAATAATAGCTTGAAGGATTATGAAGGGTATGTAATAGAAGAACAAAATGATAGCAATTCATTATTTTGGCAAGACAGTTATTATAACATAGTGAGATGAGATTGATTATGCAATAATGATGATGTTAAGTAATTTGGAATTCTCAAATTAATGAAAATAGTGCAGTACTCGTGCGATAATATAAGCACAAAAATTTTATATTAAGGTGTGGTTTCTTATTTTTCCATATACTTTCGTAGGTAAATTACACTGCTAATATGGTGTAAAGTTCAGTAGAATTATCTATATATCATAGTAATTAACCATCAGTATTCGGTAACAATAATAGAGAGTATGTAGGAGAAATTATTCTATTAATTGGATTAGTCAATAAAATGTTGTAGGTATAAAATGGAATTTGAAATTCTAATATTTACTTAAACAAACAGGTGAATTAATCACTCAATTAATTTAAATTAATTATAATCCAATGATAGTTATTGTTAGAACAATTTGTTAATTTGATTAAATATTCAAATGACTTACTCTCAAGAAATTTATTGTGCTCATTGGTTACACAATTACTGGCACGTTTAAAATGTTAGTTCTAATAAAAAATTAAACATCAAATGATCCAATAAATATAAACATTAGGGATAATGGGTTAAAAATTTAACGCTTGAATTTATCCTAACTAAAAAATTTAGAAAAATGATAGAGAAGTTGGTGATTCCCACTCAGTATAATTTTGTGCATAAATGTCATAATTCTGATAATATTATTATTGTTCAAGAAGTTTTTCACTCAATAAAAAATAAGAAAGGAGCAAAGAGATGGATGAATATTAAGATTGATCTGCAAAAAGATAGGCTCAAGCAGAGCTTCATCAGATATACTCTTTTCGACATAGGGGTTCTTACTAACTTTGTTGAACTGATTGCTGCTAGTTGTATTTTCATATACTAAAATGAGGGTATTATTAAATGATGAACTCTTAGAAGAATTTTTTTCTTCTAGAGGAATTCGGAAATGTGACCCCATCTTTTCCTATATATCTTTGTTTTGTGCATTGAGCTAGTGTCTCAGCTCATCTTTCGGCTACTATTGACCACGATTTCTAAAGACTCATATCCATCTCAATCAAGAGACTCCTGCTCTGTCACATTCTTGCTTTGCGAATAACTTGATTCTCTTTGCTGAAGCTACTATGGAATAGCTAACATTATTAGCAAAATTTTAGATGCTTTTTGTTAGAGTTTGGGGTCAGAAAGTGGGTGATAAGAAAACTTGCATCTTCTTCCTTAAGAATGTGGAAAACCATGTTATGAGTGAGATTAATAATTCACTGAACTTTGCAAGGACGGATGATCTTGAAAAATATCTTAGTGTCCCTCTTCTCTACTCCAAGGTTAACAAAGATACCTATATTGGAATTATTAATAAGATGAATTATGGGTTGAATAGTTTGAAAGCATCCTCCTTATCCTTGCATGGAAGAGCCACTATGGTAAAATATGTTCTGACATCTCTTCCCTCTTATAGTATGCAAACTGTCATTGTTTCTGTTTCTACTCGTAATATGCTTGATCGCAAATATAGGAACTTCTTGTAAGTATTTCAAAAAAATTTCATCTTTTGAATTGGAAAGAAGTTAGCAAGCCAAGAAGCTCGAGAGGGATTGGCATAAGGCACGAGAGGGATGTTAACTACGCTTTCATGATGAAGATTGGATGGGGTTTAGTTGAGAAGAAATACTCTCTATGGGTTTGTGTCCTTGGGTATAAGTATAATTATGGGAATGATATCCTACCAGAGGTTGATAAGAAGAACTCAAGCTCCAACCTTTGGATCAGAAAGGTGTTTGCTCCACCTGAGAGGAAGATAAGAGTAACTATGTTTGGCAGATCGAGAATGGAAGCCTTATTAACTTCTAGAACCACAGATGGGTGCTAAATCTTGGAGCTCTGTCTCACCACTCCACATAGGCAAATTCATCTCCTAACCTATATACTTCCTTGATGGATTTTCTTCCAATTTTAGGAGCATGGGATGAGAATAAACTCAAAAAGTGGTTGTTGGTTGGTGTTGTTATGAAAATTGCTACACTTTTTCCTCTCTTCTTGTGGAAGGGAACCAGCTCGATTGCTTGGGCATGGTCCTCTGATGGAGCCTTCAATTTCAAGTCTGCTTACCAAATCATTCATGACGTGCCTGCCACTGCTGACTACCTCTTCAACCTTGTGTGAAAGTGAAGGAGATCTAGTTTGGCAATGTCTTCAGCCGATGAAGACTATTAGTGGCTAAACGTGATTGGCCCATTGATAACCTATCAATGAAAAATGAGTGGTCTATTTTGTTTGGAGTAGCTATATCGTCCTTGTCGTACTTCAGAAACAGGTTAATCTTTAATAATCGGATGATGTATCCTGCTATTACAGCCTCGTCCATCCATGTGACATCTTATGAGATCATAAATCTGCACTACTAGGCGTGGCAAACAAGCCTAAATCTATCGGGCTGGCCACATAACCCGCCAAAAAAGATGAGCCAGGCTAAAAATCTGAGACCACCATACTTAAAAGCCCGCCTAACCCGCATTCCTTAAATCTTGGGCTTTGATGGGCTTTGGCGGGACGGGCAGGCTTCCTCGGCGGGCCTAGTGCTTTTTTGGCTAGGGGTGTTTTTACAAAAAACTTGGTTTATGATTATGTTTATTACATATTTATAATTATAAAGACCTTAATATTTGTGAATTTAGAAATCCTTAAGCGAGGCGGGGCAGGCCAGCCTACCAGAGGGCGGGCTTTTGATGGGGCGGGGAAGGCTTTTCCGTTTGCCATCCCTATGCACTACCACAAGCCTGCTCTGGGAGAGTTGAAATCGGACCAACAACAGCTTATTAGATGGATCCCTCCAAACGAAGGCAGCATCAAGCTTAACATTAATGGTTCATTTTACTCCACATCCAACAATGCAACGTGCGCACGGGAGGGGAGGAGGTATTTTCGTGACCACCTAGGGAGGTTTATACTTGGATTTGCATGCAACCTAAGAAGTTGTTCTATCATGTAGGGATGTTCGTCGTGCAGTTTGGATAAGTTTTTGTCAAAAATTTGTTTGATCAAAACACTAATTTTACTTGTAGTGCAGTTTGGATTTGATAATTCTTTCTAATAATTTGATCCAATCACATCTAGTTTCAAAACGGTTTTGGATTAGATTGGATTTGTTGTTGTAAATTAAAAAAATAATACATACACATAACAAGTCTCAATATTAAATCTTAAATAACCAACAATGACATAATAAGTCTTAATAGTATCTTAAAAATTAATAATAATATAATAATAAAAAATAAAATTATAAATTAATTAAAATAAATACATAAATAAAATAAAATATATAACAAATTAAATATATTATAAGTAAAATTTTTAATATAATAATAAAATAATAATATTATATTATATTGTGTGGTTTGGATTAAATT
>NC_029792.2:46522933-46532684 GCF_000816755.2 Arachis ipaensis
AACAAGTTAAATATATTATAAGTAAAATTTTAATATAATAATAAAATAATATTATATTACATTGTACGATTTAAATTAGATTGGATCGATTTTGAAAGTAGATTTAAAATCTGATCTAATCCATGTGGTTTGTCAAAAAAAAATCAAATGCAAATTAGTGTAGTTTTAATCAGGTTTCGATTTGGATTAGATTGGATGAGAGGTTTAATTTGGGTTGATTTAGATTTGAACACCCTTAATATCATGCATGTGAAACTTTAAGGAGTTATGGAAGGATTACAAATGCAAATTAGTTTCACCACATTATCATTGAATCCGATTTAGCAATGGCAATCTCCTTCATCAAAAATGGGTGCCTGTCATCCCACCCGTGTAGCGCTCTCTTGGAAGATATTGCTCTCCTACTTGGCGGCTCTAGAAGATTGAGTGGCTTTACACGCTACGAGTGGCGAACTCTATGGCGAATGGTCTTGCCAGAAAGGGTCAACTCTTGCTTCATGGTATCCATATTTTTAATAGTCTCCTCCTAATATTAAACATCCTTTGTTCTTAGATTGTTGTAACTTTCGTAGGTTAAGGGGAGTTGGTTAATTTGTTGTTTTTTCTTTTTGTCCTTAGAATCCTTGAACTCTTTACTCCAACAAAAAAGAACATTTTCCTAAAAGAGTATAGATAAAATTTAGAAAAGTTTTCAAATGTATCCGAAATATTGGTATTCTAATAATCTTAATTGTTGATATATATATATATATTATAATTGAGATCAACAGTTAAAATTATTGAAACATTCGTGTATCTGGTATACTTAAAATTCTTCCCAAAATTTAATAGCATAACATGGGTTTACAATGAATAAATAAAATATAAATAAAAAACATACAATTACACCAATTATTTAAAATAAAAACCACCTATTCACACACCTTTAAATAAGGGGTATGGTACTGGTGCGGAATTTATAACCTACAAACTAACCGGCAAGTGCACCGGATCGTACCAAGTAATACCTCAGGTGAGTGAGGGTCGATCCCACGAGGATTGATAGACTAAGCAACAATGCTTAAGTGATTTACTTAGTTAGACAAACAGAAAAGAGTGTTGAGGGTTCAATTGCATCAAACAATAATTCAAAGAATAAAAAAAGTAAGCAGTAAACAAGTTGTGAATAATGTATGGAGGAAACAGTTAAGGCTTCAGAGATATCTATCTTTCAGATTGACTTTTCTTACTAACTATCTTAATCATGCAAGATTTAATTCATGGCAAGCTATATTTGACTAAACCCTAATTCTTCAGACCTTTTTAGTCTCCTCTAACCTTCATCAACCGTCAATTTCTTGGTCACTTAATTCCAATTAGAGGGTGAAGTTCAATTCTAGTTTATATGCCACAGAAACCCTAATTACCCAAATATAAGAGGATTATATGTCACGTATCCCGTTAAGTCTAGATAATTAGAAATTTAGGAGAAATTGTTTTCAAGCTGTTGTTCAAGTAAAGAGCTTTTCCAAGTTATACAAGAATTCAATTAGAACAAGGGTCATACTTCCGTTCCACCCAAATTCATAAGATAAAGAATGAAAACAATTCTTGAAATAGAAATCAGTACATGAATTAAAATAGAAAAATAATAGTATCAATCCATACAATAGACAGAGCTCCTAACCTTAACAGTAAAGGTTTAGTTGCTCATGGTTTAGAGAGAAAACTAGGATTCAGAAAACTGTAAATTGCGGAATGAGGTAGAAGAGGAGAGAAGAGCCCGAAGGGCTGATTCTTTTCCCTTTTATATCTAATCCTAATTAATGTAAATTATATTTCCTAAAACTAAATAATATCTTTTCCTATTTATAAATAAAATAAAATTTAATCAAAATTAATTTAATTCGTCTCGTGCAGCCTTGTATGCGAATGGGGACCACTTGGGTTGCAAAGGTTGGCGCCAAACTTGGAGGATCCAAGTCTGGCTTTAACCCAACTGAAAGCTTCCTTTTGGTTCTCTTTGGCTGGCGCCAAACTTGAGATTTCTCAAGTTTGGCTTTAGCAAGCCAGCATGCATTCCTTGGACGTTCTCCTTGCTGGCGCCAAACTTGAATAACTTCAAGTTTGGCTTCAGCTAAACCGCAATGCATTCTTCAATCTTTCTTGGTTGGCACCAAACTTAAGGTTTCTCAAGTTTGGCTTCAAGTCATCAGCAAGCACTCCTTGGGTTCTTGAGTGTGGCGCCAAACTTGAGTAACCTCAAGTTTGGCTTCCATTGATCCATGTGTAATGGGGCTTGTGTGGTGCTTCCTGGCGCCAAACTTGGTGAGTCCAAGTTTGGCTTCAACTCTTTATTCTGCTGTGGCTTCGTTTCTTCACGCAAACTCTGTCAAATTCGTCCAAAATACTACCTACAATAAACAGAATTGCACACAACTCAAAGTAGCATTTATAGTGGCTAAAATATATTTAAATCTTGATTAAACTTAACAATTCAAATGCAAATTCACTAGGAAAAGATAGAAAAGATGCTCACGCATCACAACACCAAACTTGAATTGTTACTTGTCCTCAAGCAACCAGAACTAATACATATTTAAGATGTGAATTTGCATGAAGAGTGAAAGTTCAATTAGGCTCATGTCTCTTCTTGAAGTGGGGTTCCCTATTGCGATACTGAATAGTTTTGGCAACTCACTCTTCTTTGAATCAGAGGAATGTCATTATCATTTGGAGTTAGAATCCGAATAATATTATGAATTCTCTAATCTTTATATTTCAGTTTAATCCTTGAACACAGTAGATATCCTTTAATTCCCTTTTCTTTGATGTTTTGCACCCTGAGTCTAGCCGTGATTTTAAAAGTTTTGTCTCAAAGATTAATTGACACAAAAACACCACAAGCACTTAAGTGGGAAACTCTTTTGAAGTTCTGATTTTTCTTTCAGTTACTCCCAGACAGTGGTGCTCAAAGCCTTTGGCTTACTCTATTAATTGCAACTGATCTCGACTCTTAGTGTTCTGTCTCAAGGCTTACTTGACACATTCACACCACAAGCATATGACTAGGGAAATAACTCTTTGAGCTTTTAATCATGTCTGACCTCCCTAGTCATTGATGCTCAGAGCATTGGACCTTGCTCTTTAAATTGTTTTTATATGCTGTTTCTGTTGCTTCAAGGATTAAGCTCTCACTAACTTCAGAGAATTCATTATAGTTCTCTAAATTCCTGTTCCTTATACATCAACATCCCTTGATTCAAATTCAAATATGCACAGTTCATGTCATGCATTCAGAATTACAAGGAATACCACCACATTTAAGTAATTAAGACTATTCTTGTTATAAACTCTTTTTCTCACGCAATACATCTTTTTCTTCTTCCCTTTCTTTTGAATTCAAGCTCAGTGAGCAATACATGAGACATTTTTCAGAATTAAAAGCAAATAACAAAATAAAAATAGCAAATACAACTAGAACTTAGGAATTGAAATAACAAATGATCATGCAATAACTAAAACAAAACAGTAGAAAACAGGAACCTAACATAGTAATAGCAAAATAATATAGGAAGTGAAAGGAACTAGACTACCTTAATCTCCCTGGTGGGGATCTCTCTCATCAGGCTGTGCTCCGTATGGTCCTCTCAGGCGGCTATAATCTTGTCTCAGCTGATAGATCTCTTGGCGCTGAAAGTCCTGAGCAGCTCTCATCTCATCAAGGGTGGTAGTGAGATGCTCCCAATGGCTGTTCTGTGTCGCCCTCATCTTCTCAATAGATGCAGTGTACTATTACCAGCGGATGTCTTGCGTGATCCTCATTTTCTCAATGGAGGAGGTGAGCTACTGCCAATATTCTTGAGGTGGGAAGTAGAGTCCCTGAGGCAGTAGTGGCTGATCCTGCTGAGCTTCTTCCTCAGCATGTTCTATTCTGAGGAGCCTCTGGTATTCCTTGACCAATTCCATAGTCTTCTTCGTGATCAGTCTCTCAACTGGAATAGGGAAGTCATTCTCTATCTTCACCCTAGCGGCCTCACAGAGACGGTAGATGAGATGTGGTAAGACCAACCTATCATTCTTAACAGTATTAGAGGTGACGTGATAAAATTCCTAAGCAATAACGTCCTCCACTTCCACTACCTATCCTCTCATAATGCAGTGAATCATAATGGCCCGGTCCACAGTGCACTCGGACCGGTTGCTAGTAGGTATGATAGATCTCTGGATAAAATCTAGCCATCCCCTAGCAACAGGAGTCAGGTCACTGCTCTTGAGATGGCACGGCTTCTCTTCTACGCCCAACCTCCACTTGGTCTCTGGAATGCAAATATCTGTGAGCACTTCTTCCAATTGCTGATCTTTATTTACCCTCTCAGTGTAGCATCGAAGTGTGGGCGCATTCTGTGGTAAGCGGAGGGTCTGTCAGATAGTCTCTAGATTAAAACCAATGATTCTTCCTCTCAGATAACTTCTATGGTTCCTTTCATTAACTCCAGAAATATCCTTGTATGTGATCCACAGATTCTCATAAAATTCCTGAATCATTAGCTATCCGACCTCCTGATGACAAGTCATCTTAGCCTAGTTTCACTAGCCTTTTTCTTTTGTTTTCAATTGAATTATGCACTTTCTTGAGCCATAAGCAAGCCAATTGGGTAGATTTTCATGTTTCCTTTGATTTAATCAACCATGTATGAATTCATGCTATTTAGAGAGCAAAAGTTTGCGCCAACGTTAGCCTCTAACTTTTTGGCTAACATTGGCGCCATGAGTGTGCAAGGGGAGGCCAACGTTGGAGCAAAAGTTAGACCCCTAACTTTTGCCCCAACGTTGGTATCAGAAATTTCTCAATCCTTCAATCCCTGTGGGATCGACCTCACTCCCGTGAGTTATTATTACTTGATGCGACCCGGTGCACTTGCCGGTTAGTTTTGGGTGTTTTGGAGAAATTCATTTTTCCACAAAAATATCCCCATCAAGTTTTTGGCGCCGTTGCCAGGGATTGATTAGATTGACAATGATTAAGTGAGGTGGTGATCTAGATCTAGCATTTTTATTTTCTGTTTCTCTAATTTTTTATTAACCCACTAACTATTTGAATTTTTGCTTAAGCTAACTAAAACTTCATTCTGGCAGTAGATCGAAGTATTACTGGTTTGTGTGTTTCTTATGTTCTGCTTGTATGTCAGGTATAAGAAGAACCACACACACCTTTCATGAACATGACGGAAGAATCCTCCGAAGGCTAAGAAGAGAAGCAAGAGAAAAAAATGTTGCTGGAGAGGAAGAATCAGATGAAGAATATCATGAATTGGAGGAACACTCAACAAATCCAACAAATCCACCAGTGAGAATGGCTAACAACAATGGTCAACCCCAGAGGAGAGTCTTGGCTTCATATACATTTGCTAATCCAAGGCATTGTGGGAGTAGCATCCTTACCCCAAATGTCGATGCAAATAACTTTGAAGTGAAGCCCCAACTCATCACCTTGGTGCAGAACAACTGTTCTTATGGAGGAGGACCATTGGAGGATCCTAATCAACATCTATCTATCTTCTTAAGGATTTGTGACACTGTCAAGTCCAATGGCGTGAATTCTGAAACTTACAAGCTTCTGCTGTTCCCGTTCTCATTAAGGGACAAGGCCGCACAATGGCTTGAAACTTTTCCTCAAGGAAGCATCACTAGCTGGGATGACTTGATAACTAAATTTCTAGCCAAATTCTACCCACCTCAAAGAGTCATCAGGCTGAAGACTGAGGTGCAAACATTCACGCAATTGGATGCTGAAAATCTGTATGAAGCATGGGAGAGATACAAGACTCTGCTAAGGAAATGTCCACCAGAAATGTTCACTGAGTGGGACAAGCTACATAACTTCTATGAAGGACTCACTCTAAAGGCTCAAGAATCACTTGATCACTCAGCTGGAGGATCATTGCAACTGATGAAAACAGCAGAAGAAGCCCAAAACCTCATTGATATGGTGGCAAACAATCAATATTTCTTTGCTCATCAGAGACAACGCCAGCCATCACAAAGGAAAGGAGTGTTAGAAATGGAAGGGGTTGACACCCTCCTAGCTCAAAACAAGATAATGCAGGAGCAGATTCAACAACAATTTGAATAGATGGCTAAAAAGATTGATAGTTTACAAGTTGCAGCAGTGAAGACAAGCCAACCATCAACCACATGGGGACAAAATGAAGAAAACCAAGAAAATCAGCAGCAGGAACAACCTCAATATGTGCACAACCAAGGCTCAGGCCAAAATAAGGTTTATGGTGACACCTACAATCCATCCTGGAAGAACCATCCAAATCTCAGATGGGGAGATAACCACACCCACAGCCAGCAACCATGGCAGAAAAACTCAAACCAAAACAACTCAAGAAACACAACTTACTCAAACCACGACCAGCAAAATGCTAATAATAATCAATACAAGAAATCACAAAATACATATCAACCACCCCACCACAATCCACAAACTCATCAAAATAGCATTTCCGTACCAACATCTAACCCCCAAAACTACCACACTACCCCTACAAATAACTTCCAGCAACCACATTCCACAACCAGTGACAAAGGAATGTAGTGTTATCCTCCAAAGAGAGTTGCCGGAGAAGAAAGATGATCCTGGGAGTTTTTACATACCTTGCACCATAGGAAACACAACAATTGAGAAGTCATTTTGTGACCTCGGTACAGGTATAAACTTGATGCCTTTGTCTCTAATGAGGAAGCTTCAAATTTCTGAGCTGAAGTCCACACGAATAGTTCTCCAAATGGCTGATAAATCCATTAAGCAAGCACTGGGAGTTGTGGAGAATGTGTTGGTAAAAGTGGGAAAATTTTTTCTCCCAGCTAATTTTGTCATCCTGGATATGGATGAAGACCCTAACACTCCCATCATCCTGGGGAGGCCTTTCTTGGCTACGGGCAGAGCATTGATAGATGTTGAAAAAGGAGAATTGTTGTTAAGAGTGCATGATGAGCACCTAGCATTCCATGTTTTTAAAACCCCACATGAGTCCACTCAAGAAGAAGAGTGTACAGAGGATAAGGCCAGAGAGCAAAGTTTGAAGGAGGTAGTCAATGAGTTAGCTCCAAGACTTCCAAATCCATGCTTGAAAGAAGTAGAGATGGTGCAACAGACCAAAGAAATCAAGGAAGAACTAGATCTAAAACCTCCAGATGAGAAATTCAACATCTCAGATAAGGAACCACCAAGGCAGGGAGTATCTTTTGAGAAAGAAAAGAAGAAGAGGCCAAGAGGGTGGAGAAACAAGAAGATCCCTACTGGAGGCTTTTCACCAAGGGATAAAGTAGTGTTAAACACCCAACCAATGAAGGTGTCCTCACAATCATCTGAATACTACACTGTGAACCGGGTCCTTTCATTTGAACACCTAGAGATCATCAAAAAGGAGACCGGAAGAAAGTTCACAGTAAGAGGAGAAAAGCTGAGGCACTATGATTTTCAACCCCCATGATCTAAGGGGATCGATGTCAAGCTAATGACAATAAAGAAGCGCTTGTTGGGAGGCAACCCAACCTGAGGTAATTTTCTCTTCATAGCTAATTTAATAAAAGAGTTGAGTAGATTTCTCTGTATTGCAAAGAGCTAAGTTTGGTGTTCCCACACCAACTTAGGTTCACAGAATCACAAGCATACATGCATGCTAACTGCCTCTCAAGTGCTTGGGGAACAAGCAACTTTCAATATCTTTTGTAGGAAGTCATTCAATCTCTTGGAGGAAAAAGTACATCATCATGGACAGAGGAAGGATATAGAACCCAACAATGATGATGACACAGAGGAAACAAATAGACTCCAAGAGGTTGTATTGTTCTCTGACTAATTCTAGTTCAAGTATGTTAATTGAAAGTGCAAATGTCCCCTGTTGATTAGTGTCTTCTTAGATTCATTTACTGTCTGTGAGTTTGTTTGGTTTCATGCTATTATGGCTTACTAGTCTAAGTGCTTGATTCACTTTCATCTTACTTGAATTATATGCTTTGTTCCTCATGCTTGAATAAAAGAAAAATAATTGTGAAATAGAGAAAGAGTAAAAGTCTAGCATGATATGAGACAAAATGAGGTTATGTGGTGGTATGTGCTGGTTCATTAGTTGATTTATGAATAAGGCTGAATGTTAGCATGACTTTGTGATATGAACTTGAGTTACATTTCATGAGACTTGACAAAAGAAAAAGGTCCAAAATAAAAGAAAGAAAATGCAAGAAAAAGAAGCAAAAAGAAATAAACAAGACTGGGCATCAATAGCTTGAGATTTGGATATATGCCTGTGATGCTTTTTGTACAAAGATAAGCTTGGATAACTAGGTTCTAAGGGGTGCTTCATCACCCGGCAACTTGGGTTAACTAACCCGGGATTGCCAACCGAAAGTCCACCATCAAGAGCTACTTTGAGACAAAGCATTTAGTAACCCAAAGAGGTGCTGGGTATCAATTTCCAAAGACTTAACAGAGATGAACAAAACAAGCTAAATGCCTGTGATGTGTGTGTGCTAAGGAGAGGCTTGAGCAAGTAAGTCCATAGGGGTGTTTCAACACCTAGCATCTTAAACCAACTGGGGCGGGAATGCTGGCTGAAAGCTTACTCTAAAAAGTTGCCTTACCACATAGCATTAAGCCTCAGCCAAGAAAAGAACAAGAAAAGCTAAGGATCAAGCTAATAACAAGTCTCATTTTTTTTGTAATTCAAGTAAAGATCCAAAGGAATGTTGATGTCTCAGCCTCAGAATAAAAATCCCTAAGACACCATGCATAAAAACTCCATTTACCAGTATTCAATGTCTTCCAATAAAAGGCTTATACACTTCTCTGCTTCTAGTAATTTTTCTTATGTTTTACTGTTTGCTTGGGGACAAGCAAGCTTTAAGTTTGGTGTTGTGATGACAAGTCATCTTAGCCTAGTTTCACTAGCCTTTTTCTTTTGTTTTCAATTGAATTATGCACTTTCTTGAGCCATAAGCAAGCCAATTGGGTAATTGGGTATACTTCCTTTGATTTAATCAACCATTATTACTTGATGCGACCCGGTGCACTTGCCGGTTAGTTTTGGGTGTTTTGGAGAAATTCGTTTTTTCACAAAAATATCCCCATCACCTCCGTATGCAGATTACACAAGAATTGCCATCCTCGTCTCTGAATTTGGTACTAAATTTCCGGATATTCATCCAGTTGGAGTGCAAATTGCACTTCCGGCACTACAGGCCTCTTGCTAGTAACCTCATAAAAATGCTCTTCATGCAATTTAGAGTGAAATCTTCGTGCATCATGAGAACCGGTGGCCGGTTCCTTTTCTTTTCTCTTTTTGGAGGGTTGGGTGGTCTTTGGTGCCATGAAAGTAACAGAAGAAAACCAGCAAAGCGAGAACACCAAACTGAAAACTTTTTTTCGTCCCTGAGCAAATTAGAGAAATACAACGGGGAAAAAGAAAGTGAAATAAGAAAGTGAAAAAGAAAAGCAGAAAATAAAAATTAATGCTAAAATTTTCTTGTCTTTTTTTTTTAACTGAATACTACAGAAAAGGAGAAGAAAAGAACAGGGGATGGACAGAGGAGGGGGAGGGGACAAAGGCTTAAGTGGTTATAGAAGGGTAGAGGGTCGTCTATGTAAGGGTGGGAGCCTTCGGAAATATAGGAATGGGGTTGTGTTGAAAGGGTAACGAAAGATATGGAGACAGAGGTGAGAAGGTGTGTAGCTTGTTGTGGGTTATTGGTGGTGGGGGCT
>NC_029792.2:46532700-46537527 GCF_000816755.2 Arachis ipaensis
GTTGGTGAGGGGGGTTACGGGTTAAAAGGGGGTTGGTCTAAGGGAATATGTGGGGAAGGGAGAAAGGAAAGTGGGACAGGGGCTTGTGAATGGAGGAGGGTCTTTGGGGAAGGGAAATAGTGAGGGTTGTATGTGGAAAAGGGGGGTCACGGGTGAGGAGTCAGGAAGGGGCAGGGGTAGGCTAATTGGGAAGTGAATAAGGGTAAGGACTATATAAGAATTGATAAAAAGGGATATGATCAGGAAAGGAGATGTCATGTGATTTGGTGGGGATCTTAGGAGATTGCATAAGGAATTGGCCCAAGTACATAAGCTAGCGCCAAACTTGAAAAGCCTGGAGTTTTGCGCCGAAGACCACGAAGCGGATCACTCCTCCTAGCACCGAACTTGGTGTAGCCCAAGTTTGGTGCCACCTTGCTCTTTTTTTTTTTTTTGAAATTTCCCATGCTAAACTTCAAGGGGGCCAAGTCTGCCGCCCCCTGGCAGAGAATGTATGCCCTTTGAGTGTTGATGGTGGTGCCAAACTCCAAGAAGTTCAAGTTTGGCGCCACCCCTTCCCCAATTGTCTCCTAGTTACGTCGTTCCTGGCGCCAGACTTGGAAAAGTTGAAGTCTGGCGCCAACCTTCTAGGACCAAACTCCAAATTGTGCGCGTCATGTGGCGCCAAACTTAGAGATCCCAAGTTTGGCGTCACCTAGGCCGAATCAAGCTCCTCTAGGGTGGTCAAAAATTTTTTTAAGTGTACTGGTTCCTGTTCCTAATATTCTGCATGATCAATACACACGTAAAACAAAGAAAAAACAGTAGAAACTTAATAAAAATCAAATAAATAATAAAATCAAAGTAACGGAAGTTAAACTAAGGATACGAAAATATCGGGTAGCCTCCGGACAAGCGTTCTTTAACGTCACTAGCTTGACAGTCAATTCTGCTAGTTCAGCAGATGAGCGGACCTTTGGCGATCAATCTCGCCTCCAAGATAGTGCTTCAACCTCTGGCCATTCACTGTAAACTTTCTGTCAGAATTCTCTTCCTGAATTTCTACATGACCATACGGTGATGCCCTGGTTACCACAAATGGTCCTGATCACCGGGATTTCAGCTTCCTGGGAAAGAGCTTGAGCCTTGAATTGAATAGAAGCACTCTCTGACCTGGCTCAAAGACTCTGATGAAAATCTTTTTGTCATGCCATATCTTAGTTCTCTCCTTATAGAGCTTGGCATTCTCATAGGCTGAATACCTGAATTCATCCAGCTCATTCAACTGAAGCATCCTTTTTATTCCTGTAGCTTGAGCATCAAAGTTTAGATACTTGATTGCCTAGTAAGCTTTATGCTTCAGCTCCACTAGCAAGTGACAGACTTTACCATAGACCAGCTGATAAGGGGACATGCCAATAGGAGTCTTGTAGGCTGTCCGGTATGCCCAGAGAGCATCATCAAGCTTCCTAGACCAATCCTTCCTTGAGATACTGACGGTCTTCTCCAGAATCCTCTTGACTTCTCTGTTAGAAACCTCAACCTGTCCACTTGTCTGAGGGTGATAGGGGGTTGCCACTTTATGATGGACTCCATACCTTTGCAGAAGTGAGTCCAGCTGTCTGTTACAGAAGTGACTTCCACCATCACTAATGAGTGCCCTTGGGACCCCAAACCGGCTGAAAATATATCTCTGAAGAAAGTTCATCACCACTTTGGCATCATTGGTGGGTAGAGCCACAACTTCTACCCACTTGGACACATAATCAACTACCACTATGATATAGTTGTTGGACTATGAAAGTGGAAAAGGTCCCATGAAGTCAATACCCCACACATCAAACAACTCAATCTCAAGAATCCCCTGCTGTGGCATCTCATGGTTTGCAGGGAGAGTCTTAGCTCTTTCACATTTGTCACAGTTCTTCACAAATGCTCTTGAATCCCAGAAGAGAGTCGGCCAGTAAAACCGCTCTGAAGGACCTTTGTAGCTGTCCTTTCACCACCAAAGTGGCCTCCATAATCAGAGCCATGACAGTGCCAAAGAATCTGCTGTGTTTCCTCATCTGGGACACATCTCCAGATTATACCATCTAAGCATCTTCTAAAACGGTATGGCTCCTCCCAAAAGTAGTAGTTTGCATCAGTTAGTAGCTTCTTCACTTGTTGTTTAGTGTACTCCTTTGGAATGAAATTCATGTCTTTGTAATTAGCAATGTCCGCAAACCATGGAGCCTGCTGAATGACAAAAAGTTGCTCATCCAAAAATGTCTCAGTCACAGCTGTGGGTGGTTGCACGCCCTCCTCAAGTTCAATCCTAGACAGGTGGTCAACTACTTGATTTTCTGACCTTTTCCTGTCTTATCTCAATCTCAAACTCCTAAAGGAGTAACACCCATATGATTAACCTTGGTTTATAATCCTGTTTGGTTAGAAGGTACTTCAAAGCAGCATGATCAGTATAAACAATAACCTTAGAACTAATTAAATAAGACCTAAACTTGTCAATAGCATACACAATATATAGCTAATAATTCTTTTCCTGTAGTTATGTAATTCTTTTGAGCATCATTTAACACATGACTAGCATAGTAAATGACATGTATAAGCTTGCCATGCCTCTGTCCTAAAACAGCTCCTATAGCATAATCACTAGCATCACACATTAATTCAAATGGCAAATCCCAGTCAGGAGAAGTTGATGAGTGAATTTTTGATGGTATAGAATTTCCTCAAATGAATGAATTCTCGTTGCAAGTATAGTTTTACACCAACAAAGAATCCTCACATGCAAAAATATTGGTTGTCACATGTACAAACCCCAATAAAAATTAACCGAAGTATTTAGACTATGGGTCGTCTCACAAGGAATTGCAATGAAGTGATCAATTATTGGCTATGAAGGTGCAAGGGGTTTGGTTTGGATGCATATGGTCAAGTGGACTAGAAATTTGAATCTTTGATTAACTTAAACTTCCCACCTAACCTATGACAACCTATACAATTCTAAACAAGCCTAATTTCCCATTCTTCACTTTTCCACACACTCATGCATTCTCTTTTTGATCACCACACATCTGCATTGATTATTATTGAACTTCACTTTGGGGCATTTTTGTCCCCTTTTTATTGCAATTCTTTTTTTTTCTTTTTCTATTTCTATTTTTTTTCTTTTTCAAACTAAAATATATACAAGAACATCAATGCATATGGTTTACACATGATTAACACATGAGTATGCACCTAATTCCCAAGACTCTCCAACAAAAATACAAAATATACTTTTATCTCTACCCAATGTTCCCAACTTTCCCAAAATCAAATAATAAACACTCTCACTAGCCTAAGCTAATCAAAGATCCAAATTAAGGACATTTATTATTTTTCACTTAGGCTTGTAATGTGTTACAATTAAGAACAAATGGGTTAAGCATAGGCTCAAAATTGGCTAACAATGGAAGATAAAAGGTAGGCTATTTGGGTAAGTGAGCTATTTGAAATAATGGCCTCAATCATACAAATGCATGTATACACAAAATAATGGACATAAACAATCAAACAAATCAAGGATTACAATCATATGAAGAGAATAATGCACACAAGAATGAAAATAAGTGATTATACATGATGTAACCACACAATTAAGGCTCAAAACTTACATGCTTGTGTTCTTAGCTCAAAAATCATGTTCCACAATATGTAGCTCAAGCAAGTTCTAAAAAAATTTCAATCAATTGGGGTGCCCTATAGACAAAAATCCTTGAAAATTTTCATTATTTTGACTAAGCTTATTATATATACATATGCAAATAAGAAAATTCAGCTAAAAATCGTAAAAGACCTAAAAATGAAATGCAAAGTGTTTGGATTAGAAACTTGTCACCCAAAAACGCCGACTGGTCGGACGACCTCCCCACACTTAAAAGTTTGCACCGTCCTCGGTGCACTCAAAGATGAGCAAAGGGGTACGGCGACTCTCCGAGTTGCCACCTCCAGCTGGTAGGTCAACCGATTGCTGCGTGTTCTTTCTTCCGCTTCCATTTTTGCTTATGGTGCATCAATCATGAAAAATAAAACAAACACCGTAAGATGAGAAAGTAAAAAGCAAGGAAGTGTAAATTGTTGGAATGAGGTAAATCACTAGAATGGAGTGAGTGAATTGGTGTGACATTGATGAAAAATAGGTGTGTGGGTTCTAAAATTGTACGCGGTTTAGAACACACACACTAGTATAAAAAGTTATGTCACAATTACACAAAAGAAAACATGCACTTCACTCATTCTAGTGTGCTTGAGATACTTTAAAAGACTTGTAGGTTAAGGCAACCAAACAAGTAGTGAAGAAGCATAAAAGCATTCAAGCAAAAATCAAGTAATTGTGAAATTGGATAATGCATGTGTATTGATTAACGTGCAAGGAAACTTAATGAACCAAATGAAATATAGAGCTCACACATCAAACAATGACACATTTTGGAATTTGTTTGCAATACCCAAGTGACATAAAAGTGAAACACATGGGTGCTATGGAACTTAGGGAAAAGAATATAGAGGTCAAAAATCAATCACATAACAAGCAAGGTCCACAAAGCTTTACAAGAAGGAAAAAGGGAAAGATGTTACCAATATTTACAAAGAGGAAAAAGGGAAAGATGTTACTATGGTGGGGTGTCTCCCACCTAGCACTTTTGTTTATTGTCTTTAAGTTGGACTTATGAGGAGCTCCTCATCAAGGTGGCTTATGCTTGAATCCAGCCTTGAACATCCACCAATGCTTGGACTTCCATTGTGCTTCATCATTCAAAGTTAATAACTCCAAGCTTTGATGGAGTTCTTCACAAACCATGG
>NC_029792.2:46538336-46586309 GCF_000816755.2 Arachis ipaensis
CATGGACATTGATTGATGTGTAAGTAAACTTAGTGAACCAAATGAAATATAGAACTCATATATCAAACAATGACACATATTGAAATTTGTTTGCAACACCTAAGTGACATAGAGGTGGAACACATGGGTGCTATGGAACTTAGGAAAAGAGATATAAGAGTTAAGATCAATCACATAGCGAGCATGGTCCACAAAGCTTAGGAAGCTCAAAAATATGTCACTAGGTAAGTTTTTGATCCAATTTCACAATTCCAAAATCTCAATGCATGAAATAGGTGATGATCAATTAGAATAAGCATCCTAAAAAAAATGCATTGATAATGTACAATTGCCTAACAATGGATGATGAATGCATGGTGGCCAAAACATGCAATTCAAAGAGTTAAGATGCATGAAGGCAATGTAACATGTACTTGGTTTTCAAAAATATTGAGCATGAACAGTTCTAAACCAAGTAACCTAATATAACCTCAACAAAGGAATCCAACAATGACAATTAACAGCAATGATGTTAAACTAACATCCTATCAGTAATAAGCAGCAGTAAACAGTAAACAAGATTAGTAATCCAACACTTATAATGAAAAATAAAAGTTAAACACAAATTAAACTAACTAACTAACTAAAAGAAAATGATTTTATATGGTGTTTGGTAGTGTTGGATGGCGTTGAAGGGTGGAAAGAAAAGAAGAGAAGAGAGAAGAAGGAAAGAAATGGAAAGAAGAGAAGAAAAGAAGATGGTTGATGCAGGGCAGCCCACGCGTGCGCATCAGTGACGCGTGCGCGTGGAGTGGTGAAATGGAAGCGACGCGTATGCGTGAGGTATGCGTGTGCGTCGATGGATTATTTTGAGAACGACGCGTACGCGTGAGGTGCGCGTACGTGCGAGAAGCTTTATGCAAAAGGCACAGTGCGCGCGCGCTGTCCGCGTAACTCTCGGGAAAATGGCTGAGAGGTGAAAATATGCAATCCACGCATACGCGTGCATGACGCATGCGCGTGGATGGTCGAAAATGCTTGAGTCATGCATATGCATGAAGCATGCGCACGCGTGGATGGTGCTCTATTTTTCAAAATGTTTCCATGTTTTTGCACCAAACCAAGCATTCCAAACCTCCAAACAGCTACCAAAGCATCGTAAAACCTTATTTAACCTACTAGACTCTCAAATAAACCTAATTAACTAAACAAAACATGAAATTAAACCTAAATTACCAATATTTACAAAGAGGAAATGGGAAAGATGTTACCATGGTGGGGTGTCTCCCACCTAGCACTTTTGTTTATTGTCCTTAAGTTGGACTTATGGGGAGCTCTTCATCAAGGTGGCTTGTGCTTGAATCCATCCTTGAACATCCACTAATGGTTGGAATTCCATTGTGCTTCATCATTCAAAGTTAATAACTCCAAGCTTTGATGGAGTTCTTCACAAACCATGGGCTCCCAAAGTTGATCCACACCTTGTAATCCGGGATCCCACACCTTGTTTTCACACCCGTCTTCAAGTTGATCATGGTAATCCTCTCCGGGTGGTAAGAAAGTCGAATTCTCATGAAGGCACCAAACGATCCTCCTAGACCCATTCAATTGAGCACTACACCAATCCATGCTCCTCAATTTCGAGCTTCCAACCATATTGAGCCTAGACTTACAACGCCAACCACTAAACATCCTCCTCTTACACTTAATTCCATAAAGCGCCCTAAGTTGGCCATCCATTTCAAGAATACCATATTCAAGTGGGATAATAAAGCTAAGAGTTAGAAGTTTTACCCACTCAATTGAAGGATTAGATGATAACCTAGGTGGAGGAGTTCCTAACTGTCTTGACAAAGCGCGCATGATGAGCGGATAATTTATACCCTTTTTGGTATTATTTTTATATAGTTTTTAGTATGTTTTATTTACTTTTTATTATATTTTTATTAGTTTTTATGCAAAAATCACATTTCTGGACTTTACTATGAGTTTGTGTATTTTTATGTAATTTCAGGTATTTTTTTTGCTGAAATTGAGGGACCTGAGCAAAAATCTGATTCAGAGGCTGAGAAAGGACTGCAGATGCTGTTGGATTCTGACCCTCCTACACTCGAAATAGATTTTCTGGAGCAAAAGAAGCCCAATTGGCACGCTCTCAATTGCGTTGAAAAGTAGACATCTTGGGCTTTCCAGCAATATTTAATAGTTCATACTTTGATCGAGATTTGATGGCCCAAACTGGCGCAAAAAGCCAGCCTAAAACTTTCTGGCGTAAAACGCCAGAACTGGCACCTTTCTCGGCGTTAAACGCCCATTTTGGCACCCAGGGTGGCGTTAAACTCCAATATGAGGCATATGCATGTGAAAGCTTGAAAGCTCAGCCCAAACACTCACCAAGTGGGTCCCAGAAGTGGATTTCTGCACTATCTGCACTTAGTTACTCATTTTCTATAAACCTAAATTACTAGTCTAGTATAAAAACTAATTTTAGAGATTCATTTTGCAACTCATGACAATTTTATTCCATATTGTATCTCTGACGGCATGAGTCTCTAAACTCCATAGGTGGGGGTGAGGAGCTTTGCTGTGTCTAAATGGATTAATGCAATTACTACTGTTTTCTATTCAATCACGCATGATTCTATTCTAAGCTATATTCACTCGTACTTCAATCCAGAGAAGATGATGATCCATGACACTCATCATCATTCTCACATCTATGAATGCGTGCCTGACAATCACTTCCATTCTACCTGAGCTCAACATAGTCATTGGGCGACAACTTGAGTGCGTATCTCTTGGGTTTCTGATCCATGGACCGAGTCCGTGAGATCAAAACCTTCGTGGTATAGGCTAGAACCAATTGGCAGCATTCCTGAGATTCGAAAAGTCTAAAAATTGTCTGTGGTATTCCGTGTAGGATCTGGGAAGGGATGACTGTGAAGAGCTTCAAACCTGCAAATGTTGGGCGCAATGACAGTGTGCAAAAGGATAGAGAGATCCTATTCCGACGCTAGCGGGAACCAATAGATGATTAGCCGTGCAGTAGCTGTACATGGTATTTTTCATCCGAGACGAGAAATCCGACAATTGATTAGCCGTACAGAGACCGTGCCTGGTATTTTTCTCTGAGAGGATCATACAGCCTGCCATGGAAGGAAGCCATACGTGTTTGGAGAAGAAGACAGTAGGAAAGCAGAGATTCAGACGAAAGAGCATCTTCGGAACCTCAACCTGTTCCTCATTACTGAATGACAAGTACCTTTTAATTCATGTTATTTACTTTTCATAACAAAATCATTTTTATCATTAATCTCCTGGCTAAGATTTACAAGATAACCATAGCTTGCTTCAAGCCGGCAATCTCCGTGGGATCGACCCTTACTCACGTAAGGTATTACTTGGACGACCCAGTGCACTTGCTGGTTAGTTGTGCAGAGTTGTGAAAAGTGTGATCACAATTTCATGCACCAAGGTTTTGGTGCTGTTGCCGGAGATTGTTCGAGTTTGGACAACTGACAGTTCATCTTGTTGCTTAGATTAGGAAGAATTTACCTTTTTGGTTGGTTTAGAGTCACTAAATTTGAGTCTTTTATTTTCTTTTAAAAAATCTTTCAAAAATTTTTATTTTTCTTTATTAATCTGTGATTTGCCTTTGAGTCTTTTATTATTGTTCTTGTTAAAATTTTTAAAATCCTTGTTTTATTTTTCTAAATTTCTTTTCGAAATTTTTAATAAATAAATAAAAACCAATAACTTCATAATTTAGTCTTCTGTTTGAGTTTAGTTTCATGTTTTAAGTTTGGTGTTAATTGCATGTTTTTATTTTCTTTCAATTTTTCGAATTGCATGTTATTATTTTTCTTCATATTTTCGAGTTTTATGTTCATTGTTCTTTCTTGATCTTTAAGTTGTTCTTGTTTATTTTCTTTGTTTGATCTTTAGTTTTTCTTGTTTTGTGTCTTTCATTGTTTTTCTTGTGCATTTTCGAATTATTAGTCTCCAAAGTATAAAAATTTTTAAGTTTGGTGTTCTTTGTGCTTTTATTTTCTTAAAAATTTCCAAAATTTGCTCCTGGTGTTCATCTTGATCTTCAAAGTGTTCTTGGTGTTCATCTTGACATTCAAAGTTTTCTTGTTTGTTTTCTTTGTTTTGATCTAAAAATTTTAAGTTTGGTGTCATTTTATTGTTTTTCTCTTTTCTCGTTAAATTCAAAAATATCTTTTCTCTTTATTTTAAGTGAATTTTCAAATTTTCCTTTTAAAAATTTAGATTTTTATTTTAAAATTTTTATTTTATCTTATCTTAGTTTTAAATTTCAAAAAAAAATTTCAAATCTTTTTCAAAATCTTATCTTATCTTATTTCAAATTTCAAATTTTAAAATTCAAAATTCAAAAATCTTTTATAAAATTTTTCAAAATCTTTTTCCTTCTAATCATAATTTTCGAATTACTTGTCCTATTTTATTATTTTGATTGAAAAATTCTAAGTTTGGTGTTTTCTTGTTAAGAAAGGTTCAATCTTTAAAATTTTAAAATCATATCTTTTTCAAATCCTCTCTTTTGATGATTTTCTTACAAGTATCTTTGATTTTAAGACATATCTTTTTCAAAACTTCCTAACTACTTTCTCTCTTTTCAATTTTCCAAAATCACATCCAATATTCAAATTTTTTTTATTTATTTTCCTTTTCTTTTAATTTTCGAAACTTATATTCTATCTTCTAATTATTTTATTTTATTTCCTTTTAATTCGGTTTATCCCTAATTAAATAAAATAAAAACAAGAATATAATTTATTTGCAATCCACATCATCTCCCTTTCTCCATCATGGACCTAAGTGGAAATGAACAGTCCAGAAGGACTCTGGGGTCATATGCTAACCCCACTACTGCTGCATATGGGGGTAGTATCTGTATACCTCCCATAAGAGCCAGCAATTTTGAGCTAAACCCACAGCTCATTATCATGGTGTAGCAAAACTGTCAGTATTCCAGTCTTCCACAGGAAGAACCTACTGAGTTTCTGGCATAGTTCTTACAAATTGCTGACACAGTACGTGATAAGGAAGTAGATCAGGATGTCTACAGATTATTACTGTTTTCATTTGCTGTAAAAGATCAAGCTAAGAGGTGGCTAAATAACCAACCCACAGCAAGCATAAGAACATGGAAACAGTTATCAGAAAAATTTCTGAATCAATATTTCCCTTCAAAAAGGATGACACAGCTAAGGCTGGACATCCAAGGCTTTAAAAAAGAGGATAATGAATCTCTTTATAATGCCTGGGAGAGGTACAGAGGGATGCTAAGGAAATGCCCCTCTGAAATGTTTTCAGAGTGGGTGCAGTTAGACATCTTCTACTACGGGCTTACAGAAAAGGCCCAAATATCTCTAGACCACTCAGCTGGTGGATTTATACAGATGAGAAAGACAATTGAAGAGGCTCAAGAACTCATTGATACAGTTGCTAGAAATCAGCATCTGTACTTAAGTAGTGAGTCCTCCCTGAAAGAAGAGGCTAAAGCAGTATCCACTGAACTTAGTCCTCAAGAATAAGTTGTTGAACTCAATTAGCAATTGCTTATTATAACAAAACAGTTAGCAAAATTTAAAGAGATACTCCAAGACACTAAAAATGCTAACAAAAATATGGAAGCACAATTGAATCAGACAAGACAGCAGCTATCTAAACAGATAACAGAAGAATACCAAGCTGTTCAATTAAGGAGTGGGAAGATATTGAATATATCAACTCAAGGCAGTAGAAAACCAAGAAAGGAACAACTGAAAGAGAATAACCAAACCACTGCCCAAAATCCCTCTGAGGACAGTAAAAGCCCAAAGAGGAATGATTATGGCGTTCAAACGCCAGAAAAGGGTGGATAGTTGGCGTTAAATGCCCAGTAGATGGCCAACTCTGGCGTCCAAACGCCAGAAAAGGGTGGCAATCTAGCATTAAATGCCCAGGCAGCCCCCATTTCTGGCGTTCCAACGCCAATAAGGGATCAAACACCTGCAAGTGCTGATAACAACCCCCTTAAGCAGGCTTCTCCAACCACTTCTGTAGGAAATATACTTGCAGCAACTATGGTTGAAGAATATAAAGCCAAGATGCCTTATTCTCAGAAACTCTGCCAAGCAAAACAGGATAAACAATTTGCCCGCTTTGTAGACTATCTCAGGACTCTTGAAATAAAGATTCCGTTTGCAGAGGCACTTGAGAAAATACCCTCTTATGCTAAGTTCATGAAAGAGATCTTAAGTCATAAGAAGGATTGGAGAGAAACTGAAAAAGTTTTTCTCGCTGAAGAATACAGTGCAGTCATTCTGAAAAGCTTACCAGAGAAGCTTAGAGATCTCGGAAGCTTTATGATACCATGGACATTAGAGGATGCTTGTACCAAGACAGCTCTGTGTGATCTTTGGGCAAGTATCAACCTAATACTTACATCCACTATCAAAAAGCTTGGTTTGACTGATGAAGTTAAACCAACCCGGATATGCCTCCAACTTGCTGATGGCTCCATTAAAATCACATCAGGAATAATTGAGGACATGATTGTCAAGGTTGGGCCATTTGCCTTTCCTACTGACTTTGTAGTGCTGGAAATGGAGGAGCACAAGAGTGTAACTCTCATTCGAGGAAGACTTTTCCTAGCAACTGGACGAACCCTCATTGACGTCCAAAAAGGGGAGATAACCCTGAGAGTTAATGAGGATGAGTTTAAGTTGAATGCTATCAAAGTTATGCAGCATCCAGACACATCAAAAGACTGCCTGAGCACTGACATTATTGACTCCCTGGTGGAAGAGGTCAATATGACTGAGAGTCTTGAATCAGAGCTAGAGGATATTTTTAAAGATGTTCAGCCTGATCTGGAGGAACCAGAGAAAATAGAAGAACCTCTGAAAACTCCTTAGGAAGAGGAAAAGCCTCCTAAACCTGAGCTTAAACCACTACTACCATCCCTGAAATATGCATTTCTGGGAGAAGATGACACTTTTCCCGTGATCATAAGCTCTGTTTTAAAGCCACAGGAAGAGAAAGCACTAATTCAGGTGCTAAGGACACACAAGACAGCTCTTGGGTGGTCCATAAGTGATCTTAAAGGCATTAGCCCAGCAAGATGCATGCACAAGATCCTATTGGAGGATGATGCTAAGCCAGTGGTTCAACCACAGAGGCGGCTAAATCCAGCCATGAAGGAGGTGGTGCAGAAAGAGATCACTAAGTTACTAGAGGCTGGGATTATTTATCCTATTTCTGATAGCCCCTGGGTGAGCCCTGTCCAAGTTTTCCCCAAGAAGGGAGGCATGACAGTGGTTCATAATGAAAAGAATGAACTGGTTTCCATAAGAACAGTTACAGGGTGGCGTATGTGTATTGACTACAGAAGGTTCAATACAGCCACCAGGAAGGATCATTTTCCTTTACCATTCATAGACCAGATGCTAGAGAGACTAGCAGGCCATGAATACTACTGCTTTTTGGATGGCTATTCAGGTTACAACCAAATTATAGTAGATCCTCAGGACCAAGAGAAAATAGCATTCACATGTTCATCTGGAGTATTTGCCTACAGGAGGATGCCATTTAGTCTGTGTAATGCACCTGCAACCTTTCAGAGGTGCATGCTATCTATTTTCTCTGACATGGTAGAGAAATTTCTGGAAGTCTTCATGGATGACTTCTCAGTATTTGGAGACTCATTCAGCTCCCGTCTTGACCATCTAGCACTTGTTCTAAAAAGGTGCCAAGATACTAACCTGGTGCTGAACTGGGAGAAATGTCACTTTATGGTGACTGAAGGAATTGTCCTTGGGCACAAGATTTCGAACAAGGAAATAGAGGTAGATCAACCTATGGTAGAGGTAATAGAAAAATTATCACCACCCGCAAATGTCAAGGGAATCAGAAGCTTTCTGGGGCATGCAGGATTCTATAGGAGGTTTATAAAGGATTTTTCAAAAATCGCAAAACCTCTGAGCAATCTGCTAGCTACTGACACGCCATTTATCTTTGATACAGAGTGTCTACAGGCGTTTAAAACTCTGAAAGCTAAGCTGGTCATAGCACCAGTCATCTCTGCACCAGACTGGACATTACCATTCGAACTAATGTGTGATGCCAGTGACCATGCCATTGGTGCAGTATTGGGACAGAGGCATAACAAGCTTCTGCACGTCATTTATTATGCTAGCCATGTTTTGAATGTCGCACAGAAAAATTACACAACTACAGAAAAAGAGTTGCTTGCAGTGGTTTATGCCATTGACAAGTTTAGATCTTATTTAGTGGGATCAAAAGTGATTGTGTACACTGACCATGCTGCTCTAAAATATCTCCTCACAAAGTAGGATTCTAAACCCAGGCTCATAAGATGGGTGTTGCTTCTGCAAGAGTTTGATATAGAAATAAGAGACAGAAAGGGGACAGAGAACCAAGTAGCTGATCACCTATCCCGAATAGAACCAGTAGCAAGAGCATCCCTCCCTCCTACTGAGATCTCTGAAACCTTTTCGGATGAGCAACTCTTTGCCATTCAGGAAGTACCATGGTTTGCAGACATTGCAAACTATAAGGCTGTGAGATTCATACCCAAAGAGTACAGTAAGCAGCAAACGAAAAAATTGATTTCTGATGCAAAGTACTACTTGTGGAATGAACCATATCTCTTTAAGAGGTGTGCAGATGGAATGATTCGTAGATGTGTGCCTAGAGAAGAGGTACAGAAGATCCTATGGCACTGCCATGGATCACAGTATGGAGGACATTTTGGAGGTGAGCGAATAGCCACCAAGGTTTTCCAATGTGGCTTCTACTGGCCTACCCTCTATAGAGACTCCCGAGAGTTTGTACATAACTGTGACAGTTGCCAGAGAGCTGGTAATTTGCCTCATGAGTATGCCATGCCTCAGCAAGGGATCTTAGAGATTGAGTTGTTTGATGTATGGGGTATTGACTTCATGGGTCCTTTCCCACCATCATACTCAAACATTTATATTCTGGTGGTAGTAGACTATGTATCTAAATGGGTAGAGGCAATTGCAACACCCACTAATGATACTAAGATAGTGATGAAGTTCCTCCAGAAGTATATCTTCAGCAGGTTTGGTGTCCCTAGGATACTGATCAATGATGGAGGCACTCATTTCTGCAATAAACAGCTTGACTCTGCTCTGGTCCGATATGGAATTAACCATAAAGTGGCAACTCCATATCATCCATAGACAAATGGGAAGGCTGAAGTCTCGAATAGAGAACTAAAACGAATCCTAGAATGGAATGTAAGTACCCGTAGAAAGGATTGAGCAAGAGGTCTGGATGATGCTTTGTGGGCATACAGAACAGCATTCAAAACTCCTATAGGAACCTCTCCATATCAGTTGGTGTATGGAAAAGCCTATCATCTGCCAGTGGAACTGGAATAAAAGGCCTACTGGGCAACCAGGTTCCTAAACCTTGATGCTAAGGTAGCTGGAGAGAAAAGATTACTCCAGTTGAATGAGCTGGAAGAGTTCAGACTCAATGCTTTCGAAAATGCTAAAATTTATAAAGAGAAAGCAAAAAGATGGCATGACAAAAGGCTGTCATCTAGAGTCTTTGAGGCTGGACAGAAGGTCCTATTGTTTAACTCTAGGCTCATATTGTTCCCTGGGAAATTGAAATCCCGGTGGAGGGGACCATATGTGATTACAAGTGTGTCACCATATGGTTATGTAGAGCTTCAAGATATTGATTCTAACAAAAGGTTCATTGTTAATGGACAGAGAATCAAACATTATCTTGAAGGCAATGTTGAGCAAGAATGCTCAAAACTGAGACTAAATTAAAAAGCTCAATAAAGTCCAGCTAAAGACAGTAAAGAAGCGCTTGCTAGGAGGCAACCTAGCCATTATCAATAATTAGATGTTTATAACAATTATATAAGTCCATTTAATTTTGTTGCTCATGTTTATTAATGCTTTTCAGTGAACAAGTTAGGAAAATGAAGGTTCAGAACATAAAGCAGAAGAATCACAGAGAAAAAGGGCTCACTGGCGTTAAAACACCAGTAAAGAAGCAATTTGGGCGTTAAACGCCAGAATGGCTACCATTCTGGGCATTTAACGCCAGTAATGGTATCATTCTGGGCGTTAAACGCCAGAATGGGCAGCATTCTGGGCGTTTAACGCCAGAATTGGCAGCATCCTGGGCGTTCAGAAAAACGCCCAGTAAAGAAGGATTTCTGGCGTTTAACGGCAGCCAGGGTACCTAGCTGGGCGTTAAATGCCCAAAATGGCCACCAAATGGGCGTTAAACGCTAGAATAGCTAGGGGAGAGGTAATTTCATTTCCAATTCAATTTTTTTTGAATTTTCATGTTTTAATTCAAAATTTTCTGCATCTAAACATTACAAACATTCATTTTTTAATTTCCATTAACAAAAATTCATATTGTCATAAATACTTTTTAATTCTTCTTCCATTTTTTTCAATTCTTTTTCAAAAACTCATTCATCTTTCCAATTTCTTTTCAAATCTTTTTAAATCATTCATATTATCTTTTATTTCTTAGATGCATAAATGGTGCGCAGAAATCGTGACAGTTCATCTCATTTGGTAACGGTGCTGAAAACTCAATATGCGCGTTCATAATCTTAATTCTTTGTCACAACTTCGTACAACTAACCAGCAAGTGCACTGGGTCGTCCAAGTAATAAACCTTACGTGAGTAAAGGTCGATCCCACGGAGATTGTCGGTATGAAGCAAGATATGGTCATCTTGTAAATCTCAGTCAGGCGGATTCAAATGTTTATGGAGATTTAATAATTAAAATATAAATAAAATATAAAGTAAAGATAGAGGTACTTATGTAATTCATTGGTGAGAATTTCAGATAAGCGTGTAGAGATGCTTTGTCCCTTCCGTCTCTCTGCTTTCCTACTATCTTCATCCAATCTTTCTTACTCCTTTCCATGGCAAGCTGTATGTTGGGCATCACCGTTGTCAATGGCTACATCCCGTCCTCTCAGTGAAAATGGTCCAAATGCTCTCTCACAGCATGGCTAATTATCTGTCGGTTCTCGATCATGCCGGAATAGGATTTACTATCCTTTTGCGTCTGTCACTACGCCTAGCACTCGCGAGTTTGAAGCTCGTCACAGCCACCCCTTCCCAGATCCTTCTCGGAATACCACAGACAAGGTTTAGACTTTCCGGATCTCAAGAATGGCCATCCATGGGTTCTCACAAAGACTCTGATCTCACGATCAGGAGGCTAAGAGATACACATTCAAGCCTTGTTTGCATGTAGAACGGAAGTGGTTGTCAGGCACGCGTTCATAGGTGAGAATGGTGATGAGCGTCACATAATCATCACATTCATCATGTTCTTGGGTGCGAATGAATATCTTAGAATAGGAATAAGCTGAATTGAATGGAAAATAGTAGTAATTGCATTAATACTCGAGGTACAGCAGAGCTCCACACCTTAATCTATGGTGTGTAGAAACTCTACCGTTGAAAATATATAAGAACAAGGTCCAGGCATGGCCAAGAGGCCAGCCCCCATGATCTAAGAACTAAACGTCCAGAGATGTAAATACAATAGTAAAAAGTTCTATTTATACTAAACTAGTTACTAGGGTTTACAGAAAGGAGTAAATGATGTAGAAATCCACTTCCGGGGCCCACTTGGTGTGTGCTTGGGCTGAGCTTTGAGCTTTAAACGTGTAGAGACTTTTCTTGGAGTTAAACGCCAGCTTTGGTGCCAGTTTGGGCGTTTAACTCTGATTTGCAACCTGTTTCTGGCGTTTTACTCCAGAATTGGGCAGAGAGCTGGCGTTGAACGCCAGTTTGCGTCATCTAAACTCGGGCAAAGTATGGACTATTATATATTGCTGGAAAGCCCTGGATGTCGACTTTCCAACGCAATTAAGAGCGTGCCATTTGGAGTTCTGTAGCTCCAGAAAATCTATTTCGAGTGCAGGGAGGTCAGAATCCAACAGCATCAGCAGTCCTTTGTCAGCCTCTGAATCGGATTTTTGCTAAGGTCCCTCAATTTCAGCCAGAATATACCTGAAATCACAAAAAAACACACAAACTCATAGTAAAGTCCAGAAATGTGATTTTTAATTAAAAACTAATAAAAATATAATAAAAACTAACTAAATCATACTAAAAACATACTATAAACAATGCCAAAAAGCGTATAAATTATCCGCTCATCAATAAACAAAAATTCAGATTTAACTTCCTCATATCTTTTTCCTACCTTTTAAATTTTTGAAAAGAATCTCATCTTTTTCATATCATATTTATCTTTTATCAATCATATCTTTCAAACATATCTTTTTCTAAAATTTCGAACCCATTCCCTCCCTCCCCTTTATTTATACATTTGGCCATCCCCTTTACTCCATCATTTGCATCCTTCTCTCCATCTATTCATCTTCTTTCTTTTTATTTTGCTTGAGGGCAAGCAAATCTCTAAGTTTGGTGTGATTTCCGTGATTTTATGAGTTAAAACAAAACAATCTCATGGCACCCAAAGGAAGACAAACCGCTTCAAGAGGCAAGAAAGAAGGCAACCCAAAGCCACTTTGGATGCATGAGAATTTCTGCACCAAAGAACATGCAGACCATTACCTCAAAATTGTGTGCAGAAGATCAGTGATCTCGGAAGTTAGATTCAATCTGAAAGAAGATGAATACCCAGAGATCTAAGAGCAGATTCAAAACAGGGGCTGGGAAGTCCTGGCTAATCCTGAGATACATGTTGGAAGGAACATGGTCCAGGAATTCTATGCAAATCTGTGGATGACAGAGAAGAAAAGATTAGAGGGAACTGCTTTCTACACCTTTCGGACTATGGTCAGAGGGACGATTATTTACTTCCCCTTTGACAAAGTGAGAGAAGCTCTTAAACTTCCTCAACTACAAGATGATCTAGAATCCTTTAACAGGAGAATGGCCAAGGATAAAAGGCTAGATCAAGTTCTAGAGGATATATGCCTCCCTGGAACCAAGTGGATTACCAACTCAAAAGGTGTCCCAAACCAATTAAAGAGAGGAGATCTCAAACCAGTTGCTAGAGGTTGGCTGGATTTCATTGGGCGTTCTATACTCCCAACCAGCAACGGATCTGAAGTCACTGTCAAGAGGGCAGTGATGATTCACTGTATTATGCTGGGAAAGGAGGTAGTGATTCATCAGCTGATCCCTATTGAAATTTACATGTTTGCAAACAAGGAATCCACTGAGGCCAAATTGGCCTACCCAAGCATGATTAGTCTGCTATGTAAAGATGCGGGGGTAAAGATGGGTGTGGATGAATTTATCCCAGTTGAACGCCCAATCACCAAAAAAGTGATGGATGGACCTAAAATTCAAGATAACCTCATCAAGAGGGGGCGCATGAACTCCTCCCAGAAATTCCTCAATTTGACTATTGGGCTCGCTTAGAAGCATTTGTCACCAAGCTGCAAGAAGCTGTGAATCAACTCAAAGAAGAGCAGCAGAATCAAAACAACATGCTCTGCAAACTGCCCATAGAACAAGAGAAACAAGGGCATGAGATACAGGAGCTAACGTGCCAGAAGCTGTCCCTTGAAGAGTGATAAACCCCATTTTTAGGGTTTATCTTGTGCCTAATTTAGGAGATTTTATGACCTTTTACCCACATTTATTCAATGAAATAGCATGGTTTCATGGTTGTCTCCTTATTTGTGCTTAAGTATGGAAACATGCTTTCTAGGCCTTTAATTTGCTAAATTGAATTCACCTTTGATTCCACTAGATACCTTGATTTGTTTGTTAAGTGATTTTAGGTTGAAAAGGCTAGGAATGGATTAAAAGCATGCAAAATGGAGAACACATGGAAAAAGCCAAAGATTTGAGAAACATCATCCATGCGCACGCGCACGCGTGGATCGCGAAAACTGCAAGGGACGCGCACGCGTGCTGTACGCGTATGCGTCGGTGGCCGTATATGATTTTTTAATAGAAAACGTGCCCAACGAATTTGAGAAGCTGTGGGGCCCAACTTGCAACCAACTTTGGTGCCAAAATGCTTTAAAAGACCAAGGATTGAAGGGGAAAGGCATCATTCACTCACTTTCACTCATTATTGACATTAGGATTAGTTTTAGTTTAGTTTTAGAGAGAGAAGCTCTCTCTTCTCTCTAGAATTAGAAGTAGGTTAGATCTAGATTAGGAATTCTTAGATCTAGGTTAATTTCATACTTTGATTTATTTTTCCTTTACATTTTCTTATTCCTCTACTCTTCCTCTCTCTAGTTTAGCATTTAATTCTTGTAATTCTCTACTTTTATGTTCATGCACTTTTGTTTCTTTTATTTCTCTTTAATGCAATTTATGTTTTCATGTTCCTTTATTGTTCATTTGATTTGTTGTTGTTTAATCTCTTGCAATTGAGTAGTGTAGATTTACTTTCCTTGCAATTTTACTATGCTTTCCTTTTATGCCTTCCAAGTGTTTGATGAAATGCTTGGAAGGATTTTTTAGTAGATTTTAGTGCTCTTGGCTTTGGAAGGTAACTTAGGAACTCTTGAGTTACTAATGTCCAAGTGATTGACGATTGGGAGCCATTAACTCTAGATCTCACTAATTGATTTGGTGGAGAACTAGGACTTATGGACTTGGATTGACATAGCTCACTTGACTTTCCTCTACTATTAGTTAGGGGTTAACTTATGGGGGTTGGTCCTTGCCAATTCTCATGTTGTGGTTAGTGATTAGGATAGAGATCCTTGACCACCAACCCTTGCCAATGCCTTTTTGTTATTTGAATTTCCTTGTCATTTACTTTTCATGTTTCTCATCCAAAAACCCCAAATATAACTCATAACCAATAACAAGACACTTTATTGTAATTTTTAGGGAGAAGACCCGAGGTTCAATACTTGGGTTTATAAATTTAGGGGTTTGTTATTTGTGACAAAACGACAAAAGTCCAATAATCAAAATGGCGCCGTTGCCGGGGAATTGCAATGGTGTTGTGTTATTGGTTATTGTATATATATGAATATTGTAAATAGCTTGATTTTTTGGATTTCTTGGTAGTCTTTTCTAGTTTAGGACTTTGTTTCATTATTTTTATATTAGCTTTTGAATTTTATTTTCTCTTTTCACTATGAATTCTCACTTTGGCTATGAGTTTGGTTCTAACTATGTTGTAGGAAATGGGAGCTATAATGAGGATGTGTATCAAGGATGGGACAATCAAAGGTGGGAGGAGCCATATGCATATGATCAATCCTTATGGCAACAACCTCCACCAATGCACTATGAAGAAGAGCCATTCTTGATGCATATCAATCTAATGGCTATGGTGAGCATCCTTGTGACTTTCAAGAACCACTACCATATGCCTATGAACCATATCCTCAACGTGAACCTCAACCATACTCACAAGCCTCTTTTCACCAAGCACCTCCATATGACCTTGACCTTTATCCACCATACCAACCACCTTGTGAACCATATGAGCCATACATGGAACCACCATACCAAGATTACTACTCCCAAGAACCACTTTAATATACACCACTACATCCTTACCAAGAAGAACCACCTCCCTATCATGAATCCTTTCTCCAAGACAATGAATCCCCCTATCCACCCCAATCCTCAAAGGATGAAACCCTTAGCCTTATACTTCAAGGGCAAGGAGAAATGCAAAGGGAGACAATAGAATTTGTGGCTACCTTGACCAAAGTAGTAAGCATTTTAGTCTCCCAATATTTGAGCACTCAAAGCACTCCCATGGTCACATGTGGGGAATCAATTGAAAAGCATAGCATGAAGGAGAGATTGGAAACTCCAGTGGAGAATGAGGGATGTTATTTTGTATTAGAGCAATTGGAGGAGCCTATGATCATTGAAGAAAAGGAAGAAGTGGTTGAAGACCTAGGAGATGTGGAACCTCCTTGGGAACCTAGAGTTGAAGAAAACCTCTCCAAGAAGGTTGAACTTGTTGTTGAAGAGGAATGTGCACAACCTACAAAAAATTTTTTGAATGAATACTTGGAAGGAATGGAGCAAAAAGTGAGTTCCCTTGGAGATGAAGATCATGCATTCAAGCTTCTAGGTGGTGAATCCTTTGAATTTGAAGAACCTTCTCACCAATGAGATGGAAAGCAATATGGAGGTAGATTTCTCTCAACCTCCCATTTATGATTTGAGTGACGGGGAAGAGTTAGATGAAAATGATGAACAAAGGATTGAAAATGAAGTTTATGAAGAGGTGGAAGTGATTAAGGAAGAATATAAGAGAGTAGAGCTTGCAAGGACATTGGAGGTACCTCTCCCCAAGCCATCACCATCCATTCTTTCATTCAAGTGGGTAAATTCTTTATACTTAAGCTTTATTATTCCCCTTGAATATGGTTTGCTTAAGACGGATGGTCAACTTAGAAATATTTGTGGCTTTAAGAGTAAAAGGGAGATGGCTAGTGGTTGGAAACATTATTCTCGGTTCATTATGGTTGCATGTTCAAAGTTTGATTGCAAGGTTTCGTGTAGAACTAGAGTACATGGGTCTAGAAGGATGTTTGGTTACTTCATAGAGAATTCATCTTGCTCACCACCCAAATGGAATAATGATAATCAACTCAAAGATGGGTGTAGAAACAAGATATGGGATCCCGGCATACATGAGGATCAACTTTGGGAGCCCATAGTTTGTGTAGAACTCCATCAAGGCTTGGAGTTATTATTTTTGAAGAATAGAGCTTATTGGAGATTCAAGCATCGGTGGAAGTTCCAAGATGAATTCAAGCACAAGCCACCTTGAGAGGAGCTCCCCATAAGTCCAACTTAAGGACAATAAACAAAAGTGTTAGGTGGGAGACACCCCACCATGGTACTTCTTTTCATTTTCTCCTTTTTGTACATATTGGTAATTAGTTTAAATTCATGTTTTTGGTTGATTTGAGTATAATTGGTAGTTTAGTACGTTAAATAAGGTTTTATGGTGTTTTAGTAGCTGTTTAGAGGTTTGGAATGCTTGGATTGGTGCAAAAACATAGAAAAATTTATAAAAAAAAGCACCATCCGCGCGTACGTGCACTGCGCGCGTACGCGTGCATCAAGCATTTTCGCCTATCCGCACGGACGCGCCATGTACGCGTACGCGTGGATTGAGAAATTCCACCCCAAGCCAAAAACCCGAAAGTTGTGCGAACGTTGCGCGCGCTTTGTGCCTTTGGCACAAACCAACTCGCGCGTACGCGTCACTCTCGAAATAAGCCATCCGCGTGCACGCGCCATGTGCGCGTACGCGTCGTGTCCATTGCACCACCATCCGCGCGCGCGCCATGCGCGTGTACACGCGGATGTCCTTCCTTCACTACATTTCTTTTCTTCTCCTCTTTCCATTTCTTTCCTTCTCCTTTCTTCTTCCCTTCTTCTACCCCTCATCCAACACTTCCAAACACCATTGATAACCATTTATTTTAGTTAGTTAATTAGTTAGTTAGTTAATTAGTTAGTCTTAGTTTGGTTTTCATTTCATTTTCTCTCTTTCCATTATAAGTGTTAGATTATGGATTTTGTTCACCATATATTGCTGCTTATTACTAATTGAATGCTATCTTAGCATAATTGTTTTTAAATATTCGTTGTTGGATTCTATTGTTGAGGTTATATTTTGCTACTTGGTTTTAAGTTCTTCATGCTTACCTTTTGAAAATACCAAGTAATGAGAATTGCCTTCGAGCTTGTAACTCTTCTTGAATTGCATGATTTAGCCACCATGTGATTTGAACCTTATTCTTTGATTAGGAAAACTCTTGATATTGGATGGTGTGCATTTACTTCAATGCATTGTATTCCATGATCATATGCATCCATACGCTTTTAGCTTGAATGCTCTCATGCTTCTTTAATGCTTGTTTTACCTTACAAGCTTACTTAAAGCATCTCAAGCATACTTGAATGAGTAAAGTGCATGCTTCTTTAGTGACATAGCTTTTATGCTAATGTGTGTTCTAAACCACGCAATTTAGAATTCACATACCTAATATTTCTTAATGTCACACTAATTTACTCACTCAATTCTAGTGATTAGTACCTCATTCCAACAATGTATGCTTCCTTACTTTTGCTTTCTCATCTTATGGTATTATATTTTTGTTTTTCATGAATGATGCACCGCAAGCAAAAAATGGAAGCGGAAGAAAGAACGCGCAGCAACCGGTTGATCTACCAGTTAAAGGTAGCAATCCGGAGAGTCGCCGTACCCCCTTGCTCATCTTTGAGTGCACCGAGGACGGTGCAAACTTTTAAGTGTGGGGAGGTCGTCCGGCCGGTCGGCGATTTTGGGTGACAAATTTCTAATTCCAACACTTTTGCATTTCATTTTAGGTTTTTAGGATTTTTGTTGCATTTTCTTAATTTTGCATATATATATATACATAATAAGCTTAGTCAAAATAATAAGATTTTTCAAGAAAATTATCTATAGGGCATCTCAATTGATTTGAGTGAAAACTTTTCATAGAACTTGCTTGAATCATATATATAATGTGGAACATGATTTTTGAGCTAAGAACACAAGCTTGTGAGATTTGAGCCTAATGGTGTGGTTACGTCTTATAACCACTTATTTCCCTTCTTATGTGCATTATTCTCTTTCTATGATCATAATCTTTTATTTGTTTGATTCTTTATGTCCATTATTTTGTGTATTCATGCATTTATATGATTGAGGCCATCATTTTATTTAGCTCACTTACCCAAATAGCCTCTTATCATCCATTGTTAGCCAAATTTGAGCCTACGCTTAACCCACTTGTTCTTAATTTAACACATTACAAGCCTTGAAGCGAAAAACAATAAATGTCCTTAATTTGGATCTTTGATTAGCTTAGGCTAGTGTGTGTGTGTATCATTCAAGTGTGGGAAACTTGGGACATTGGGGAATAAAAGGGTAGTTTTGTATTTTTATTAAAATTATTGGGAATTGGGTACATGCTCATGTATTAATAAAATATAAAACCTTATGCATTGATGCTTTTGTATATATTGCAAAGCAAAAGAGAGAAAAATGAGAAAGACAAAAAGAAAAAGAAACAAAAAGAAGAGCATGGAAAAGAAAAGAAAAGAAAAAAATAGAAAAAAAAAGAAAAAAAAAAAACAATAGAAAGGGGACAAAATGCCCCAAAGCAAAGCTCAATAAGGGTCAATGCATAAGTATTGTGAAATGAAAAGGAAATGCATGAGTATGTTAAAAAGAGAAGAATGGGTAGCTAGGTTTGTTTAGAATTGTATAGGTTGCTATATAGGTTAGGTGGGAAGTATAAGCTTATCGAAGATTCAAATTTCAAGCTCACTTGACCAAATATGCATCCTACCTTGACCCTAGCCCCATTACAACCAATGAAAAGACCTCATGATACTTGTATGCATGCATGAAATAGAGGAGAATTGTGAGAATCAACCCTAAACACTTGAGCGAATAGAGTGTAAACACATCCGGTGAGGGTTTGATGCTCAATTACATGTTTTCACCTATAATCATCACTGTTCTTGCAAGTTTGTAAAAATATTTAATAGCTCAATTCAATTGTGGTTTGGCATGGTTGTAATACCCTTAGCCCTTGTGCATATATGCTTCTTATGAATTGATTTATTTTGACTAAGCAATTGCATTCATTTAGGTAGTTGCATATTTACATATAGCTTAGTTTCATTGAATAAATGCCACACCCTTACTTCATTCTAGGTTTAAGCATGAGGACATGCTTGGTTTAAGTGTGGGGATGTTGATAAACCCCATTTGTAGGGTTTATCTTGTGCCTAATTTAGGAGATTTTATGACCTTTTACCCACATTTATTCAATGAAATAGCATGGTTTCATGGTTGTCTCCTTATTTGTGCTTAAGCATGGAAACATGCTTTCTAGGCCTTTAATTAGCTAAATTAATTCACCTTTGATTCCACTAGATGCCTTGATTTATTTGTTAAGTGATTTCAGGTTGAAAAGGCTAGGAATGGATTAAAAGCATGCAAAATGGAGAACACATGGAAAAAGCCAAAGATTTGAGAAACATCATCCACGCGCACGCGTGGATCACGAAAACTGCAAGGGACGCGCACGCGTGCTGTACGCGTACGCGTCGGTGGCCGTATATGATTTTTTAATAGAAAATGTGCCCAGTGGTTTTGAGAAGCTTTGGGGCCCAACTTGCAACCAACTTTGGTGCCAAAATGCTTTAAAAGACCAAGGATTGAAGGGGAAAGGCATCATTCACTCACTTTCACTCATTATTGACATTAGGATTAGTTTTAGTTTAGTTTTAGAGAGAGAAGCTCTCTCTTCTCTCTAAAATTAGGAGTAGGTTAGATCTAGATTAGGAATTCTTAGATCTAGGTTAATTTCATGCTTTGATTTACTTTTCCTTTACATTTTCTTGTTCCTCTACTCTTCCTCTCTCTAGTTTAATATTTAATTCTTGTAATTCTCTACTTTTATGTTCATGCACTTTTGTTTCTTTTATTTTTCTTTAATGCAATTTATGTTTTCATGTTCCTTTATTGTTCATTTTATTTGTTGTTGTTTAATCCCTTGCAATTGAGTAGTGTAGATTTACTTTCCTTGCAATTTTACTATGCTTTCCTTTTATACCTTCCAAGTATTTGATGAAATGCTTGGAAGGATTTTTGAGTAGATTTTAGTGCTCTTGGCTTGGGAAGGTAACTTAGGAACTCTTGAGTTACTAATGTCCAAGTGATTGACGGTTGGGAGCCATTAACTCTAGATCTCACTAATTGATTTGGTGGAGAAGTAGGACTTACGGATTTGGATTGACATAGCTCACTTGACTTTCCTCTACTATTAGTTAGGGGTTAACTTATTGGGGTTGGTCCTTGCCAATTCTCATGTTGTGGTTAGTGATTAGGATAGAGATCCTTGACCACCAACCCTTGCCAATGCCTTTTTGTTATTTGAATTTCCTTGTCATTTACTTTTCATGTTTCTCATCCAAAAACCCCAAATATAACTCATAACCAATAACAAGACACTTTATTGCAATTCCTAGGGAGAATGACCCGAGGTTCAATATTTCGGTTTATAAATTTAGGGGTTTGTTACTTGTGACAAACAATCTTTTGTATGAAAGGACTATTGTTGGTTTAGAAACTATATTGCAATGAGATTTCGTTTGTGAAATTCTAAGCCACACAAAAGTCCAATCATTAAAGAGCCAAACGTCCCACAAATTGAAGGAGCACTTACCCCTTAAAATCAAGGTTGTTGAGTCCTAACTCTGTGATAACTTTTATTATTAGAAACCTATTTTAAGAGTTACATGAGCATTAGTATTAGAGTCATTTATTTTTATGTCTTTAATTTCCTTTCCTTTATTATTTGTCTGCTTTTATGTTTATTTTATATCTTATTTCTATTACATGATAAATAAAGTTTAGATTCTATGTCTTAAAGCTATGAATGATTCCATGAATCCCTCACCCTTCTTAAATGAAAAAAAATATTTTTATTTGCAAAAGAACAAGAAGTGCATAATTTCAAAAATCATCTTGAAGTTAGCTTAATTATTTTGATGTGGTGGCAACACTTTTTGTTTTCTGAATGAATGCTTGAATAGTGCATATTTTTGATAGTGAAGTTTATGAATGTTAAAATTGTTGGCTCTTGAAAGAATAATGGAAAAAAAGAGAAATGTTATTGATGATATGAAAAATCATAAAATTGATTCTTTAAGCAAGAAAAAGCAGTGAAAAAGCAACAGCTTGCGAAAAAAAATGGCGAAAAAAATAAAGCAAAAGTAAAAGCAAGCAGAAAAAGCCAATAACCCTTTAAACCAAAAGGCAAGGGTAAAAAGGATCCAAGGCTTTGAGCATTAATGGATAGGAGCGCCCACAGGAATAAAATCCTGGCCTAAGCGGCTAAATCAAGCTGTCCCTAACCATGTGCTTGTGGCGTGAAGATGTCAAGTAAAAAGCTTGAGACTGAGTGGTTAAAGTCGTGATCCAAAGCAAAAAGGGTGTGCTTAAGAACTCTGGGCACCTCTAACTAGGGACTTTAGCAAAGCTGAGTCACAATCTGAAAAGGTTCACCTAGTTATGTGTCTGTGGCATTTATGTATCCGGTGGTAATACAGGAAAACAAAATACTTAGGGCCACGACCAAGACTCATAAAGTAGCTGTGTTCAAGAATCAACATACTGAACTAGGAGAATCAATAACACTATCTGAATTCTGAGTTCCTATGGATGCCAATCATTCTGAACTTCAAAGGATAAAGTGAGATGCCAAAACTGTTCAGAAGCAAAAAGCTACTAGCCCCGCTCATCTAATTGAGACTAATCTTCATTGATATTTTTGAAACTTATTGCATATTCTCTTCTTTTTATCCTATTTTGTTTTTAGTTGCTTGGGGACAAGAAATAATTTAAGTTTGGTGTTGTGATGAGCGGATAATTTATACCCTTTTTGGCATTGTTTTTATAAAGTTTTTAGTATGTTTTATTTACTTTTTATTATATTTTTATTAGTTTTTATGCAAAAATCACATTTTTGGACTTTACTATGAGTTTGTATATTTTTCTGTAATTTCAGGTATTTTCTGGCTAAAATTGAGGGACCTGAGCAAAAATCTGATTCAGAGGCTGAGAAAAGACTGTAGATGCTGTTGGATTCTGACCCTCCTGCACTCGAAATGGATTTTCTGGAGCTACAAAAGCCCAATTGGCGCGCTCTCAATTGCGTTGAAAATTAGACATCTCGGGCTTTCCAGAAATATATAATAGTCTATTATTTCTCGGCGTTAAACACCCATTTTGGCACCCAGGGTGGCATTTAACTCCAATATGAGACATATGCACGAGAAAGCTTGAAAGCTCAGCCCAAACACTCACCAAGTGGGTCCCGGAAGTGGATTTCTGCACTATCTGTACTTAGGTACTCATTTTCTGTAAACATAAATCACTAGTCTAGTATAAAAACTACTTTTAGAGATTTATTTTGCAACTGATGACAATTTTATTCCATATTGTATCTCTGACAGCATGAGTCTCTACACCCCATAGGTGGGGGTGAGGAGCTCTGCTGTGTCTCAATGGATTAATGCAATTACTACTATTTTCTATTCAATTACGCTTGATTCTATTCTAAGATATTCACTCGTACTTCAATCCGGAGAAGATGATGATCCGTGACACTCATCATCATTCTCACATATATGAATGCGTGCCTGATAACCACTCCCGTTCTACCTAAGCTCAATGTTGTCATTGGGTGACAGCTTGAGTGCATATCTCTTGGGTTTCCAGCTAGAACCAATTGGCAGCATTCTTGGGATCCGGAAAGTCTAAACCTTGTCTGTGGTATTCCGAGTAGGATCTGGGAAAGGATGACTGTGAAGAGCTTCAAACCTGTAAATGTTGGGCACAGTGACAGTGTGCAAAAGGATAGAGAGATCCTATTCCGACGCTAGTGGGAACCGACAGATGATTAGCCGTGCGGTAGCTGTACATGGTATTTTTCATTTGAGACGAGAAATCCGACAATTGATTAGCCGTATAGAGACCGTGCCTGGTATTTTTCACTGAGAGGATCATACAGCCTGCCATGGAAGGAAGCTATGTGTGTTTTGAGAAGAAGACAGTAGGAAAGCAGAGATTCATGTTATTTACAAGATAACCATAGCTTGCTTCAAGCCGGCAATCTCCGTGGGATCGACCCTTACTCACGTAAGGTATTACTTGGACGACCCAGTGCACTTGCTGGTTAGTTGTGCAGAATTGTGAAAAGTGTGATCACAATTTCGTGCACCAGCGCTCCACTCCCGTCCATCCTCTTCTAGAGGCATCCACCACTTGGCAAGGTTCTTCAACCTCTACCTCTTGCCAAGCTTCCTCAAGTTCACATTCATCTTCACCAAGTTCTTCAATCTCTTCCCCATCACTCTCATCATACATAGGAGGCTTAGTGAAGTCTACCTCATCGTCAATTCAAAGCATATTGGGGAAGGACTCATCATACTCAAAAGGCTCATATGTTGACGCGGAATCATCATAAATAGGAGGGCCTATTACTTGGGACACTTCTTCCAATTCTTGAATCACATTGTGCCTTGGAGGTTGTTGATAACAAGTCAGATTGACTAGTTTTACAAGCTTTTTTCATTAGTTTTTACTTGGTTTTCATACATTCTTAGGAAATAAGTAAGTGTTTGGATGAGAAATTCATGGTTGTCATGATTCAATCAAACATTGCTAATTTATGCATTTTCATGAGATTTATGCAAGAATTGATTGATATTATGAATGATGCAAAATCTTGTGATTATGCCAAGGCTTTGATGAGTTTGTTTGGTTGATGATAGGTAGAAAGAAGTAGAAAAAGAGCAAGGAAGAGGAGAAGGAGAGGCCAACATTGGAGCCAACATTGGCCCATCAACATTGAAGGCAACGTCCTGGAAGAAGAAAGCATGGGTGCCAACATTGGAGGGAACGTTGGTGAACCAACGTTACCTTGAACGTCCTTGAGAAAGTCCAATTTTGGAGCTAAAGAATTTTTGGGCGACGCGTACGCGTCCATGACGCGTACGCGTGAAAGAAGGAAATTTTTATATCCACGCGCAAGCGTGCGTCACGTGCACGCGTGGAATGGCAAAATAGACCATCCACGCGTACGCGTGGGTCACGCGTACGCATCACTAGACGAACGTTGGAGTCCAATGTTACCTCAAACATGGCTCTCCAACATCCGCAATGAGGAGCCCAGAATTTGGAGTTAGGAAACTGAAATCGACGCGCACGCGTCTATGACGCGTACGCGTGGATTGGAAAAAAGGCAATGTACGTGTAAGCATGGCGTACGGCTACGCGTCGAAAGACAAAAACACAACTTCATTAGGCACCAATCCAATCAATCCCTGCTTCAATCAAGGCCAATACCCATATCCAAAGTACACTGAAGACCCAAGAAGAAGCCTATAAATAGAAGAATGTTTGAAGATGAAAAGGGAGGTCTCAGCAGAGCTTAAAGGCCTGCAGTAGGAGTAGGATTAGGGTAGAATGCTCTAGTAGAGAGCTTAGCTTTCTGTTTCTTTTCTGCACTCCTAAATTTTAGTTGTAATTGAATTTAATTTTTGTTATGCAATTTCCATTCTCTTCTGCAATTTCTTCTTCTGCAAGTTACAAATTTATTATCAATGTAATTTACATTTCTTGAAATCTGCCTCTTTGCTAATTTACTTTCTGCTAATTTTAGATTTCCTGCACTTGTTCTTTGAGCTATGATCCATTGAACCCCAATTCATTTGGGGGAGGAGCTCTATTATGATTCATACGAATTAAATTACATTCTTCTTCCTCTCAATTCATCTGGATAGCTAAGAAATAACTTCTGTTTTGATTGAGATCCATTCACTCCGGAAGGGGGTTTGAATCTATGAATTTCAATGTGAGCTTCGGAAGGAGAATCATGGAAATTAGAATTGAAGCTCTATTTCTCACAACTCTCTTGATCAACACCATTCGGGAGGAATTGAGATCCTGAGAGTCTGTGTGGCTTATGGATGAGAGAAAATGCTTAACCTCTTCTCATGACAATTGGATCAAGGAATTGGCGAGATTGATTGTGATTAGAGAGATTGGATTGCCAAGAAATTGGGATTCAATCAATTTCAATCTGCCATAGATCTATTCATATGATTGAGAAGGAAGTTGAAACCCATTTGATTCATGGTGGATTGTAATATATCCAATCCCTGATGAGTCTTTCTCTCTGTTATTTCTGTTCTATTTAATTTCCCAGCACCCAGTGCCTTTACATTTGATGCAATTTACTTTTCTTATCATTTAAGCATCTGCAATTTACATTCTACGCTTTAAATTCCTGCAATTTACCTTCTGTTGGTCACTTTTCACTCAATTCACCACTGTTAGCTTGACTAAAATAATCACCTCACTAAAGTTGCTTGATCCATCATTTTCTGTGGGATCAACCTCACCCTTGTGAGTTATTACTACTTGATGCGACCCGGTACACTTGCCGGTGAGATTGTGTGAAAATCTAATTTTCACCCATCAAGTTTTTGGCGCCGTTGCCGGCGATTGATATAGATCGACAAATGATTAAGTGGGTGAGAAGTCTAGATTAAGCATTTTCTTTGTTTTTGTTCTTTTAATTTTCTGTTTTAAGCTGATACCAAGGTGTTTGAGTTATTGCCTTACTAAGAAATTCTCATCTGTGACATGAATTTCAATTTTCATTGGTGATGTGTTTTACAAAATTTAAATGGAGTTCAACTCATCTTATGATCAAACAAATTTCATGGGATATTACCCACCATCACCAAATGACTACTCTAATGGTGGCTGGGAATATCACCAAGAAATCACAGATTCTGAGCACTCCAATCAATGGAGATATGCTTTAGAGCCACAAGATGAGCAAGATAATTTCATGAGATATTGCCCACCACCACAAAATGATTTATATCATTATCTTCATGGTGACTGGGAATATCAACAAGGAATGAAAGAGTATGAACACCTCCCAGAGCCACAAGATGACTCGTACTGCTATAGCAACCACTCATATTGTGACTGGGAGGGGCAAAAATCAAAGGGATCTTGATGATACATACTTTGTTCATCAAGAAACATCATCACTGGAGTGTTCTTTCAATAAATTCATGCAAAATTGTCCACCAATGCCACAAGATGATCCACACTCTGATGAATTCTACAATAATTCACATTGCGGATGGGAGGATGAAAACCAGAAAGCATTTGACAGTTCATATTCCACTTATCAAGAGCCATCATCACTTGAGCAAATCTTCAACTCATTTATGCAAAGTTGTCCAACTTCACCTCCCCGTTTTTCATTTGAAAAACCTTCATCACTTGACTATACCTCGACACAAGGTTTCCTCCAACGTCCATACAATTCATTTAACCAACTGGTGTGGAACTTTCTAACCACAAACTAACCGACAAGTGCACTGGGTCGTACCAAGTAATACCTCTGGTGAGTGAGGGTCGATCCCAAGAGGATTGAAGGACTAAGCAACAATGGTTGAGTGATTGGCTTAGTTAGACAAGCAGAAAATAGTGTTTTAGTATTCAAAAGCATTAAACAGTAATTCATAGTTCAAAGACAGGCAAGTAAATAAGTTGGGAATAAAATACGGAGAAAGCAGTTAAGGCTTCAGAGTTATCTATTTTCCGGATTAATTTTTTCTTATTAATTTATTTTAATCATGCAAGATTTAATTTATGGCAAACTATATGTGACTAGACCCTAATTCCTTAGACCTTTCTAGTCTCCTCAAATTCTCATCAATTGCCAATTCCTTGGTCAATTAATTCCTATTAGAGGGTGAAGTTTAATTCTAGTTATTATGCCACAAAAACTCTAATTACCCAAATATAAAAGGATTATATGTCACGTATCCCGTTAAGTCCAGATATTTAGAATTTAGGAGAAATTATTTTCAAGCTACTGTTCAAGTAAAGAGCTTTTCCAAGTTATACAAGAACTCAATTAGAAAGAGGGTCATACTTCCGTTCCACCCAAATTCATAAGATAAAGAACGAAAATAATTCTTGAATTATAAACCAGAACATGAATTAAAATAAAAAAATAATAGAATCAATCCATACAAATAGACAGAGCTCCTAACCTTAACAATGGAGGATTAGTTGCTCATGGTTTAGAGTGGAAAACTAGGATTGTAAATTGGGCTGAGGTGGAATGAAAAGTTAACTCATGTTGGAATCCTCTGAAGGGAAGTTCCTTTTATATCTAATCCTAATAAATTTAAAATCTAATTTTTAAAACTAAAATAATATCTTTTCCTAAAAAATTAAGATTTAAATTTAAATCAGAATATATTAAATAATCAGCAAGTCTTCAATTGATGGATGGGGACCACTTGTTTCGTCCATTCTGCAGCTTCTAATATGTGTTTTCTATGTTGAAAACTGGGTCAAAAACAGCCCAGAAATCGCCCCCAGCGTTTTTTGCGTTTTCTGCACGTGGCGCATGTCACGCGTACGCGTCGATGATCTAATTTGCTTGTCACGCGTACGCGTCAAATACGCGCACGCATCGCTGTGCATCTTCGCTTTTCACGCATACGCGTCAGGTACACGCACACGTCGCCATGGAAAGTTCCAAATCACGCGCACGCGTCAGGTACACGCACGCATCAGGTACGCGCACGCGTCGCTCCTCGCTGTCATCTCTTTTAATTCTTGTGCTGCAGAAACTCCATCAGATCCAGCCGAATGCTACCTAAAATAAACACAATTGCACAAGACTCAAAGTAGCATCCATAGTGGCTAAAAGATGATTAATTCTTGATTAAACTTAACAAATTAAATGCAAATTCACTAGGAAAAGATAGGAAAGATGCTCACGCATCACAACACCAAACTTGAATTGTTGCTTGTCCTCAAGCAACCAAAATTAATATAGGCTTAGGATGTGAATTTGCATGAGAATGAGAGTTCGATTAAGCTCATGTCTCTTCTTATAATGGGGTTTACAACTGCAATCTTTAATAGTTTTGGCATCTCACTCTCCTTTGAATCAGAAGGATGTCACTGTCATTCGGACTTAGAATCCGGATTATATTATGAATTCTCTGATCTTTTGTAACTCAATTTAACCCTTGAACACAACAATTTTTTTCTTTGATTCTTTTTTTTTGGTGCTTTGCACCTTGAGCCTAGCCGTGACTTTAAATGTTTTGTCTCAAGCTTAACTTGACACAGAAACACCACAAGCACTTAACTGGGGAACTCTCTTTAAGTTCTGATTTTCCTTTCAGTTACTCCCAGATAGTGGTGCTCAAAGTCTTTGGCATACTCTGTTAATACCAATTGATCTCGACTCTAAATGTTTTGTCTCAAAGATTACTTGACACAAGAACACCACAAGCATGTGACTAGGGAAACAACTCTTTGAGCTTTTAATCATGTCTGACCTCCCTAGTCATTGATCCTCAGAGCATTGGACCTTGCTTCTCTCTTTTTTTTTTCAAGGATCAACTTTTAAAATTTTCAGAAAATTCATAATAGTTCTCTAAATTCCTGTTCCTTGTACATCAACATCCTTTGATTTAAATTCAACTATGCACTGTTCATATCATGCATTCAGAAGTACACTTAATACCACCACAATTAAGTAAATAAGACTACTCTTAAATTTAAACTCAATTTCTCATGCACTACATCTTTTCTCCTTTCTTTTTGATTTCAAGCTTAGTGGGCAATACATGAGACATCTTTCAGAATTAAAGCAATTACCGAAAAACTAAAATAGAACCTAGCAATCTAACTAGTAAAGGATCATGAAATAAACAAAGCAAAATAGTAGAAAATTGAAACATAACATAGTAAAAGTGAGAAGGAATATAGAATGAAAGGAACTCAACCAGCTCAGTTATCCTCGCGGTCGTGTTATTCTTCAAGTTTTGCTCCTCGGTGAAGATGATTCGCCTCCCTTTGGTACCATAAAATTAGACAGCAAAGCTATAAGTGAAGCGTCAACACCAAACTTAAAGGTTTGCTTGTCCTCAAGCAAAGAAGAACTGAAAACAAAGACAAAGAGTATGAGGAAAGAAGAATAAAAGGATAAAAGAACAAGAGAGAATTAGGATTGGGAGGTGGATAATTTGAAATCAGGCGCTGAGGTGGTTTAATTGGGCGTCGCATGCGACGCGTAAGGCACGCGTACGTGTGAATCGCGAGAATTTCAAGTGACGCGTACGCGTCGGGGATGCGTATGCATGGACGGACAGGATGGGAAAACGACGCGCACGTGTCAGGGACGCGTTCGCGTGGTGGGGCTTGTGCACCCAGCATAGTTTCAGCCCCACACCAGCATAACTCTTTGACCAAACACCTTTTACGCCGATTTTACTCATCCACGCGTGCGCGTACTTGATGTGTATGCGTGGAGTGCCAAAATCGCAAATGACGCGCACGCGTCATGGACGCGTTCGCGTGAGCATGTTTGTGCGCCAGGGACACTTCCTGTGCCACTCCCGCGTAACTCTCTGTTCACTTTTATTTTTCACGCACACACATATGACGCGTACGCGTCAGCGACGCTTGCGCGTCGTGTGCTCATTTTTTTTTCGCCTGAAGTGTTCGGTTCCTGTTACAAAATAGCTGCATGATCAGAAAAATAGTAAAAACTCAATAAAAATTAAATAAATAAGAAAACTACTACTACAAAAAATAACTAAGGATACGAAATCATCGGGTTGCCTCCCGAAAAGCGCTTCTTTAACGTCACTAGCTTGACGGTCAGCTCCTCTAAGGAGGAGGATCATAGGGGCTCAGCTCTTCACCCCTTACTTTAAACATCTTTCCTGTGACTCCATAAATTAGCTCAATATGCTCCAGAGAGAGAATTCTGTTTACTGTGTAAGTCCATACTGGATTCTTAGTCAATACCACCTTCATTACTGGGGGGAAACCTTCAATGGGGATCTTTTTATTTTTCCATCCCCTGGGTATTTTCTTCTTTTTGGGAACCTCCTCCTTGGTGTATGATGCATTCCCAACACCAAACTTAGGTTTGATGTCAGGAGGAATTTTATTGATTTTCACCAAAGGAGGTTTGAGCTGCAGATTCTGCTGTGCATCATCAGGGGGTTCTTGAAGGTTTGGATCAATAAGCTCAGTCTGCATACACCTCTCTTCTTCACCTGTTGATGCACGGAAAACTTGTCTCTCAACAAATCTCCTTTCGGCAAGTGTACTGAATTTGTCGTCAAGTAAAAACTCACAATAGAGTGAGGTCGAATCCCACAGGGATTGATTGATCAAGCAACTTTAATTAGAAGAATGTTCTAGTTGAGCGAATCCAGAATTTGGGTTGAGAGTTACAGAAAATAAAATGGCGGGAATGTAAATAACAGAAAAGTAAACGCTAGAATTAAAGGACTGGAAGTAAATGACTAAAAATAAATTGCAGAATTGTAAATGGGAATGGGGATTTGCTCATAAAAGTAAATGGCAGAAATTAAAGAGAATGGGTAAGATTAGAGATGGGGCAGAACTAGAAATTGTAGAGAAAGTAAAATACAGAGAGTAATTCTCTTTTTCCAACTTTCAGAACTCTCTTAACAATTCAAAGCTACTCCTATATATACTACTCTTCTCAGCTTCTAGTTTGCTCTTCAATTCTTGGGCCTTTGGATCTTGAGTTTGAAGCAGTTCTTTTCTTCATTTGGGCTTGGCTTTACTTGCAGAGAGAAAGTGCTAAGTGGGCAGAGATTTTAGCTCAGGGCGTTAGGGGTGTTAACATTTAGTGAAAGTATAAGTTCGAGATCGTTAGTGACACTTAACATTTTCACTAACGTTCCAATGTACCTCTTTGCCTCACGTTAGAGCCCATGTTAACTAGGTTAACGTGGCTTCTAACTTGGCCTTGCCAAACTTCGAGAATGTTAGTGACACTCAACATTGTCACTAACGTTCCAGTGTGCCCCTATTTGCTTCACGTTAAAGTCCACGTTAACTAGGTTAACGTGGCTTCTAACGTGGCCTTGCCAAACTTCGAGAACGTTAGTGACACTCAACATTGTCACTAACGTTCCAATGTGCCCCTAGATCTCACGTTAGAGTCCACGTTAACTAGGTTAACGTGGCTTCTAACGTGGCCTTGCCAAACTTCGAGAACGTTAGTGACACTCAACATTGTCACTAACGTTCCAATGTGCCCCTAGATCTCACGTTAGAGTCCACGTTAACTAGGTTAACGTGGCTTCTAACGTGGCCATTCTTAGCCATCCCAACGTTAGTGACAATGTTGAGTGTCACTAACGTTGTCGACAACTCTCACTTCTCATGTTAGCTCCCACGTTAACTTGGTTAACGTAGGAGTTAACGTGGTGTGTTGCATCCTTAGGCCAACGTTAGTGACAATGTTGAATGTCACTAACGTTGGCTTCTCTTCCCCCTTTAACGTTAGAGGCCACGTTAACTAGGTTAACGTGGGCTCTAACGTGGCCACTAATGAGTGTTTGCCAACGTTAGTGACAATGTTAAGTGTCACTAATGTTGGCTCAACTTCCCTTCTCCACGTTAGAGTGCACGTTAACTTAGTTAACGTGACTCTTAACGTGGGCAATGATGGCTTTGAGAGTATTATTGGCAATCACTTTTCTCATTAACTTTGCAAGTTACCTCCGTTTCCTTGCTTCCTTTGGTCCTGAAATCAAGCAACAGAGTGCATCAAAGTTCTAGTCCAAGTCATGGGTAATGCATCATACAATTTGTCACTAAATTCATGCAAAATTCTCATGAAATAATGTAAAATGCACAATGTATGTTTGAATCAAGGTGTAGGTGAATATCTACCCAAAACTAGCTTATTTCCTAAAGAAATGCATGAAACTACCCTAAAAACAGTAAAGAAAAGGTCAGTGAAACTGACCAAGATGCCCTGGCATCACAACACCAAACTTAAAGCTTGCTTGTCCCTAAGCAAGTACTGGAACAAGAGAATGATGAATGGAATATCCAGAGGAAGGAGTCATTCTTGTGGAAGTCATGTTACTGATTTTATGGTGGTTTCATACATGGCAACTTAGGTTCATTCCATTACTGGCTTTCAGACTTTTATCATGTCCCTAAACACTTACTTTGTTTATATCCCATGAGACTTTTATTCATTGATCCTTTTATTGTTATTTCAAGGGTTATTTGTGTTATTTAGGCTAAGTGCTCTGTAAGGGGGCAACTCTTTAAGATAAGCTTTCAGCCAACACTCCCGAACCAGTTGGTTCAAGGTGCTAGGTGTTGAAGCACCCCTAAGGACTTACTCCCTCAAGTCTCTCCCCCATACATACACACCACAGACATATAGTTCATTTATTTTCTTTCTTGAGACCTTGGTGTCCAGCACCTCTTTGGGTTACTAAATGCTCTGTAGTGAGGGTTACTCTTGATAGTGGAATTTCAGCTGATAATCCTAGGTTAGTTAACCCAAGTTACCAGGTGATAAAGCACCCCTGAGAGCTTATTCATCCAAGTAGATCCCTCACACAGGAGCACCACAGACACTTGTCTCAAGGTCCAAACCATTGGTGCCTAGCCTTATTGCTTACTCTTTTTCTTTTGTTTTTTCACTTCCATTGTTCTTTCCCTTTTCTCTTATTAGGATCTTGTTATTAACTTAGTCTCATGGGTATATCCAAAGTCAAGTATTCAGGATAGATAGTTGTCCTCCTAGCCTTGTGGTTGAACCAACTTAGCTAACTTATGACTACCCCAAAGATTCATGAATGCACTTCCATATTATGAACTCTACTCTGGTCCTTTAAAAACATAAACATTCTCTTCTTCATTTGATTTAAAGGGACAAGCTTACAAGAAAGTAAAGTAAGGATGCAGTGACATAAAGACTAGTGCACATAGACTTTCTTCAATACCAAAAACTTAAAAGACATAATTAAAAAAGGTTTAAACATAACATGGAAGCAAGTTCTATTTCATACAAGATATTCCTTATTTAAAACATAGAGAAAGATGGAACAAAGAAGGAACTCCACTACCTTTTACTGTTGTGGATGTCCATGCTCTTTTCCTTGCTTGTCCTCCTTGTTTCCTCTTGCATTTCCTCACATCCTTGCCAATCTTGCTTGCTTCCAATCCTCAAGTGCCTTCCTCACTGACTCATGACTCTCTTCCACCCTTTGTCTTTCCTTTCATGCTAATTCATCCTTCATTTCGTCATACTTGGCTATTCTTGGATGCAATATTGGCAGCTGTCCCACTAAGTAACCGAGCCTGGCTTGAGTGTTTATATGATGTCCTGTTTCACTCATGTAAACTCCTTCTGCGAATGCCCTTTGCTCATCCAATAGTTTTGCCTATTCTATTTGTCTTCGATGCATCTCATGTATGTGCGCCCCTTGATGTGCTTGGATGTTGATTAGCCTCTGGGTGGATTCTTGTTGCTCGTTTTGCCTTTGTTCCATCCTGTTGAATGTTTCTCCCCATTGTTGTCCTTGACTTAGTTGCTGTTCCATCATTTGCCTTTGCTACTCACCTTGCTGAGTCATCCATCTTGAAAGTGTTTCCTCTTGCTGCCCCATCATCTGTAGTTGAAGCTCTTTCTGTGCTCCTTGGCTTTCCAAATATTGTCTAGACAAGCCATCAATGGCCTCCTGCAATTGGTGCATGTCCAAGGTTTGTTGTGCTTGACCCTCTAAGACTTGTCCTTCCACTACTTGAGGGGCTGTTTTCTTCCTTTGCTTCCGCTGAGACAAAAGGGATGCTGCAGCTTTCATCCTTGTACAGTTATTGGGATGCCTTCCTTTATCCACATGGGGTTCTCATCTTCAAAAACTACCCCAGCTTTCTTGCATATTCGGTAAATAGTGCTGGGGCAACCTAACATTCCTCTTGAGTCGCTTTTCTCTGCCATCTTTCTAATACCTTCAGCTATGAGTTCATGAACCTTGATTTCTCCTCCCTTCAGTATACAGTGCACCATTGTGGCTCTCTTGACATTCACCTCCGAGTTGTTTGCAGCTGGGAGAATAGACCTTCTCACTAGCTCAAACCACCCCTTGGCTTTAGGAGTGAGATCTGTTCTCTTGATGAACTTTGGGTTATTTCCCGCACCCCTTTCCCAGTCAGCTCCTGGTACACAAATATCTTGCAGAATCTGGTCATAATTGGGGTTGTCCAATCTTGAGTGATAGCTTTCTTCTTCAAATTGTATAGACCGTAGCTTCAATGCCCTCATGACACTCATGGGACCAAAGTCCACCATCTTTCCTCTCACAAAGCTTGTGTAAGACTCATCCTTCTTATCATATCGAACCGCATTTGCATAAAATTCTCTTATGAGATTTGCATTCACCTTAATGACCGGGTCAGTGAGGAGCTCCCATCTTCTCCTTTCTATCTTCTCTGTAATTTCGGGGCACTCAGTCTTTGTAACTTGAAATTCCAGCTCATAAATGATTTCCTTATCAACCATCCACCCGTATTGCAATGTATGATGCAAGCTTCTAAATCTCCTTTCATCATATGGGTGTTCTTCCATGGGTTCCTTTTCCTTCCTTCTTTTAGAACCCGAAGACGCCATGAATGATAGTTAATATGTGAAGGTGGTAAGGTTGTGGAAACTTTTGGTTGTTTAGGGTTTTATGGCAATGAAGAGAGTGAGGGGAGGAATGTTTGTAATCGGATAGAGGGTGTCTTGTACCTAAAGGAAGAGTGGTGAAGGGTGTGTGATGACAATGAAGGGTGGTACGGACAAGGGTCGTTTATATAGAGAAATTGTGAGAGAATGGAGGGTGTAGATTGATGAAGTGGTCACTTGATGGACGGTTGGGGTTATGCATGGCTAGAAGACAAGGATCATCACTTTTTGATGGGGATTGCTCGGTCTTCTAGGGGTGCCATTTTTTCAATGTTGCATGGCAACATTTTCCGATGTATTCCCTTTTTAGAACAAGTGTGTAGCCCCTCCTTTTGTGGTGTCCGAACCTTCTTTGTTTGGTTGTCCAATCTATCCCTTTTTATGCTCCTTTTCTTTTTCTATAAAGACAAACTAAGAAAAGTAAGAAAAGATATTAAAATGACCATATGAACTTTACGGCTAATATTAATAAAAGAGAAGAAAGGATTTGATTTTTTTATTTATGAATTCCAACTAACTAACCAACTATTGGTGGGTCCTTATATGCATCTTGGTGGCACCATGGGGTGACACCAAACTTAGTTTGAAGCAATGTGATGAAAAGTTTTGTTCAAAGCTCCCAAGACTAGCATGCATCTTGGTTTGCTTTGAACACCAAACTTGTTCTTCACTATATACTGCATGATAAAGATTTCACCAAGTGTTTGTCAAGTTTGGGTTGAAATTCATAAACATTGATTTATTTATTATTTTAAAAACATATAAAACATGGGTTGCCTCCCATGAAGCGCTTCTTTAGCATCACTAGCTTGACGTTTTTCCTTCATCAGGGTGGTTGGTAGTGCTTAAAGTCCTCCCCTCTTGCTGTGGACTTATATCCATTGGTTGGATCAATGATCTCCACATGTTTCAGGGAAAGAACTCTGTTGATAGTAAAGACCTTGGGTAACTGAGATGGTACAGTGGGGAGATTAGGGGGAATATCTGGGAAGTAAGCTGAGACAACTCTATCCCCTGGAGAGAAATCTTCCGTAGGGATTTTCTTGTTCCTCCACCTCCTTGGAACCTTCTTCTTTGTTTCTTTTGATGTTGCCTTCCCCTTGGTGACCTCTTTTTCTAAAGGAGTTGTGGTGCTGTCTTCACCTGCCTCTAGAGGTTTAGGTTCCTCCAACTTTTCCTTGAGCTGTGGCAATTGCTGTTTTCCTTGTTTATCTATTAAGGGGATCTCAAAATGAACTGACTATGCTTCAGTGCTTGTTTCCTCCTTCAGTGTCTCTTTAATGATTTGTGCTTAGTTCCTTGTCCTCTTGATCTGTTTCTTGTGAGAGTTTGAAAACATTGAAGCTGAGTCGTTCATCATGGATTCTCAATATTAGCTCCCCTTTCTCTACATCGATAAGTGCTTTGGCCATAGCTAGGAATGGTCTTCCCAATATGATTGGATGAGTGTGACTCTCTTCCATGTCCAGGATGACAAAGTCTGTTGGGAGAAAGTATTTCCCAACTTTTAGCAACACATTTTCCACCACTCCTATTGCTTGCTTTTGAGTTTTGTCAGCCAGTCTGATGATTATATATGTGGGTATTATCTCATTGATCTGCAGCCTCTTTGCCAGGGATAAGGGTAGTAAGTTGATGCTGGCCCCCAAATCACATAGTGCTCTATCGAACATAGTTTCACCTATGGCACAAGGGATGTGAAAACTCCCTGGATCTCTTCTTTTTGTAGGCAACTCAGGTTGAATAAGGGCACTACATTCCTTGTTCATCACTATAGTCTGGCCTCCTTTGAGTGAGCCTTTCCTGGGAAGAAGTTCCTTCATATACTTGATGAATGCAGGCGTTTGTTGAATTGCCTTGATGAATGGCATGTTCACATGCAGAGATGCAAACAAGTCTAGGAACCTTGAGTATATTCTTTTTCCCACAACACCATTGAGCAGTTGAGGGAAGGGTGCATAGAGCTTCAGCAGCTCTTGTTGTGAGATTTCTGGTTCTTGGCGATTTCTATCCTCCTCCTTTGTTGAGTTGTCTTCAGGTTGTTTGCAAAGTTTGCCTTGCTTGTCTTCAGTCTCTTGATCACTCGCAGTGACCAGTTTGCAATATTCCCATCTTACTTTCTTTGCTTTTCCTTTGGGGTTTTTCTCCGTGTCACTTGGGAAGCTATCAGTAGGTTTGGGAATCTTCTCAGCTAAATATCCCACCTGAAATTCCAGCTTCCTGATGGTCTCTCCCTGGTTCTTAATATTGGCTCGCACCTCCTCTTTGAACACCTTATTTTCTTGAATCTCTTGGCATATTCCTTCAAGTAAGGCTTCAATCTTAGAGAGCTTGTCATCAATTAATGAGTGATTCGGAGCAGATGTGCTGTTTTGGTTTTGATAGGCGTGTGGAGAAGTGTTGTTGTGGGGGTGTTGAGATGTCCTCTGTGTGAATTGCTGGTGAGCTGCATTGTTGTTGGAGTTGTAACGTCTCTGGTCTTAGTTTTGATCTTGCTCACTTCCCCACCCAAAGTTTGGGTGGTTTCTCCATCCAGGGTTATAGGTCTTGGAGTATGGATCATAGTTTTTCCTTGGTGAATTCCCAATGTAGTTGGCTTACTCCTGACTCCCCTCTGCTTCTTCATTCACTCCTTCTTGGGTTGTTGATGAAGTGGAGATTGCTGCTACTTGGTTCATCTCCATCTTCTTGGTGAGGTCAGCCAGCTGCTGGGTAATGAGCTTGTTTTGGGCCAATAGAGCATCTACATTGTTTAGCTCCATTACTCCTCTTGTGTTCCCTCTTTCGGAAGCATAGAAGTAGTCGTTCTCTGCTACTGTTTCAATAATATCTATGGGTTCCTCAATAGTCTTCTTCTTGTTCAAAGATCCTCTGGATGAATGGTCTACGGCCTTCTTTGACTCATAAGAGAGTCCTTCCAAGGGTGATGAGCTGTGGTTTAAGTTCAAAGTTGTTGGCATGGATTGTTGACTTTTGGATGCTACTTCCACAATTGCCTGGGTTTGGATGGATGTAAGAGCCCAAAACTCTTCTATTCTCCCCAGCATGATTTGCTCTACCTCCTCCCCCATGGTTGTGATCCTCTTCTTCATGATGGTTTTCCATGTTGTCTTCCATGTTTGGTTCAAATAATTCCTCTTCTTCCTCAGCACCAACCACTTTCTTTCCTCTTGCCTCCCTCCATAATCTAAGGAAGGTCCTCCCAGGTTCAGAATCGAAGGAAGTTGAAGCTCCGCTTCTTCTCCCTGTCATAACAGTAAAGAAAAGGTCAGTGAAACTGGCCAAGATGCCCTGGCATCACCTGTTGAATATATATCTTTGAAGACATGAAAAACCAGTTGCTCATTATGCACTATATGCACTAATTCACCCACTTCTACATCAATCAGAGCTCTTCCAGTGGCTAGGAATAGTCTTCCTAGAATTATAGAGGCATTCTCATCCTCCCCTGTGTCAAGAATCATAAAATCTGCTGGGAGGAAGAAGTTACCCACTTTGACCAAGATATTCTCCACTAATCCGTATGTAGGCTTCATAGATTTGTCTGCTATATAATGCTATCTTTGTGGGTTGTGCCTCTTGGATTTACAGCTTCTTCATCACAGACAAGGGCATTAAATTGATGTTTGCTCCCAGATCACATAAAGCTTTCTCAAAGGTTGTGCTCCCAATGGCGCATGAAATTTGAAAGCTCCCTGGATCTGGCATCTTCTTTGGTAAGTTATTCTGAATGATGGCACTGCATTCTTTAGTCAAGACCACTGTCTCATTTCCCTTTAAAGGCTTCTTCTTTGACAACAGCTCCTTCATGAACTTGACATAGAGAGGCATTTGTTCCAAAACCTCAGCAAAAGGAATATTGATTTGCAACTTTCTGAAGACTTCCAAGAACTTTAAAAACTACTTGTCCTTGATCTCCTTTTGAAGTCTCTGAGGATATGGCATTTTAGGCTTGTACTCAGGAGCCTTTAGCAAAGTAGGATAAGTATCAAGAGAGTTTGGGAATGGGTTGTCCACACGCTTTGGAGGGGCGCACTCTACTTCTTCCTTCTTCTCCTCTGGAGCTTCTTTTTCCACTAACTCTCCATTGACCTTGGTCTCAGAGCCAGCTACTTTACCATTTCTTAATTGAATAACCTTGCAATCATCTTTTTTCAACTGGCTCCTTATTAACTTGTGCTTTAATACTGGTCACTTGTCCACTTATCAAGGTGATAGCCTTGCATTCCTCTCTTGGATTTGGAATTATGTTACCAGGAAGGCTATTAGTGGTCCTCTGATCAATTTCATTAACTCTTGTGGCTATTTGACCCATCTGAATCTCCAAATTGTTGATTGATGCTCTGGTTTCCTGCACAAAACTCTTCATCATTTCCCAATTAGAATCTTCTTGGGATTTAGAATTTGCCTGTGGAGGTGGTTGTTGTTGATGAGATTGAAATTGGCGGTTATTATGGTTGTTCTGTTGGAAGCTGCCCTGAGAATTATTGTTGAAATTCTGAGGTTTCTGAGGTTAATCCCTCCACCCAAAATTTGGGTGATTTCTCCACCCCTGATTGTAGGTATGAGAATAGGGATCATTATTGGGATATCTAGGAGCACTCCCCATGTAATTGACCTGTTCAGAAGAAGATTGAGCATAATCATAATTAGCATTTTGCACAAAATTACCTGCCATGTCATAAGAAACCTCTTGAGGTGGATTTTGGGTGTTGATAGCTGAGACTTACATGCCACCCATCTACTGAGTAAGTAGATTTATTTACTGAGACATAAGCTTGTTCTGAGCAAGAAGAGCATTAACAGCTTCCACTTCCAACATGCCTCTCTTCTGAGAGGTCTCAGAATTCACAGGATTTCTATTAGATGAGTATAAATATTGATTGCTAGCCACTAATTCAATAAGCTCAATAGTCTCCTCTGGTGTCTTCTTCTTATGCAATGAACCACCTGCTAAAGTATCTAAGCTCATTTTGGATATCTCACCCAAGTCTTCATAAAAGATATCTAGTTGGGTCCATTTGGAGAACATGTGCGGAGGGCATTGCCTAGTTAGTAGCTTGTATCTCTCCCAAGCTTCATAAAGAGTTTCACCATCCTTCTGCCTGAAAGTCTGAACCTCCAACCTAAGCTTAGTCAGCTTCTTCGGTGGGAAAAATTTAGTAAGAAACTCAGTAACAACCTTGTCCCAAGTATCCAAACTCTCCTTGGGTTGGGAATCTAGCCATAGCTTTGCTTTATCCCTCAGAGCAAACGAGAAGAGCATGAGTTTGTACACCTCAGGGTTCACCCCATTTGTCTTCACAGTATCACAAATCTGCAGAAAATTAGATATAAATTGATTTGGATCTTCATGAGGAAGTCCATGATACTGACAGTTTTGTTGCACCAGAGTGACTAGTTGTGGCTTCAACTTAAAGTTGTTCGCAACTATAGGAGGCACCACAATGCTTTTTCCATAAAGATCTGCAGTAGGAGCAGAATAAGAGCCAAGCACTCTCCTTTGTTGCTCATCCCCATTCGGATTTGCCACATTGGCATTAGCAGCATTGTTAGGATCCATAGTGGATTTTGCAGCCTTGTAAAGTCTTGTTTGTTGTAAACGTCGTCTACAAGTTCTTTCAAGTTCAGGGTCAAAGTCTAACAGAGGTTCCTTGTCCCTGTTCCTGCTCATAAACAGATAGAAGACAAGAAAAGATGGGACTTCTCTACGTCAGAGTGCAGAGAACTCCCAGTGAGGTAACTTGTGTAAAGAAATAAAATAAAAATACTAGATAAATAAATACAAAAAATTCGAAAATAATAACTGAAATTAAATAAAAAAATTTCAAAAATTAACAGGGAAAATAAACAGAAAAATTAAAATAAAATCAACTGGATAACACCAAACTTAATTTCAGAAATTAAGGAAAAAATATTAATACTATTTTTTTTTGAAATTAATAACGCAATAAATAAATAAAATTAAAAAATTAAAACTAAAATGCCTAATCTAAGCAATCAAACAACTGATAGTTGTTAATCACAGTCAATCCCCGGCAACGGCACCAAAAACTTGGTGCGGAATTTTCTAAACACAAACTAACCAGCAAGTGCACCGGGTCATACCAAGTAATACCTCAGATGAGTGAGGGTCGATCCCACGAGGATTGAAGGACAAAGCAACAATGGTTGAGTGATTGGCTTAGTTAGACAAGCAGAAAATAGTGTTTGAGTGTTCAAAAGCATTAAACAGTAATTCAGAGTTCAAGGATAGGCAAGTAAATAAGTTGGGAATAAAATATGGAGAAAGCAGTTAAGGCTTCAGAGTTATCTATTTTCCGGATTGATTTTTTCTTATTAATTTATTTTAATCATGCAAGATTTAATTCATGGCAAACTATATGTGACTAGGCCCTAATTCCTTAGACATTTCTAGTCTCCTCAAATTCTCATCAATTGCCAATTCCTTGGTCAATTAATTCCAATTAGAGGGTGAAGTTTAATTCTAGTTATTATGCCACAAAAACTCTAATTACCCAAATATAAAAGGATTATATGTCATGTATCCCGTTAAGTCCAGATAATTAGAATTTAGGAGAAATTATTTTCAAGCTGTTGTTCAAGTAAAGAGCTTTTCCAAGTTATACAAGAACTCAATTAGAAAGAGGGTCATACTTCCGTTCCACCCAAATTCATAAGATAAAGAACAAAAACAATTCTTGATTTATAAATTAGAACAAGAATTAAAATAAAGAAAACAATAGAATCAATCCATACAAATAGATAGAGCTCCTAACTTTAATAATGGAGGATTAGTTACTCATGGTTCAGAGTGGAAAACTAGGATTGTAAATTGGGCTGAGGTGGAATGAAAAGTTAACTCATGTTGGAATCCCCTGAAGGGAAGTTCCTTTTATATCTAATCCTAACAAATTTAAAATCTAATTTTTAAAACTAAAATAATATCTTTTCCTAAAAAAATTAAGATTTAAATTTAAATCAGAATTAATTAAATAATCAGCAAGTCTTCATGATGGATGGGGACCACTTGTTTCGTTCATTCTGTAGCTTCTAATCTGTGTTTTCTGGGCTGAAAACTGGGTCAAAAACAGCCCAGAAATTGCCCCCAATATTTTTTGCGTTTTCTACACGTGGCGCATGTCACGCGTACGCGTCAAATACGCGCACGCATCGCTGTGCATTTTCGCTTTTCACACGTACGCATCAGGTACAAGCACGCGTCACCATGGAATGTTCCAAATCACGTGCATGTTTCAGGTACGCGCACACGTCGCTCCTCGCTGTCATCTCCTTTAATTCTTGTGCTGCAGAAACTCCATCAGATCCAGCCGAATGCTACCTAAAATAAACAGAATTACACAAGACTCAAAGTAGCATCCATAGTGGCTAAAAGATGATTAATTCTTGATTAAACTTAACAAATTAAATGCAAATTCACTAGGAAAAGATAGGAAAGATGCTCACGCATCACCAACCACAAGACACACCTAATTACTCACAAAATTCACTTCACATCCCTCAACACAACTTCACCACAATACCCACAAACCCACAAAATCCACCCCAATCTGCTTCTCTCTTGCTACAAGCAGAACAATGCCTGCAAAGTGCCATAGACTCTAGGGAGAGAACTAGAAAACTCTTGGAAAGACAAGAACAATCTTGGAAAGAGCAAGAAGCCCTCTTCAAAAAGATGGATGAGCACTTAGAGCAAATGAGGAAAAACTTAGAACTGCTGAGCAAGGAAGATGAAGACTAATTGGTGGATGTAAAGGAGGAAGTGGAGAAGCATGATGAAGAGGTCCCTATGTCAAGCAAACTTTCAATAAAGAATGAGTTGGTGGAGATATTTGAACCTGAGACTGCATATCCATAGAAGCCACTTGAGACGATAAAGGAACATGAAATCTCACAACCTCCATAATTTTTCCTGAACTAAAAACTCTCAACACTTGAATCTATGATTGAAAGATTTGAAGAGGAGATGAAAAAATCTTGAGAAGAACAACAAACCTCCTCCATGAAAGTGCTATTAAATCAAATCTTGAGTGCAAAAGAGTAAGTGGAAGGACAAGAAAGTGAGGAAGACAATCAAGGAAGTCCATACTCAAGTGAGGCAGGAATTTGCATAGAAGAAGGGCTCATTAAACCACCAATTCAAGAAGCTCTTGATAAAGAGAACACTCCATCAATCACACAACCACCAAGTCTTAAAATCAAGGAAGTGAAGGCAACCAACAACAACACCGAAGAGAGGATTGTGACCAAGCTACCATTGAACATATCAAGGAAGAAGGAGAGGTCAACCATAAGCAATCCAACCCCTGGACCACCAGCAAGAAAGCTTAATCAAGCCATTTACAAAAGAAAGCTTGCTGGGAAGAGGCCAAGAAAGGGGGCGCTGACTGACTCCTCTTTACCATTGAGGTCATTCCTCTTAACAAACTGGAAGAAGAGGAAGAAAGTCATCAGCTACAGGTCAGTAGTCTCCCTTTCTTAGTTATTTCAATAAAGGAGTTAAGTAGATTTTTCTGTATTGCAAAGAGCTAAGTTTGGTGTTGCATACCAAAATAATTAAAGGGTAAATGTTGGATGCTAAGTTTGGTGTTCCACCAAAAATCTCATTAAGAACACATTGCACCCTCAGCATGACTAGTATCGGCTCCAAACAATCAGAGAGACTACTTAATAATTGTTATGTTTCTAGTTTTTAGTTTGTCTTCTAGTTTATAGTTGTTTTCTAGTTCAAAGTTTATTTTCTAAATAAAAGTACTTGATGTTTCATGCATGTATTTATTCTGCTGCATATAGAAGTAGGCAAGGAACTAAGTTTGGTGTTCCTACACCAACTTAGGATCAGAGAATCACAAGCATACATGCATGCTAAATGTTTCTCAAGTGCTTAGGGGAACAAGCAACTTTCAATATCTCTTGTAGGAAGTCATTCAATCTCTTGGAGGGAAGGATACATCATCATGTGGATGGACAAAGGAAGGACATAGAATCCAACAATGATGATGACACAAAGGAAACAAATGGACTCCAAGAGGTTGTATTGTTCTCTGACTGACTTTAGCTTAAACATGCTAATTGAAAGTGTAAATGTCCCCTGTTGATTAGTGTCTTCTTAGATTTATTTACTGTCTATTAGTTTATTTGTTTCCATGCTGTTGTGGCTTGTTAGTCTAAATGCTTGATTTATTTTCATCTTACTTGAATTATATGCTTTGTTCCTCATGCTTGATTAAAAGAAAAATAACTGTGAAATAGAGAAAGAGTAAAAGTCTGGTATGATAAGAGACAGAATGAGCTTATGTGGTGGTATGTGCTGGTTCATTAGTTGATTTATAAATAAGGCTGAATGTTGGTATAACTTTGTGATATGAACTTGAGTTGCATTCCATGAGACTTGACAAATAAAAAGGGTCTAAAATAAAAGAAAGAAAATGGAAGAGAAATAAACAAAAAGAAAAAAACAAGGCTGGGCACCAATGGCTTGAGATTTGGATATATGCCTGTGATGTTCTTGTACAAAGATAAGCTTGGATAACTAGGTTCTAAGGGGTGCTTCATCACCCGGAAACTTGGGTTAACTAACCCAGGATTGCCAACCGAAAATCTACCATCAAGAGCTATTTTGAGACAATGCATTTAGTAACCCAAAGAGGTGCTGGGCATCAATATCCAAAGAACAAAACAAGCTAAATGCCTGTGATGTGTGTGTGCTAAGGAGAGGCTTGAGCAAGTAAGCCCATAGGGGTGTTTCAACACCTAGCATCTTGAACCAACTGGGGCGAGAATGCTGGCTGAAAGCTTACTCTAAAAAGCTGCCTTACCACATAGCATTAAGCCTCAGCAAACAATAAATCCCAGCCAAGAAAGAGAACAAGAAAAACTAAGGACCAAGCAATAACAAGTCTCATTTTTTGTGTAATTCAAGAGAGGCTCGAAAGGATTGTCTATACTTCAGCCACAAATAAAAATCACTAAGACATCATACATGAAAATCCCATTAACCAGAATTGAGAACTCTCTAAATAAAGGCTTATACCTCTCTCTGTTTCCATCCATTTTCCTTATATTTTAATGCTTACTTGGGGACAATCAAGATTTAAGTTTGGTGTTATGATGACAAGTCATCTTAGACTAGTTTCACAAGCCTTTTTTCTTAGTTTTTACTTGGTTTTCATACATTCTTAGGCAATAAGTAAGTGTTTGAATGAGAAATTCATGGTTGTCTTGATTCAATCAAACATTGCTAATTTTATGCATTTTCATCAGATTTATGCAAGAATTGATTGATATTATGAATGATGCAAAATCTTGTGATTATGCCAAGGCTTTGATGAGTTTGTTTGGTTGATGAAAGGTAGAAAGAAGTAGAAAAAGAGCAAGAAAGAAGAGAAGGAGAGGCCAACGTTGGAGCCAACGTTGGCCCATTAACGTTGAAGGCAACGTCCTGGAAGAAGAAAGCATGGGTGCTAACGTTGGAGGGAATGTTGGTGAACCAACATTACCTCGAACGTCCTTGAAAAAGTTCAATTTTGGAGCTAAAGGATTTTTAGGCGACACATATGCGTCCATGACGCGTACGCGTGAAAGAATGAAATTTTTATATCCACGCGTACGCGTGGGTCACGCGTACGCATCACTAGACGATCGTTGGAGTCCAACGTTACCTCAAACATGGCTCTCCAACGTCCACGATGAGGAGCCCAGAATTTGGGGTTAGGAAACTGAAATCGACGCGTACACGTCTATGACGCATACGCGTGAATTGGAAAAAAAGCCAATGCACGCGTAAGCATGGCGTACGCGTACGCGTCGAAAGGCAAAAACACAGCTTTTATTATGGGGCTTGTGTGGTGCTTCCTGGCGCCAAACTTGGTGAGTCAAAGTTTGGCTTCAACTCTTTATTCTGTTGTGGCTTCGTTTCTTCACGCAAACTCTATCAAATTCGTTCAAAATGCTACATGCAATAAACAGAATTGCACACAACTCAAAGTAGCATTCATAGTGGCTAAAATATACTTAAATCTTGATTAAACTTAACAATTCAAATGTAAATTCACTAGGAAAAGATAGAAGAGACGCTTACGCATCAGGTACCCCATAACTATTTGTGATCCCTATAGAACTAGTCCCTACTTACTACCTATTCTGTGGGTTACCTAAAATAGGGAGGTTGATCTCGGACGAGGTCTTCTGATCTGGTTAAGGCTACCGTGTCCGACTTGTTGGAGCGGGAGGAGCTGCTTGGTCCTTGGTCACCGGTGGGTGGTGGTACCTGCAAGAGACTCTGATGTTTAAGTTAGTACGGGCTTTAGGCATGTTTTTTGTAGAATTGGGGTATGAGTTATACCTGGGTTCTCCAGTGTATTTATAGTAGTGCTAGGTGACCTTCCTTGAGATAAATTTGTTATCTTATCTTATCTTTTGTGCATGAGATCATATCTTTGGCCAGCCGCCTTCTAGTGGGCGGTGGTTCTTTTACTTTGGGCCTCCTTGGGCCTCTTTGGTGATCTTCCAAACTCTTTGTGAAGAGGTCGTTCAATGGGCCAACCTTTAAAGAGGTCGGTCCCCTTTGTCTTTGTCCAACCCAGACCTTGTAGCTCGGTCCGAGGTATGAATAGTGCCCCTGCTTGAGCTTCGATGTTTCCATGAGGTTGTGCTTATGTGCTTCAACCTCTTTGGGGAAGTCATGTTCAAGCATCTTCTCGGTCGCGCCTGGTTTGCTCCTTCTCGTGCGAATTTTGCGTCGTTAATGTTTTCAAAACGTGAAGCGTTTTTTCTTTTAAATGCTGCGTCATTCTCGAGTGAGTTAGTTTCTTGGAAGCATGTGAGCATTTTAAAAGCCTTTTAATTGGGCTTTCATTTCCCTTTGCCGTTTCGTTTCCCTCTCTATATCTTGTTTGAAATCAAACGGGTTTCACATTCTTTATTTTTCTTGTTTCCACCTGTTTTCTCTTGCTTTCTGAGAGAAAGACCCTTTCTTTCATTTTTAATTTTCCCTAATCTTTTCCTTTCCCTGAGGCTTTTGAGGCGCTTGCTGGCGTGGTCCATTCATGCTTTTTGCTCATGTGTCCGTTGCTACTACTTTTCCTCATTACAGGTTGGTACTCTGTTTCGTGCATTTCGCATTCTTTTTCCCAGTTGCTTGGTGTTTTGTTTCTACTGCATGCTTCTATTTTTCATTTTAAAGTTTCGATCTTTTCTTTCTTTTTGTTTTGTTTTGAAAAAGGTCAAAGCTTTTTGATTTTGTCTTTTTGCGCTTTTCTTGTTTGCTGAAAGGGCTAGGGTTTTGATTTTCTTTGATTCCTTGTGTTTTTTCCTTTCTGTTTCTGCGTTGCCTTCGACGGGTGCCTCTAGGTTTTAGTGGTGATTTTGCTTTTGTGAACCTTGGGGTGCCCTTTTCTTGTTACGTTGCTTGTTTGCTGGCTGTTTTTTCATCTCCTTATTTCTGGCCGAGTTGCTTGGTAGTGACACCCCTTTTATTTTCTTACTGTAGGTGTAGTTTCTATGTCTTCTCATAGAAATATTATTGAGATGTCTACAAATGTCCCTCTTGGTATGCCTGACTGGTTAGATTCTGTGGTATTAGGATGTGTTTCTATAGCAGATCGGGAGTACTGTGAGAAGTTTAGGAGGTATCATAGGGTTTGTGAGAATAGGGAAGATGAGAAGAACTACGAGTTGGTGTCGCCCGACCTTGAGGAGAGGGTCAGTTTTCCTCTTTTAAGTCGGGCAGAGCGTCCCTTCTTTTATGCTTATGACTGCTTTTTTACCAAATTAGGTATTTCCCTTCCTTTTACTGCATTTGAAA
>NC_029792.2:46588297-46593592 GCF_000816755.2 Arachis ipaensis
GCAACCTTGCCCCTTCCCAGCTTCATCCTAACTCCTGGGCCTTTATGAAGGTTTTTCAGCTACTGTGCCAGGAGTTGGGTGTCCGACCTTCCCATAGTCTTTTTCTTTATCTGTTCGTGTTGACCAAGTCGGGGGCAGCCAAGAAGAAGGCTTCTTGGATCTCCTTCCGTGCTACCCAGGGGAGAAAGGTGTTTTCTATTTTTGATGACTCCTTTCATAATTTTAAGAATTTCTACTTTAGAATTCGGGTGGTGGATAATGTTCATCCCTTTTTTCTTGATGAAAATAAGGACTCCACCTTTCCTCTTTGCTGGCAAGAGGAGCTTGTAGTTCAGCAACATTTATGGGAGAGTTTAGATGAGGTAGAGAGGGCTTTTGTGGGTGTTTTAGAGGAGCACTGGGGGGAGCCTCCTCATTTGGATACCAAGAAGTTTTTAGGGGATCCTGCTCTTCTCCGTTCCAAGCTAGGTAGTACCTGACTTCCTATAAAAAATTATTCCTTATTGTTGTTTGTTTGTCATCTATCCATTATATGACTGTTTTTGTGCTCCCTTTTTTCAGAGATGGTTGCCAGCTCCAATTTGATGAAGGTTCTCCGTAGACCAAGAAAATGTGGCAGCTCAAAACATCCAAAGGAAGACGTTGGGGGAGGGCTCTTCCCAGATCCCGTCAAAAATACCGGACTCTGGCCCTCAGGGTCCGAGAAAGATCATCCCAACCCCTCAAGTTCGGGCGGCCTCTACTGATCCGCCTCTGGTGACTTCTGGTGCTGCTTCTTCCCCCTCTTCCTCTGGACCCTCACCCAAGAGGCAGAGGACTGCTGATGTTTACAATCTTGATGACAAGGATTTTGATGGTATGGCCTTTGCTACGGAGCGCATTGCCCCGTATGGGTTTGTTCCCATTGATGATGTGTCCATTCTCCACCATCTTGATTTTATTTCCAGCAACAGTATTTGGATGGCCAACCTTAGTGCTGCTCTATCAAGGGAGTTCAAGAAGGCTCCTATCAATGCTACCAGCGCCTTCCTTGAGAGGGCTAAGGCTGGCTATGATAGGGTAGAGGGGTTGAGGCTTGAGTTAGAGTCAAAGAATGTTAGGCTGGAGCTTGCTGCGGAGAAGGAGAAGGCCTGGGCGAGGCGGCTGCCAACTTGGCTGAAGATATGGCGAAGAAGGCTAGGGAGAGCTACACCTGGACTTATGGTGAGCTTTTGGAGGTTAAGGAGAAACTTCAGTCTTATTATGATGATTACGCTGAGCTTCAAGGTCACATAGTGAATGGCATGACCGCTCTGTATGAGAATTTGAAAGCCCAGGCCTGAGTTCTTGCTCCAGATACCGACCTTACCTTGTTTAGTATAGATAACGTTGTCGTAGATGGTAAGATCGTTCCTGCCCCTGATGACGATGAAACTCCGGCCCCTGATCCTTTTGTCAAGGCCCCGGTAGCTCCTTCTATTGAGACATCCCGTCCTAGGGACGAACCTGATGTGGAGATCTTGAACGGTCCTGATGGTGTGGTCGGAGCCGTCCCGATTTCAGTCATTCCACCTATTCCTCAGGACGCGGCGACAGGAGCGAAGTTGGATCCCTTATGATTCTTTTCTTTTATTCTTCTTCTGATTATGTATTGGTATGGTCCGACTTGTGGACCTTTCAACTCTTGGGTTTGTAATTTTCTTTTGGATAACTCTCTGACGCTTATAGTTGCTCCTTAGCAACTTTTTAGTTTTTAATCAAAACACCTTTACTCTTAGGTTGCTGTTAGGTAACCTTCGAGCTTTAATGTTTTAATTTTTGAGACTTTTTGTCTTTTATTATTCTGGTAGCGTGTTGGCTTTGGCTTTTGAGAAGTGTTCCCGTCTTCGGGCTGTTGTTTAACCCCTTCCGGTTTCCTTCTCGAGGTGGCGTTCCGTTGCGGTTTTTGGCCTAGCCATTTTTTAGGTGTTAGTCTTTTCTGCTCAACATCCTTCCTGATGACCTTGGGGTAGTGTTCTCGCAGGAACTTCTACCTTTTGTGTGTCGGTCTGCGCTACTTCTAGTCATGTTGACAACTTTGCTAAGCCGCTTTATTGGCGATCTTCACCCTTGCTGCTTGTTGTTTGGGATTTTAGTCGGTTTCCAATAACTTTCTAGGTAGTGTTCTTATGTAGAACCTTTTTTTTTAGCTCATTTGGATGACTTTCGAGCCTTGTTTGATTTTGAGATTGCCTTTTTCTTTTTAAGTAGCGTCCTTTTCGGACTCTTACCTTTTAGCTTGGCAGCTTTGATACTTAGGTTTTTCTAGCATTTTGGACCTTTCGCATGGCTAGGTAGGCTTTCTTCCCTTTTTTAGTGATCCTTTAGATGGTCCGACTTCTCTGTCGGGCCTTTTCAAGTTATTTATGCAACCCCATTTTTTATCCGACCTCGTCAGGCCGCTTAATAAACCCATATTTCATGAGTTGTTTTGTGCTTAATTTGAGTGATTTTTTCAATCCTCCGCCTACTTATTCATATTAACTGCATGGTTTTACTTTTCCTTTCTTATTATGTCATATTGTGAAAAACATGTTTCCTAAGCTTTAAAAATTAATTATTTTAATTACCTTTATTTCCATTCGATGCCGTGATTAGTGTGTTGAGTAGTTTCAGATTTTCTAAGGCAGAATGACTTAAAGGATGGAAAAGGAAACATACAAAAATGGAAGGAGAAAGCAAAACGGAGCTTTGAAGGAAACTGGTATTCACGCGATCGCATGGACGACGCGATCGCGTGCCAGAAGCGAAGATGCAGCGACGCGGCCGCATGGCTGACGCGACCGCGCGCCTTAAGCAGAACACACATGACGCGGTCGCATGACTGACGCGACCGCGTGTCAAGGAAAAGCTCCGAATGACGCGACCGCGTGCCCCACACGGATGCGTGACAGAGGCCACGTATCAGAATTTACAGAATACGCCCCCAGCGATTTTTGAAACTCTTTTTGGCCCAGATCCAAGTACAGACAGCATAGACCAGAGGTTATAAAGTGTGGGAATGCACCCATTCAAAGAGAGCTCGCATATATTTTATTTTTCAATGATTTAGATTTAGTTGAGAGGGAGATCTTCCCCTCTCTCTCTTAGGATTTAGGATTTCTTCTTGCTTTAAGAGTGACTCTCAATCCAGGTTTTATATTTCTTTGTTTTAAACTTCCCTTTCACTTTATTTATTTATTTCAGTATCTGAGTTGGCTATTTACCCTTATAATTGGATCTAAGAATTCTTCCATGTTACAGACTGTTATTTGAATTAATGATAATTGAGATATTTTCAGTTTATGATTGTTCTCTTTGATTTAAATTACCATTGCTTCCCATCTAAGGACATTTTTTTATTATTCCAGCAATTTTACTTTTTTTCCTTTGGTCCTGGTTAAGAATTCAGTAACTCAACAGTCATTAAACTCAACATAACTGATAATCGTTATCTTGCTAATTGAGCTGAACTTAAGTAATCCCAACCTTTTCTGAGAAAATAAACAGGATTCAAAGGTCAATTTAATTAGTCCCTTGACTTTCCTTTGCTTTAGTAAAGGTTGACCAAGTGGAATTTAGATTCAACTTTCATTATAGTTGAGAGAGATAACTAAGTTGGACCTCTAATTTCTCTTACCTTGCCAAAAGTTTTCTTTACAGTATTTATTTATTTTAATTGCCATTTACTTTACTTGTCATTCAAATTACTGGCTTCTCACGTTTTAAACCCCGCTTACAACCTTTATAGCCAATAATAAGAACATACTTCTCACGTTTTAAACCCCGCTTACAACCTTTATAGCCAACCACGTTTTACTAGTCTAATTAGTAAGTTGGTTAGGACTTTTGGATTGAGATTAGCTAGTCTCGTTAGACTTTCTCTCGTGGAAGATAATATGATACCTTCTTCCAATGTTGGAGATGACGTAATGAGATAAATTCTTGTTTATATTTGTAACATGATTGATTAATCTTGTTTGACTTTCTCCCTATTTGTTGGAGTTGACTAAATAAGATGAATTAATCATGCATGACTAGGATAGAAAGCCTATGACCTCAATTTATTGCCATGAATGTCTCTCTTCTTTACTTGCTTTCTTTAGTTAATTGCTTAGTTTACTTTTCTTGTCATTTAATGTCCTTGCCAATATCAACCAAACCCCCCTTTACCCCCTCATAGCCAATAATCATACATTTCATTGCAATTCCTCGTGAGACGATCCGGAGTCCAAATACTCCGGTTATAAATTCATTGGGGTTTGTTATTCGTGACAACACCAAAATTTTTGCATGAAAGGATTCTTGATTGGTTTGGAAACTATACTTGCAACGAGACTTCAATTGTAAATTCTAAACCGTCAAGAGTCTGATCATCAAAATGGCGCCGTTGCCGGGGAGTTGCAATGGTGTTACATTATTGGTTATTGTATATATTGTGAATAGCTTTATTTTTGGTTTGTTTGTTGATTTTTGCTAGTTTTAGGATTTAGTCTTCTTTATTTCTTGTTAGCTTTTGTTTTTGTTTTCTCTTATCACTATGAATTCTCACTTTGGCTATGAGTGTGATTACAACTATGTTGTAGGAAATGGAAACTTCAGTGAAGATGTGCATCAAGGATGGGTGATGACAAGTCATCTTAGCCTATTTTAACTAGTCTTTTTCTTTTGTTTTCATTAGAATTATGCACTTTCTTGAGCTACAAGCAAGCCAATTAGGTAGATTTTCATGTTTCCTTTGATTTAATCAACCATGTATGAATTCATGCTATTTCATGAGGTTTTATACTATAATTGTTACATATTATGAAAGAATGAATATCTCATGATTTTAAGCATAGCTTTGATGTGTTTGGTTGATTAATGATAGGTGAAGAAAGCTTGGAGAAAGGTTGAAGCAAGAAGGAATAGCTAGGAGTAAAGAGAAGACAATGGAATAAGTGAAATTGAACCAGGAAGCAAAAAGCTGGACCTAAAGTTAGCATCAATGGTTCAATTGGTTCACTTTGGTTCTTCTCCAAACTTCAAGAGCTATCAACCAAGGCCTCTTTCAACCCAATTCCACCAAGAGCAAAGGCCCAACTCAAGGCTTGAAGATCATTTGAAGAAAGTGTATAAATAGGATAGAATTCAAGTTCTTCGGGGAGCTTTCTTTTGGAATTTTCATAATAGTTTTCGGAGAGCTTTGGATATTGAGTGATCTTTAATTTCTTTGTATTGGGGAAGGAGAATTCACTTCTCTTCCTCTCAGTTTTATTGCTTTCAATTTCAATTACAATTGTCTTGGATTTTGGGTTG
>NC_029792.2:46593607-46632518 GCF_000816755.2 Arachis ipaensis
TCATTGATATGGTGGCCAACAACCAATATTTCTTTGCTCATCAAAGAGGCCGCCAACCATCACAAAGGAGATGAGTAATGGAGCTAGAAGGAGTGGATTTAATCCTGGCTCAAAACAAATTAATGCAGCAGCAAATTCAACAACAATTTGAGCAAATGACCAAGAGGATTGATGGCCTCCAAGTTGCAGCAGTTAGCACCAGCCAACCATCAGCCACATGGGGGCAAAATGAAGAAATCCAAGAGGAGCAACAGCAGGAACAAGTCCAGTACATGCATTCAAATCCAAATGAATTCAATGGTGATACCTACAACCCCTCATGGAAAAATCACCCCAACCTCCGATGGGGAGACACTCACAACCAAAACCAACACCCATGGCAGAGGAACTCAAATAAAAACAACCCAAAAAACAACCAAAACTACAACCATCAGCAGACTAACCAAAACACATACAGAAAACCTCAAAACAACTACCCTAATCTCAACCAGTACCAATCCAATAACCAACCCACCAACCAAAATGCCTATCATCCACCACCCACATCTCACAACCCACCACAAGCACCACCTGAACCTCAAAGACTCACCAATTTAGAGACCTTGATAGAGAAAATGATGAAACACCAGGAAATCACAAACAAAAACCATGAAGCATCATTAAAGAGCCTAGAGAGGCAGATTGGGCAACTCTCCAAGCAAGTATCTGTTGAGAGATCTTCAAACTCACTGCCCAATGACACAATCCCAAATCCCAAGGAGGAATGCAAGGCAATACAATTAAGGAGCGGGAGAACATTGATAAGCAACAATGACACTACAAAGAAACAAGCAGAGAAAATCAAAGAACAAACAGAGGATGAGAAGAAAGCAAAGGACGATGAAGCTAAGGAGCAAGTTGTGATGCCAAACAAAAGCACTGAGAAACTTAAAGAGAAGGACAACCAGCCACATAGCTCTCTTGATTCAAAAGGGGCTTCCCCCTAAGCTTGAGGACCCAGGGAGCTTCCTGTTGCCTTGCACCATTGGGGAATTGACCATCACTAAAGCAATGTGCGATCTCGGAGCAAGTATTAACTTGATACCATCCTCCTTGGTGAAAAAGCTGCATATAGAGGAGGTCAAACCAGTACAAATGTCTTTGGAGCTGGTAGATAAGTCAATGGTATACCCCAGGGGTGTAATTGAAAATCTTTTGGTCAGGGTGGACAGTTTTATATACCCTGCTGATTTTGTGGTTCTAGAATCAAACGATGATGATGGTGACTCTGTTATACTGGGAAGGCCATTCTTGGCCACTGCTAGAGCTATCATAGACGTAGAGGAAGGGGAATTAACTCTCAGGATGCATGACCAGAGTGTCATTCTGAAAGTATTACCAGAAGCACAATTTAGCAAGGAGAAGAAAGACTATATGAAAAATGACCAGGAAGGTCACAGCAACATCCCAATGCTAAGGATTGTGCAGACTGATGAAGAAACCCAAGAGGGTATTAGAGTATTAGCCACTGAAAAGAGAGGCCCCCAAGGAAAGCCTACGGCCAGAAAAAAAAGATCAACAAAAGGAAAGATGAAACGCAGAAACAAAGCAAAAAGGGGTTGGAAGAATAGAAAGATTCCAACAGAGGGGCTTTCCAAAGGTGACAAAGTGCAACTGATATATCAACAGCTGGGGGCAAATCAACAAACCGAGGATTACTACACTGTCAGCAACATACTCTCATTAGAGCATGATGAAATTGAACACCAGAGAACAAAGAAGAGGATCACGGTCAGAGGAGACAAATTGAGGCCCTACAAGCACCAACCAATGGGATAACCAAAGGTAGGAGGAGCCATATGCATATGATCAATCCTCATGGCAACAACCTCCACCAATGCACTATGAAGAAGAGCCATTCTATGATGCATGCCAATTCAATGGTTATGGTGAATCCTCTTGTGACTTTCAAGAACCACCACACACCTATGAGCCATATCCTCAACATAACCATCAACCATACTCACAAGCCACCTTTCACCAACCATCTTCATATGACCCTAATCCATATCCATCATACCAACAATCATATGAGCCATATGAACCACACATAGAGCCACCACCATTCCAACATCAACATTTTCAAGAGCCACCCCCTCTATATTATTACCAAGATGAACCACCTTCAATGTATGAAAATTTCCAACCACAAGATGAATACCACTTTCCACCACAACCTCCCATGGAAGAATATTCCTGCTCTTCAATCCAAGAGCCATATGATCCTACTCGTGATATCCAAGAAGAACAAGAGTCAAGGGATCGTTTCAAGGAGACATTGGATTAATTTCAAGTAACCATGGAGTGTGTTGTGCAACAAATGGAAAGAATGGGAAATATTGAACCACCACAACCCTACCAAGAAGAACTACCTTCCGACTATAATACCTTTCCCTCAAACAATGAACCCTTTCTTCCACCATCAACCCCCGATGAAGCCTTTATGCTAGAATTAAGGGATCTTGAATCTCATATCTTAAGGAAACACGAAGAGGATGAAAAGAAATTTGAGGAGTTAAGAGCAAAAACAGCTATCATGGTATAAGCCATTAGCAACATAGTCTCATCCCGCCTAAGCCTATGCGATCAAGGCACTTCCATTGTGGAATGTGGAGAAGCAACCGAGAAGCTTAGCGAGGGAGTGAACTTAAAGCTCCAAGGTGAAGAAGAGGAGTTAAAGCAAGAAATGCAACAAGAGGAGGAGGTAGAGATTATTGAACAAGGGGAAGAAGTGGTTGAAGACTTAGGAGATGCGGAACCTCCTTGGGAACATAGAGTTGAAGAAAACCCCTCCAAGATGATTAAAATTGATGCTAGGGAGAAAAGTGCATACCTTCCAAGGCATATTCCATATGAAGCCTTGGATGGGATAGAGCAAGTATTGAGTTCCCTTGGTGATGGAGATCGAGCACCAAGTCTTAGTGGTGAAGAATCCTTTGAACATGAAGAACCTTCCCCCATTGGATTTGATAGCAATGTGGAGGTAAATCTCTCTCATCCTCCCATTTATGATTTGAGTAAGGGAAAAGGTTTAGATAAAATTATTGAACAAAGGATTGAAATTAAGAGATCTTGTGGAGAGGTGGAAGTCCTTAGAAAAAGGAGGATGGGAATTGAATACACATTGTCAAGATCATTGGGAACCCCTCCACCTAGGTTATCATCTAATCCTTTATTTGAGTGGGTAAAACTTCTAACTCTTAGCTTTATTATCCCACTTGAATTTGGTTTGCTTGAGACGGATGGCCAACTTAGGGCGCTTTGTGGAATTAAGCGTAAGAGGAGGATGTTTAGTGGTTAGCGTTGTAAGTCTAGGCTCATTATGGTTGAAGCTTCAAGGAGCAAGGGTTGGACTAGTGCTCAAGTAAATGGGTCTAGGAGGATAGTTCGGTGCCTTCATGAGAATTCATCTCTCTTGCCACCCGGGGGAAATCACCATGATCAACTCAAGGACGGGTGTGAAAACAAAGTGTGGGATCCCGGATCACACAAGGAAGACCAACTTTGGGAGCCTACGATTTGTGAAGAACTCCATCAAAGCTTGGAGTTATTATCTTTGAATGAGGAAGCACCATGGAGGTCCAAGCATTGGTGGATATTCAAGGATGGATTCAAGCACAAGCCACCTTGATGAAAAGCTCCCCATAAGTCCAACTTAAGCACAATAAACAAAAGTGCTAGGTGGGAGACAACCCACCATGGTAAACTCTTTCTTAGTTGTGTTTAATTGGGAGTTTAGTAGGTTAAATAAGGTTTATTGATGTTTTGGTAGCTGTTCGGAGGTTTGGAATGCTTGGATTGGTGCAAAAACATAGAAAAATTTTTGAAAAATAGAGCACCATCCACACGCACGCGCACTCCACGCGTACGCGTGCCCAAGCAATTTCGACCATCCACGCGCACTCGCCATGTACGCGTACGCGTGGATTGAATTTTTTCCACCCTCCATACATTTTCCCGAGAGTTGTGCCTGGAGTGTGCCAACTTTGTGCCCAAAGGCACGCGCACGCGTACCTTGCGCGCACGCGCCACTCTCGAAATAACCCACCGACGCGCAGGCGTGCCGTACGCGTCCACGTCACTTCCATTTCATCCATCCACGCTTACGCGCACATGACGCGCACACGTGGATTACTCTGTTTCACTCATCTTCTTTTCTTCTCGTCTTTCCATTTGTTTCCTTCTTCTCTCTTCTCTTCTTTTCTTTCCACCCTTCAAACATCGTCCAACACTACCACACGTCATGTAACACCATTTCTTTTAGTTAGTTAGTTTAATTTTTGTTTAACTTTTGTTTTCCATTATAAGTGTTGGATTACTAATCTTGTTTACTGTTTACAGCTGCTTATTACTAATAGGATGTTATCTTAACATCAATTCTATTTATATTCATTGTTGGATTTCTTTGTTGAGGATATATTTGGTTACTTGGTTTGGAACCTTTCATGCTTAATGTTTGTGAATACCAAGTACTTGTTACATTGCCTTCATGCATCTTACCTCCTTGAATTGCATGTTTTGGCCACCATGCATTCATCATCCATTGGTAGGCAATTGTATATTGTCATTGCATTTTTTTAGGTGTGCTTGTTTATGGTTTACCCTTATTCACATCACTTATTTCATGCATTGAAATTGTAGAGTTATGAATTTGGATCAGAAGCTTACCTAGTGACATATTTTTGAGCTTTTCAAGCTTTGTGGACCATGCTTGCTATGTGAAATGATTTTTGACCTCTATATTCTTTTCCCTAAGTTCTATAGCATCCATGTCTTCCACCTATATGTCACTTAGGTGTTGCAACAACTTCAATATGTGTCATTGTTTGATGTCTGAGCTCTCTATACCATTTTGTTCATCAAATTTACTTGCACATCAATCAATGTCCGTTCATTATCCAATTTCACAATTGCTTGATTTTTGCTTGAATGCTTTTACGCTTCTTCACTACTTGTTTGGTTGCCTTAACCTACAAGTCTTTTGAAGTATTGCAAGCACACTAGAATGAGTGAAGTGCATGTTTTCTTCTGTGTAATTGTGACAACTTTTTTGTACCAGGGTGTGTGTATTCTAAACCGCGCGCAATTTTAGAACCCACACACCTATTTTTCATCGATGTCACACCAATTCACTCACTCAATTCTAGTGATTTACCTCATTCCAACAATTCAGGCTTCCTTGCTTTTATATTTTCTTATCTTACGGTGTTTATATTGTTTTTCATGATTAATGCACCATAAGCAAAAATGGAAGTGGAAGGAAGAACACGCAGCAATCGGTTGACCTACCAGCTGAAGGTAGCAACTCGGAAAGTCACCGTACCCCCTTGCTCATCTTTTAGTGCACCGAGGACGGTGCAAACTTTTAAGTGTGGGGAGGTCGTCCGACCACTCGGCATTTTTGGGTAACAGGTTTCTAATCTCAACACTTTTGCATTTTATTTTAGGATTTTTAGTTGCATTTTCTTATTTTGCATATGTATATATTAAGCTTAGTCAAAATCATGATATTTTCCAAGGATTTTATCTATAGGGCACCCCAATTGATTGAAAAAAAAAAATTTTTTTTTTAGAACTTGCTTGAATTATATACTTTGTGGAACATGATTTTTGAGCTAAGAACACAAGCATGTGAGATTTGAGCCTTAATTGTGTGGTTACATCATATAACCACTTATTTTCATTCTTGTGTGCATTATTCTCTTCCTATGATTGTAATCTTTGATTTGTTTGATTCTTTATGTCCATTATTTTGTGTATACATGCATTTATATGATTGAGGCCATTGTTTCAAATAGCTCACCTACCCAAATAGCCTACCTTTTATTTTCCATTGTTAGCCAATTTTGAGCCTATGCTTAACCCATTTGTTCTTAATGTTAGCACATTACAAGCCTTAAGTGAAAAACAATAAATATTCCTTAATTTGGATCTTTGATTAGCTTAGGCTAGTGAGAGTGTTTGTTATTTGATTTTGGAAGAGTTTAGAACATTGGGTAGAGATAAAAGTGTGTTTACGTTTTTGTTGAAAAATCTTGGGAATTGGGTACATACTCATGTATTAATCATGTGTAAACCGTATGCATTGATATTCTTGTATATATTTCAGTTTAAAAAAAAATAAGAAAAACAAAAAAAGAAGAAAAAAAATATATATGTAAGGAAAAAGAAAAAAATATAGAAAAAGAAAGAAAAAGAATTGCAATAAAAAGGGGACAAAAATGCCCCAAGATTCAAAGTTTAATAATGATCAATGCATATGTGTAGTGATCAAAATAGAATGCATGAGTGTGTGAAAAAGTGAAGAATGGGTACTTAGGTTAGCTTTGAATTGTATAGGTTGTCATAGGTTAGGTGGGAAGTTTAAGTTAATCAAAGATTCAAATTTCTAGCTCACTTAACCATATGCATCCTACCTTGACCCTAGCCCCATTACAACCTATGGGAAAAATCTCATGATATTTGTATGCATGCATAAAGTAATTGTTGATTGTTAGATAAAAAATAAATCTTGGAAAGCATGATTAGGGGAGAATTGAGTGAATCAACCCCATACACTTGAGTGCATAGAGCAGATACACATCCGGTGAGGGTTCGATCGCTCAATTACATGTTTCCACCCATGATCATCTTTTCTTGCAAGTTTGTAAAATCTTTCAATGATTCAATTCAATTGTGGGTTAATTTGATTGCTATTACCTTAGCCCTTGTGCTTGTATATGTATTCTTGGAAATTGACTCATTTTGACCAAGTGAATGCATTCATGTAGATAGATTGCATATAGATAGATTGCATTTAGTTAGTAGTTTGCATTGAATAAATGTGATACCCTTTGCTTCTTTCTTGATTTTAGCATGAGGACATGCTTAGTTTAAGTGTGGGGAGATTTGATAAACCCCGATTTCATGGTTTATTTTGTGCCTATTTTGGGGGGTTTATTCACCTTTTCCCACATTTATTCAATGAAATAGCATAGTTTTGCAATTCTCCCTTGAATTGTGCTTGAATGTAAAAACATGTTTTTTACGTCCTAAAATTGGTGATTTCAATTCACTTTAATTTCATTCAATACCTTGATATGTTTGTTAAGTGATTTCAGGTTCATAAGGCAAGTATTGGATGGAAGAAATGAAGAAAAAGCATGCAAAGTGGGAGAACTCATGAAGAAATGAAGGAACCGTAAAGCTGTCAAGCCTGACCTCCGCGCACTCAATTGACCATAACTTGAGCTACAAAGGTCCAAATGAGGCGGTTCCAGTTGCATTGGAAAGCTAACATCCAGAGCTTCAAAATGATATAAAATTCGGCATTTTTTGCTTCGCGTACAGGGGCGTGCACGCGCCATGTACACATGCGCCCCGATTAAGCACGTGGGCCACTTAAGAGAAATCGTGGCCAGCAAATTCTAGAGCATTTTGGGTCCAATCCAACTCATTTTCATGCTATTTTATGCAGAATTCAAGCTTGGGCAAGGGGGAGGAATTATTTTAGCCAACATGAGCCTTTAGTTAGTTTTCTAGAGAGAGAAGCTCCCTCTTCTCTCTAGCATTAGGATTAGAATTTCTTAGATCTAGGTTTAATTCATGCTTTGATTTACTTTTTCTTTACAATTTCTTGTTTATCTACTCTTTCTCTCTTTAATTTTGTATTTCATTCTTGTAATTGCTCACTTTGTTGTTGATGCACTTTTTGTTCTTCTATTTTCAATTCAATGCAATTTATGATTCATGTTCTTTTATTGTTGATTTGAGTTGTGATTTACTTTTCATGCAATTGGTAGTTAGTAGATTTAATATTTCTTGCACTTTTATCATGCTTTCCATATATGCCTTCCAAGTGTTTGACAAAATGCTTGGAAGGATGTTAGAGTAGATTTTGAGCATTCTTGGCTTGGAAAGAGTAATTAGGCAATCTTGAGTCATGAAAACCCAACTTATGTTGGTGACCTATAGTTGTTAGCTAGTATTGTTTCCATTGACGCTAATCTTTTGCTAATTTAATTAGTGAGTTGGTTAGGACTTTTGAAACATTGTTTCCATTGACGCTAATCTTTTACTAGTTTAATTAGTAAGTTGGTTAGGACTTTTGGATTGAGATTAGCTAGTCTCATTAGACTTTCTCTCGTGGAAGATAATGTGATACCTTCTTCCAATGTTGGAGATGACATAATGAGATAAATTCTTGTTTATATTTGTAACATGATTGATTAATCTTGTTTGACTTTCTCCCTATTTGTTGGAGTTAACTAAATAAGATGAATTAATCATGCATGACTAGGATAGAAAGCCTATGACCTCAATTCATTACCATGAATGTCTCTCTTCTTTACTTGCTTTCTTTAGTTAATTGCTTAGTTTACTTTTCTTGTCATTTAATTTCCTTGCCAATATCAACCAAACCCCCCTTTACCCCCTCATAGCCAATAATCATACATTTCATTGCAATTCCTCGTGAGACGACCCGGAGTCCAAATACTCCGGTTATAAATTCATTGGGGTTTGTTATTCGTGACAACACCAAAATTTTTGCATGAAAGGATTCTTGATTGGTTTGGAAACTATACTTGCAACGAGACTTCAATTGTAAATTCTAAACCATCAAGAGTCTGATCATCAATCTTTCATCAACTTCTACGGGGATCATTGCCTGCATTCCGTAAGCAAGTTGGAAGGGTGATTCCCCTGTAGTAGAGTGTGGTATGGTCCGGTACGCCTATAGGTCTTGGGGGAGCTCTTCTTCCCAGGCCCCCTTCGCGTTCTGTAGTGGACATTTTAACCTGGCCAGTATGACTTTATTGGCGGCTTCCGCCTGCCCGTTGGCTTGTGGGTGTTCTACTAAGGTGAACTGGTGCTTGATTTTCAGATCAGCTACCAGGTTCCTGAAGCCTGTGTCGGTGAACAGAGTCCCATTGTCTGTGGTGATGGAGTTGGGAACTCTAAACCATGTGACAATGTTTCTGAATAGGAACTTCTGACTTCTTTGAGTGATGGCAGTGGCTAATGCCTCAGCTCAATCCACTTTGTGAAGTAATCTATTACTACGATGAGGAATTTCACTTGCCCTGATCCCTGAGGGAATGGTCCGAGAAGGTCGAGCCCCCTACTTTGCGAATAGCCAGGGTGAAGTGATGCAAATGAGCTTTTCTGGTGGGGCGATGTGGAAGTTGGCATGCTTCTGGCATGGAGGGCATGTTTTGACGAACTCGGTCGCTTCTTTCTGTAAGGTCGGCCAGTAGAAGCCGGCTCGGCAAACATTTTTAGATAGAGCCCGTGCTCCGAGGTGGGTGCCTGATGAGCGGATAATTTATACACTTTTTGGCATTGTTTTTAGTATGTTTTTAGTATATTTTAGTTAATTTTTATTATGTTTTTATTAGTTTTTAAATAAAATTCACATTTCTGGACTTTACTATGAGTTTGTGTGTTTTTCTGTGATTTCAGGTAATTTCTGGCTGAAATTGAGGGACTTGAGCAAAAATCTGATTCAGAGGCTGAAAAAGGACTGCAAATGCTGTTGGATTCTGACCTCCCTGCACTCGAAGTATATTTTCTGGAGCTATAGAAGCCCAATTGGCACGCTCTCAATTCCGTTGGAAAGTAAACATCCTGGGCTTTCCAGAAATATATAATAGTTCATACTTTGTACGAGATTTGATGGCCCAAACCGGCGTTCCAAGTCAGCATAAGAATTCTAGCGTCAAAACGCCAGAACTGGCCTGAAAGCTGGAGTTAAACGCCTAAATTGGCACAAAAGCTGGCGTTTAACTCCAAGAAAAGTCTCTACACATGAAAGCTTTAATGCTCAGCCTAAGCACACACCAAGTTGGCCCGGAAATGGATTTTTACGTTATTTACTCATTTCTGTAAACCCTAGGCTACTAGTTCTCTATAAATAGGACCTTTTGCTATTGTATCTTTGAAACATCTTTTGATCACTTTTGATCTTCGGATTATCTTAGAATCTTTCAATCATGTTTTTATGATTGAACCCTCTTTGGGAGGCTGGCCATTCGGCCATGCCTAGACCTTGTTCTTATGTATTTTCAACGGTAGAGTTTCTACACACCATAGATTAAGGTTTGGAGCTCTGCTGTACCTCGAGTATTAATGCAATTACTACTATTTTCTATTCAATTCAGCTTATTCTTGTTCTAAGATACTCGCTGCACTTCAACATGATGAATGTGATGATCCGTGACACTCATCATCATTCTCACTTATGAACGCGTGACTAACAACCACTTCCGTTCTACCTTAAGCCCGAGCGTGTATCTCTTGGATTCCTTAATCAGAATCTTCGTGGTATAAGCTAGAATCCTTTCACGGCCATTCTTGAGAATCCGGAAAGTCTAAACCTTGTCTGTGGTATTCCGAGTAGGATTCAGGGATTGAATGACTGTGACGAGCTTCAAACTCGCGAGTGTTGGGCGTAGTGACAGACGCAAAAGAATCACTGGATTCTATTCCGACATGATCGAGAACCGATAGATGATTAGCCATGCTGTGACAGAGCATTTGGATCATTTTCACTGAGAGGAGGGATGTAGCCATTGAAAACGGTGATGCCCAACATACAGCTTGCCATGGAAAGGAATAAGAAGGATTGGATGAAGACGGTAGGAAAGCAGAGAGATAGAAGGGACAAAGCATCTCCATACACTTATCTGAAATTCTCACCAATGAATTACATAAGTATCTCTATCTTTAGGTTTTATTCATATTTTAATTATTAATCCTCCATAACCATTTGAATCCGCCTGACTGAGATTTACAAGATGACCATAGCTTGCTTCAAGCCGACAATCTCCGTGGGATCGACCCTTACTCGCGTAAGGTTTATTACTTGGACGACCCAGTGCACTTGCTGGTTAGTTGTGCGGAGTTGTGATAAAGAGTTGAGATTACAATTATGCGTACCAAGCTGTTGGCGCCATTGATGATCACAATTTCGTGCACCAAGTTTTTGGCGCCGTTGCCGGGGATTGTTCAAGTTTGGACAACTGACAGTTCATCTTGTTGCTTAGATTAGGTAATTTTATTTTATTTTATTCTTCAGAGTTCTTAAGAATGAATTCTAGAGTTTCAGATGATGTTTTCATCATCACAAAAGCTGATTGATTCTCATCAATTTAGCTCTTGAATGTAATGTCTTGCTGAAGCTTGGCTAGCCATGTCTAATCTTTTTAGACTGCAGCTTTAGACTAACATTGCATGATTCCTGGAAATTCTTATTAAGAATTTTGAAATCCTTATTTTTCTTTTCCCAATAATTTTCGAAAAATCCAAAAAAAAAATTTAAAATCATACAAATCAAAGATAATTTTATGTTTCTTGTGTGAGTCCAGTGTCAATTTTTAAGTTTGGTGTCCTACATGTTTTATTCCTTGCAATTTTCGAATATATACATTATGTCTTCATTGATCTTCAAGTTGTTCTTGATGATTTCCTTGCTCTAATCTTTAAATTCTCTTGTTTTGTGTGTTTAGTTGTTTCTTACATGCATCTTTAAATTATTATAGTCAGTAGTATACAAACTTCTAAGTTTGGTGTCTTGCATGCATTGTTGATTTAATCTTAGTTTTCCATGACTAGTTGCATTTTGATTGTTTCTCACCATTAAAAATTCAAAAATTTTTTTCAAAATTGTGTCTTTTCAAGTCAATAATACAGAGAATTGAAGATTCAGAATATGCAGCAGAGGAATTACACAGAAAAAGCTGGGCGTTCAAAACGCCCAGTGAGGAAGGAAAACTAGCGTTTAAACGCCAGCCAGGGTACCTGGCTGGGCGTTTAACGCCCAAAAAGGTAGTGTTTTGGGCGTTAAACGCCAGAATGGATACCATTCTGGGCGTTTAACGCCAGGATGGCACAAGAGGAAAGATTTTGTTTTTAATTCAAATCTTTTTCAAATTCTCATAATTTTTCAAAATAAAATCTTTTTCAAATCATATCTTTTCAATTATATCTTTTCAAAATCAATTTCTTTCCATTTTCAAAAATACTTGCTAACAATTAATGATTTGATTCAAAAATTTCAAGTATGTTGCTTTCTTGTTAAGAAAGGTTTAATATCTGAATCATATCTTTTAAATTTCTTTTTAGCCAAGTCATTAATTTTAAAAAATCAAATCTTTTTAAATTGTTTTTCAATCATATCCTTTCAATCATATCTTTTTAAAAACCATATCTTTTTAATCATATCTTCTTAATCACATCTTTTTCAAAATTAATTTTCAATCATATCTTTTTGATTTCTAATTTCAAAATCTTTCCAAAAATCACTTAATTTCTTTCCCAATCTTAGTTTTCGAAAATCATTAATCAAATTTTCAAAATTTCTTTTAATTATTTCAAAATCTTTTACTTTATTTTCGAAAATTCTTCCCCTCTGCTCACATCCTTCTATCTAAGGACTAACACTCCTCCACTATCAATAATTCGAACTCTATCCCTCTTGATAAGTTCGAATTCTTCTCTTTCTACCCCCTCCTTCTATTCTTCTTTTCCTCTGACACCTCAAGGAATCTCTATACTGTGACATAGAGGATTCCATACTTTCTTGTTCCATTCTCTTTCATATGAGCAGGAACAAAGACAAAAGCATTCCTGTTGAAGCTGATCCTGAACTTGAAAGGACCGTGAAGCGAAAGCTAAGAGAAGTTAGAGCACAACTCTCTGGAGAGGACCTAACAGAAATCTTCAAACAAGAAGAAGACATGGCAGCCGAAAATAACAACAATGCCAACAATGCAAGGAAGGTACTTGGTGACTTTACTGTACCTACTCCTGACTTCTATGGGAGAAGCATCTCTATCCCTGCCATTGGAGCAAACAACTTTGAGCTTAAGCCTCAATTAGTTTCTCTAATGCAACAGAATTGCAAGTTTCATGGACTTCCATTGGAAGATCCTCATCAGTTCTTAGCTGAATTCTTGCAAATCTGTGACATTGTCAAGACCAATGGGGTTGATCCCGAGGTCTACAGACTTATGCTCTTCCCTTTTGCTGTAAGAGACAGAGCTAGGATATGGTTGGACTCACAACCTAAGGAAAGCTTGAACTCTTGGGAAAAGCTAGTCAATGCCTTCTTGGCAAAATTCTTTCCACCTCAAAAATTGAGCAAGCTTAGAGTGGAAGTCCAAACCTTCAGACAGAAGGAAGGTGAATCCCTCTATGAAGCTTGGGAAAGATACAAGCAATTGATCAGAAAGTGTCCTTCTGACATGCTTTCTGAATGGAGCATCATAGGTATCTCCTATGATGGTCTGTCTGAACTGTCCAAAATGTCATTGGACAGCTCTGTTAGAGGATCTCTTTATCTGAAGAAGACGCCTACAGAAGCTTAGGAACTCATTGAAATGGTTGCAAATAACCAATTCATGTACACTTCCGAATGGAATCCTGTGAATAATGGGACAAATCAGAAGAAATGAGTTCTTGAGATTGATACTCTGAATGCCATATTGGCTCAGAATAAAATATTGACTCAGCAAGTCAATATGATTTCTCAAAGTCTGTCTGGAATGCAAGCTGCACCAGGCAGTACTAAGGACGCTTCATCTGAAGAAGAAGCTTATGATCCTGAGAACCCATCAATGGAAGAGGTGAATTACATGGGAGAACCCTATGGAAACACCTATAATCCTTCACGGAGAAATCATCCAAATATCTCATGGAAGGACCAACAGAGGCCTCAACAAGGCTTCAACAACAATAATGGTGGAAGAAATAGGTTAAGCAATAGCAAGCCTTTTCCATCATCTTCTTAGCAGCAGACAGAGAATTCTAAGCAGAGCCACTCTAACTTAGCAACCATAGTCTCTGATCTAATTAAAACCACTCAAAGTTTCATGACTGAAACAAGGTCCTCCATTAGAAATTTGGAGGCACAAGTGGGTCAGCTGAGCAAGAAAATTACTAAACCCCCTCCTAGTACTCTTTCAAGCAATACAGAAGAGAATCCAAAAGGAGAGTGCAAGGCCATCAACATGACCCACACGGCTGAACTTGGAGAGGAGGAAGAGGCAGTGATCGCCACTAAGGAAGACTTCAATAGACGTCCACTGGCCTCCAAGGAGTTCCCTCATGAGGAACCTTGGGAATCTGAGGCACACACTGAGACCATAGAGATTCCATTGGATTTACTTCTGCCATTCATGAGCTCTGATGAGTATTTTTCCTCTGAAGAGGATGAAGATGTGACTGAAGAGCAAGTTGCTAAGTACCTTGGAGCAATCATGAAGCTAAATGCCAAGTTATTTGGTAATGAGACTTGGGAGGATGAACCCCCTTTGCCCACCAAAGAACTGGATGACTTGACTAGGCAGAGATTACCTCAAAAGAGATAGGATCCTGGGAAGTTCTCAATACCTTGTAGCATAGGCACCATGACCTTTGAGAAGGCTCTGTGTGACCTAGGGTCAAGTATAAACCTCATGCCTCTCTTTATAATAGAGAAGCTAGGGATCCTTGAGGTACAAGCTGCAAGAATCTCACTAGAGATGGCAGACAATTCAAGGAAACAGGCTTATGGACTTGTAGAGGATGTCTTGGTAAAGGTTGAAGGCCACTACATCCCTGCTGATTTCATAATCCTAGACACTGGGAAGTGTATGGATGAATCCATCATCCTTGGCAGACCCTTCCTTGCCACAGCAAAAGCTGTGATTGATGTAGACAGAGGAGAATTAGTCCTTCAAGTGAATGAGGACTCCCTTGTGTTTAAGGCTCAGGTATCTCCCTCTGTAACCATGGAGAGGGAGCATGAAAAGCTTCTCTCAAAGCAGAGTCAAACAAACCCCCCATATTCAAACTCTAAGTTTGGTGTTGAGAGGCCATCATCATGCTCTGAGTATCTGTGAGGCTCCATGAGAGCCCACTGTCAAGCTACTGACATTAAAGAAGCGCTTGTTGGGAGGCAACCCAATTTTATTATATCTATTTATTTTCCATTGTTATTTTATGTTTTCTGTAGGTTGATGATCATGTGAAGTCACAAAAACAATTGAAAAAGCAAAAACAGAATGAAAAATAGAATGAAAAATAGCACACCCTGGAGGAGAAACTTGCTGGCGTTTAAACGCCAGTGAGGGTAGCAGAATGGGTGTTAAACGCCCAGTCTGGCACCATTCTGGGCGTTTAACGCCAGAAATGGGCACCAGACTGGTGTTTAACACCAGAAAAGAGCAAGAAGCTGGCGTTAAACGCCAGAAATGGGCAGCAACCTGGCGTTTAACGCCAGGATTGGCAGCAAGGGGCGTTTTGCATGCCACATGGTACAGGGATGAGAAATCCTTGACACCTCAGGATCTGTGAACCCCACAGGATCCCCACCTACCTCATCTCTCTCTCTTTTTCACCCATTCACCAATCACCTTAATACCTCTTCCCCAAAAACCCCTCACCAATCAAATCCTACCCTCTTCTCCATAAACCCTTCACCAATCCATATCCCTCCATCATAAATCCCACCTACCTCACCATCCAAATTCAAACCACTTTCCTTCCCAAAACCACCCATACATGACCGAACCCTACCCCTCTCTCCACCCTTATATAAACCCATCTTCACCCCCTCATTTTCACACATCATACACACTACTTCTCCCCCTTGGCCGAATTACTCCCACTTCTCCATCTCATCCATTTTTTTCTTCTTCTCCGTCCTTCTTTCTTCTTTTGCTCGAGGACGAGCAAATCTTCTAAGTTTGGTGTGGTAAAAGCGTTGCTTTTTATTTTTTCATAACCATTTATGGCACCTAAGGCCGGAGAAAACTCTAGAAAGAGGAAAGGGAAGGCAAAAGCTTCCACCTCCGAGTCATGGGAGATGGAGAGATTCATCTCAAGGGATGCACTTTCCTCCACAAAATTATTGGGAGCAAATTAACACCTCCCTAGGAGAATTAAGTTCCAACATGGGACAACTAAGGGTGGAGCACCAAGAACATTCCATCCTCCTCCATGAAATTAGAGAAGACCAAAGAGTCATGAGAGAGGAGCAACAAAGGCAAGGAAGAGACATTAAGGAGCTCAAGCACTCCATAAGATCTTCAAGAGGAAGAACAAGCCGCCATCACTAAGGTGGACCCGTTCTTTAATTTTCTTGTTCTTTATTTTCTGTTTTTCGAAAATTGTGCTTTATGTTTTATTTAAGTTTGTGTCTTATTACATGATCATTAGTGTCTTAGTGTCTATGCCTTAAAGTTATGAATGTCCTTTGAATCCTTCACCTTTCTTAAATGAAAAATGTTTTTATTACAAAAGAACAAGAAGTACATGATTTCGAATTCATCCTTGAAACTAGTTTAATTATTTTGATGTGGTGACAATACTTTTTGTTTTCTGAATGAATGCTTGAACAGTGCATATGTCTTTTGAATTTGTTGTTCATGAATGTTAAAATTGTTGGCTCTTGAAAGAATGATGGAAAAAGGAGAAATGTTATTGATAATCCGAAAAATCATCAAATTGATTCTTGAAGCAAGAAAAAACAGTGAATATTCCAAAAAAAAAAGAAAAAAAAGAAGGAAAAAAAAGAAGAAGAAAAAGAAAAAAAGAAAAAGCAAGCAGAAAAAGCCAATAGCCCTTTAAACCAAAAGGCAAGGGTAAAAATAAGAAGGATCTAAGGCTTTGAGCATCAGTGGATAGGAGGGCTCACAGGAATAATATCCTGGCTTAAGCGGCTAAACCAAGCTGTCCCTAACCATGTGCTTGTGGCGTGAAGGTGTCAAGTGAAAACTTGAGACTGAGCAGTTAAAGTCGTGGTCCAAAGCAAAAAGAGTGTGCTTAAGAGCTCTGGACACCTCTAATTGGGGACTCTAGCAAAGCTGAGTCACAATCTGAAAAGGTTCACCCAATTATGTGTCTGTGGCATTTATGTATCCGGTGGTAATACTGGAAAACAAAATGCTTAGAGTCACGGCCAAGACTCATAAAATAGCTGTGCTCAAGAATCAACATACTATACTAGGAGAATCAATAACACTATCTGAATTCTGAGTTCCTATAGATGTCAATCATTCTAAACTTCAAAGGATAAAGTGAGATGCCAAAACTGTTCAGAGACAAAAAGCTACTAGTCCCGCTCATCTAATTGGAGCTAAGTTTCATTGATATTTTGGAGTCTATAGTATATTCTTTTTTTTTTATCCTATTTGATTTTCAGTTGCTTGGGGACAAGCAACAATTTAAGTTTGGTGTTGTAATGAGCGGATAATTTATACGCTTTTTGGCATTGTTTTTAGTATGTTTTAGTTAGTTTTATTATGTTTTTATTAGTTTTCAAATAAAATTCACATTTCTGGACTTTACTATGAGTTTGTGTGTTTTTCTGTGATTTCAGGTAATTTCTGGCTGAAATTGAGGGACTTGAGCAAAAATCTGATTTAGAGGCTGAAAAAGGACTGCAGATGCTGTTGGATTCTGACCTCCCTGCACTTGAAGTGGATTTTCTGTAGCTACAGAAGCCCAATTGGCGCGCTCTTAATTGCGTTGGAAAGTAGACATCCTGGGCTTTCTAGAAATATATAATAGTCTATACTTTGTCTGAGATTTGATAGCCCAAACCGGCGTTCCAAGTCAGCATAAGAATTCTGGCATCAAAACGCCAGAACTGGCATAAAAGCTGGAGTTAAACGCCCAAACTAGCACAAAAGCTGGCGTTTAACTCCAAGAAAAGTCTCTACACATGAAATCTTCAATGCTCAGCCCAAGCACACACCAAGTGGATCCGGAAGTGGATTTTTACGTCATTTACTCATTTCTGTAAACCCTAGGCTACTAGTTCTCTATAAATAGGACCTTTTGCTATTGTATCTTGGAAACATCTTTTGATCACTTTCGATCTTTGGATTATCTTAGAAGCTTTCAATGATGTTTTTATGATTGAACCCTCTTTGGGAGGCTGGCCATTCGGCCATGCCTAGACCTTGTTCTTATGTATTTTCAATGGTAGAGTTTCTACACACCATAGATTAAGGTGTGGAGCTCTGCTGTACCTCGAGTATTAATGCAATTACTACTATTTTCTATTTAATTCAGCTTATTCTTGTTCTAGCATACTCGCTACACCTCAACATGATGAATGTGATGATTCGTGATACTCATCATCATTCTCTCTTATGAACGCGTTACTGACAACCACTTCCGTTCTACCTTAAGACCGAGCGTGTATCTCTTGGATTCCTTAATCAGAATCTTCGTGGTATAAGCTAGAATTCATTAGCGGCCATTCTTGAGAATCCGGAAAGTCTAAACCTTGTCTGTGGTATTCCGAGTAGGATTCAGGGATTGAATGACTATGACGGGCTTCAAACTCGCGAGTGTTGGGCGTAGTGACAGATGCAAAAGAATCACTGGATTCTATTTCGACATGATCGAGAACCGACAGATAATTAGCCGTGCTGTGATAGAGCATTTGGATCATTTTCATTGAGAGGACGGGATGTAGCCATTGACAACGGTGATGCCCAACATACAGCTTGCCATGGAAAGGAGTAAGAAGGATTGGATGAAGACAGTAGGAAAGCAGAGAGACAGAAGGGACAAAGCATCTCCATACGCTTATCTGAAATTCTCACCAATGAATTACATAAGTATCTCTATCTTTATGTTTTATTTATATTTTAATTATTAATCCTCCATAACCATTTGAATCTGCCTGACTGAGATTTACAAGATGACCATAGCTTGCTTCAAGCCGACAATCTCCGTGGGATCGACCCTTACTCACATAAGGTTTATTACTTGGACGACCCAGTGCACTTGCTGGTTAGTTGTGCGGAGTTGTGATAAAGAGTTGAGATTACAATTGTGCGTACCAAGCTGTTGGCGCCATTGATGATCACAATTTCGTGCATCAGTGCCGCACATGCCACTGTGAACGTCCTCCAAGACCTCTCCTGTGGCAGAAGTCAGAACACACTTTAGGAGGGGTGTTGAGATTCCTCTTCTGTACAGAACGTCGTGTACCAATGTGTAGTATTGTGTCTCCCATACGAGCTTCTTTGCGTCCTTCTTTTCTGTGGGGAGTGTTTCGGACTTGAGGTAGTTGACTATGGGGGTCATCCACCCTTGTTCCTAGTCTGATATATTTAGGAGATTCTCTTCCCTTGAGGTCGATGGGCATTGTAGGGTTTCTTGGATGAGGCTTCTATTATTGCCCCCTGGTTTGGTGCTGGCTAGTTTTGAAAGTGCATCGGCTCGGGCATTTTGCTCCCGAGGTATATGCCGGATCTGATATTCCATGAAGTTCCCGAGCTATTCATTGGTTTTGTCTAGGTATTTTTTCATGGTGGGATCCTTTGCCTGGTAGCTTCCTTTTATTTGTGAGATGATTACTTGTGAATCGCTGAAGATGGTAAGCTTTTGGGCTCTGACCTCCTTGGCCAGCTTCAAACCAGCTAGTAGGGCTTCATACTCGACTTGATTATTTGAGGCGGGAAACTCGAATCTTAGGGAGAGTTCCAGTTGGGTCCCTTGGTCGCTTCCCAGAATAACTCCTGCTCCATTTCCGGCTTTGTTTGATGAGCCGTCAATGTAGAGGTTCCATTCAATGGGGGTTCATCGGGTGTCAGTTGATGCCAAGGCATCGTAGGCTAGTTTCACTAGCATTTTTCTGTTAGTTTTAGTTGTTTTATGCATTTTCTTGAGCTTAAAGTAACCAAGAATGGTTAAAAGAATAACAAAGCAATGAACCATGTGTACTCTGAGACGAAGTCAGCCAGGTACTGGGATTTGATGGCCGTGCGAGCTTCGTACTTGAGGTTGAATTCGAATAACTTGACCGCCCATTGTAGGATTCTTCCAGCCAAGTCAGTTTTCTGCAGGATGCCTTTCATGGGTTGATTGGTCCGTATTCTGATGGTTTGGGCTTGAAAATATGGTCGTAGTCGCCGGGAGGTAAGTATGAGGGCGTAAGTGAACTTTTCTATCTTTTGATAGTTTAGTTCGGCCCCTTGTAAAGCCTTACTAATGAAGTAGATGAGTTGTTGTCCGTTGTTGTCTTCTCTGACTAGTACTGGTGCTATCGCCCGACTTCCAACAGCGAGGTATAGTATCAGCTCTTCTCCCTGTCAATGTCGGGTCAGGATGGGTGGTTGCCCCAGGAATGTTTTGAAGTCTTGGAAAGCTCGTTCGCATTCTAGGGTCCATTCGAACTTCTTTTCTTTCCTTAGTATTGCATAGAAAGGGAGAGATCTTAGTGCTAACCCGGCTAGGAATCTGGACAGGGCTACTAGTCTTCCATTTAGCTATTGTATCTCTTTCATGCAGGTCGGGCTTTTCATGTTGAGTATGTCTTGACATTTGTCTGGGTTTGCCTCAATGCCTTTCTGGGTAAGCATGAACCCTAGGAATTTGCCAGCTTCTACTGCAAAGGTACATTTTGTGGGGTTTTCTCATCCTGTGCTTTCTTATGGTACCGAATACATCATCAAGGTCGGCCAGTAGTGCTTCTTCTTTTTGGGTTTTTATTAGCATGTCGTCTACGTAGACTTCCATCAGCTTCCTGATGAGCGGATAATTTATACGCTTTTTGGGACTTTTTTTAGTATGTTTTTAGTATATATTAGTTAGTTTTTATTATATTTTTATTAGTTTTTTATTTAAAATTCACTTTTCTGGACTTTACTATGAGTTTGTGTGCTTTTCTATGATTTCAGGTATTTTCTGGCTGAAATTGAGGGACCTGAGCAAAAATCTGATTCAGAGGCTGAAAAAGGACTGCAGATGCTGTTGGATTCTGACCTCCCTGAACTCGAAGTGGATTTTCTGGCGCTACAGAAGCCCAATTGGTGCGCTCTCAATTGCGTTGGAAAGTAGACATCCTGGGCTTTCCAGAAATATATAATAGTCCATACTTTGCCTAAGAATTGATGGCCCAAACCTGCGTTCCAAATCAGCTTTAGAATTCCCGGCGTTTAACGCCGGAACTGGCACAAAAGTTGGAGTTAAACGCCCAAACTGGCACAAAAGCTGGCGTTTAACTCCAGAAAAAGTCTCTACACATGGAAGCTTCAATGATCAGACCAAGCACACACCAAGTGGACCTCGGAAGTGGATTTTTACGTCATTTACTCATCCTAGTAAACCTTAGGTCACTAGTTCATTATAAATAGAACTTTTTGCTATTGTATCTTCATCTCATGACACTTTACACGTTTCATATTGTATCTTCTACGGCATGAGTCTCTAAACCCCATGGTTGGGGGTGAGGAGCTCTGCTGTGTCTTGATGGATTAATGCAATTACTACTGTTTTTCATTCAATAACGCTTGCTTCTATTCTAAGATACCACTTGTTCTTCAACCTGATGAATGTGATGATCCGTGACACTCATTATCATTCTCACCTATGAACATGTGCCTGACAACCACCTCCGTTCTACCTTCGATTGAGTGTGTATTCTTGGATTCCTTAGTCAGAATCTTCGGGGTATAAGCTAGAATCCATTTGCGGCCATTCTTGAGAATCCAGAAAGTCTAAACCTTGTCTGTGGTATTCCGAGTAGGATTCAGGGATTGAATGGCTGTGACGAGCTTCAAACTCGCGAGTGTTGGGCGTAGTGACAGACGCAAAAGGATCAATAGATCCTATTCCAGCATGATCGAGAACCAACAGATGATTAGCCGTGTGGTGACAGCGTGCGTTGAACCTTTTCACTGAGAGGACGGGAGGTAGCCATTGACAACAGTGAAACCCAACATACAGCTTGCCATGGAAGGAGCCTTGCGTGCATGAAGAGGAAGACAGTAGGAAAGCAGAGATTAGGAATATTTTATTCTTGTTGGTTTAGAGTCTTTTATTTGAGTCTAGTTTCATATTTTAAGTTTGGTGTCAATTGCATGCTTTTACTTTCTCTTAATTTTTCGAATTTGCATAGTCTTAGTTGTTTCTTTACCTTTAAAAATTCTAAGTTTGGTGTCTTCTTTGTGTTTTTCTTTAAATTTTCGAAATTTGTGTTTGATTTTCTAAAAATTTTAAGTTTGGTGTCTTTTGTGCTTTTATTTACTTAAAAATTTTTAAAAATTTGTTTTTGGTGTTCATCTTGAACTTCAAAGTGTTCTTGGTGTTCATCTTGACATTCAAAGTTTTCTTGTTTGTTCTCTTTGTTTTGATCTAAAATTTCTAAGTTTAGTGTCATTTTGTTGTTTTTCTCTTTTCTCATTAAAATTCAAAAATCAAAAAAATATCCTTTCCTTATTTTACTCATAATTTTCGAAATTTTACATTAATTTAGTCAAAGATTTTCAAAATCATATCTTTTTTTTAGTCAAGTCAAAATTCTAATTTCAAAAATTGATTTTTTTTCAAATCTTTTTCAAAAATCAAATCTTTTTAATTTCTTCAATCATATCTTTTTCAAAATAATTTTCAATCATATCTTTTTAATTGCTAATTCCAAAATCTTTTTAATTAATTAATTAATTTAGTTTTCAATTTGCTTTGATTTTATTTTCTTTTAGTTTTCGAAATTTTATTTCATTTTCCATTTGTTTTATTTTATTATTTTCGGTCACTTTTAATTAAATAAAATAAAAAGAAAAAATAAAAATAAAAATATAATTTACTTGCAATCCACATCATCTCCCTTTCTCCATCATGGACCTAAGTGGAATTGAGCAGTCCAGAAGGACTCTGGGGTCATATGCTAACCCCATTATAGCTGCATATGGGAGTAGCATCTGTATACCTCCCATTAAAGCAAGCAGCTTTGAGCTAAATCCTCAACTCATTATCATGGTGCAGCAAAATTGCCAGTATTCCGGTCTTCCATAGGAAGAACCTACTGAGTTTTTGGCACAGTTTTTACAGATTGCTGACACAGTACATGATAAAGAAGTAGATCAGGATGTCTACAGATTATTACTATTTCCATTTGCTGTGAAAGATCAAGCTAAGAGGTGGCTGAATAACCAACCCACAGCAAGCATAAAAACATGGAGACAGTTATCGGACAAATTCCTGAATCAATTTTACCTTCCAAAAAGGATGACACAGCTGAGGCTGGACATCCAAGGCTTTAAACAAAAGGATCATGAATCCCTTTATAATGCTTGGGAGAGGTACAGAGGTATGCTAAGGAAATGCCCCTCTGAAATGTTTTCAGAGTGGGTACAGTTAGACATCTTCTACTATGGGCTTACAGAAAAAGCTCAGATGTCTCTAGACCACTCAGCAGGTGGATCTATACACATGAGGAAGACGATTGAAGAGGCTCAAGAGCTCATAGATACGGTTGCTAGAAATCAACATCTATACTCAAGCAGTGAGTCCTCTACAATAGAAGAAGCTATGGCAGTAACTACTGATCCTAACCCTCAATAACAAATTGTTGAACTTAATCAACAATTACTCCTGATGACAAAACAATTAGCAGAATTCAAAGAGATGCTCCAAGAAACTAAAATTGCTAACAAGAATATAGAATCACAGTTGAATCAGACAAAACAACAGCTATCTAAACAGATAACAGAAGAATGCCAAGCAGTTCAACTAAGGAGTGGGAAGACATTGAATAATTCAGCTCAAAATGGCAAAAAGCCAAGAAAGGAACAACTGACAGAGGGTAACCAAACAACTACCCAAAATCCCTCTGAGGACAGTAAGAGCTCAGAGAGGAATACTTCTGGCGTTTAAATGCCAGAAAAGGGGGAAAATATGGCGTTAAACGCCCATTCCTTGCCCAGTTCTGGAGTTCAAACGCCAGAAAAGGGTGGAAAGCTGGTGTTAAATGCCCATCCTGCACCCAATCCTGGCGTTCAAATGCCAATGAGGAATTAGACACCTGAGAGTGCTGATAGTAACCCCTCTAGGAAGGCTTCTCCAACCACCTCTGTAGGGAATAAACCTGCAGCAACTAAGGTTGAAGAATATAAAGCCAAGATGCCTTATCCTCAGAAACTCCTCCAAGCGGAACAGGATAAACAATTTGCTCGCTTTGCAGACTATCTCAGGACTCTTGAAATAAAGATTCCGTTTGCAGAAGCACTTGAGCAAATACCCTCTTATGCTAAGTTCATGAAAGAGATCTTAAGTCATAAGAAGGATTGGAGAGAAACTGAAAAGGTGTTTCTCACACTAAAAATGGAGGATCATAAGAGTGCAACTCTCATCCTAGGAAGACCTTTCCTAGCAACTGGACGAACTCTTATTGATGTACAAAAAGGGGAAGTGACCCTGAGAGTCAATGAGGATGAGTTCAAGTTGAATGCTGTCAAAGCTATGCAGCATCCAAACACATCAAATGACTGTATGAGCGCTGATATTATTAACTCTTTGGTGGAAGAGATCAATATGACTGAGAGTCTCGAATCAGAGCTAGAGGACATCTTTAAAGATGTTCAGCCTGATCAGGAGGAACCAGAGGAAATAAAAGAACCTCTGAAAATTCCTCAGGAAGAGGATAAGCCTCCCAAACCTGAGCTCAAACCACTACCACCATCCCTGAAGTATGCATTTCTGGGAGAAGGTGACACTTTTCCAGTGATCACAAGCTCTGCTTTAAATTCACAGGAAGAGGAAGCACTAATTCAAGTGCTAAGGACACACAAGACAGCTCTTGGGTGGTCCATAAGTGATCTTAAGGGCATTAGCCCAGCAAGATGCATGCACAAGATCCTATTGGAAGATAATGCCAAGCCAGTGGTTCAACCACAGAGGCGGCTAAATCTAGCCATGAAGGAGGTGGTGCAGAAAGAGGTCACTAAGTTACTAGAGGCTGGGATTATTTCTCCTATTTCTGATAGCCCCTGGGTGAGCCCTGTCCAAGTTGTCCCCAAGAAGGGAGGCATGACAGTGGTTCATAATGAAAAGAATGAACTGGTTCCTACAAGAACAGTTACAGGGTGGCGCATGTGTATTGACTACAGAAGGCTCAATACAGCCACCAGAAAGGATCATTTTCCTTTACCATTCATAGACCAGAAGCTAGAAAGACTAGCAGGTCATGACTATTACTGCTTTTTGGATGGCTATTCAGGCTATAATCAAATTGCAGTGGATCCTCAAGATTAAGAAAAAACAGTATTCACCTGTCCATCTGGCGTATTTGCTTACAGAAGAATGCCTTTTGGTCTGTGCAATGCACCTGCAACTTTTCAGAGGTGCATGCTCTCCATCTTCTTTGATATGGTAGAGAAGTTCCTGGAAGTCTTCATGGATGACTTCTCAGTATTTGGAGACTCATTCAGCTCCTGTCTTGATCATCTAGCACTTGTCCTGAAAAGGTGCCAAGAGACTAACCTGGTCTTAAACTGGGAGAAATGTCACTTTATGGTGACTGAGGGAATTGTCCTTGGACACAAAATTTCAAGCAAGGGAATAGAGGTGGATCAAGCCAAGGTGGAGGTGATTGAAAAATTACCACCACCTGCCAATGTAAAAATAATAAGAAGCTTTCTGGGACATGCAGGATTCTACAGGAGGTTCATAAAGGATTTTTCAAAAATTGCAAAACCTCTAAGCAACCTGCTAGCTGCTGACACGCCATTTGTGTTTGACACAGAGTGTCTGCAGGCGTTTGAGACCCTGAAAGCTAAGCTGGTCACAGCACCAGTCATCTCTGCACCAGACTAGACATTACCATTCGAACTAATGTGTGATGCCAGTGACCATGCCATTGGTGCAGTGTTAAGACAGAGGCATAACAAGCTTCTGCACGTCATTTATTATGCTAGCCGTGTTCTAAATGACACACAGAAGAATTACACAACCACAGAAAAAGAGTTACTTGCAGTGGTTTATGCCATTGACAAGTTTAGATCCTATTTAGTAGGGTCAAAAGTGATTGTGTACACTGACCATGCTGCTCTTAAATACTTACTCACAAAGCAGGATTCAAAACCCAGGCTCATAAGATGGGTGTTGCTTCTGCAAGAGTTTGATATAGAAATAAGAGACAGAAAAGGGACAAAGAACCAGGTAGCTGATCATCTGTCCCGGATAGAACCAGTAGCTGGGGCATCCCTCCCTTCTACTGAGATCTCTGAGACCTTTCCAGATGAGCAACTCTTTGCCATTCAGGAAGCTCCATGGTTTGCAGACATTGCAAATTATAAAGCTGTGAGGTTCATACCCCAAGAGTACAGCAGGGTGCAAAGAAAAAAAATTAATTTCTGATGCCAAGTACTACCTATGGGATGAGCCATATCTCTTTAAGAGATGTGCAGACGGAATGATCCGCAGATGTGTACCTAGAGAGGAAGCACAAAAGATCCTATGGCATTGCCATGGATCATAGTATGGGGGACATTTTGGAAGTGAGCGAACAGCCACTAAGGTCCTCCAATGTGGCTTCTACTGGCCTACTCTCTATAGAGATGCCCGAGAGTTTGTGCGTAACTGTGACAATTGCCAAAGAGCTGGTAACTTGCCTCATGGGTACGCCATGCCTTAACAAGGGATCTTAGAGATTGAATTGTTTTATGTATGGGGTATTGACTTCATGGGTCTTTTCCCACCATCATACTCAAACACTTACATTCTGGTGGCAGTGGACTATGTATCTAAATGGGTAGAAGCAATTGCCACACCCACTAATGAAACTAAGACCGTGCTAAAATTCCTCCAGAAACACATCTTCAGCAGGTTTGGTGTTCCCAGAGTACTAATCAGTGACGGGGGCACTCATTTCTGTAATAAATAGCTGTACTCTGCTATGGTACGATATAGAATTAGCCACAAAGTAGCAACTCCGTATCATCCACAGACAAATGGGCAAGATGAAGTCTCTAATAGAGAGCTAAAAAGAATCTTGGAACAGACTGTAATTGCCCGTAGAAAGGATTGGGCAAAGAGCTTGGATGATGCTCTGTGGGCATACAGAACAGCATTCAAGACTCTTATAGGAACCTCTCCATACCAACTTGTGTATGGCAAGGCCTGTCATCTGCCCGTGGAACTGGAACATAAAGCCTACTGGGCAACCAGATTCCCAAACCTAGATGCTAAGTTAGCTGGCGAAAAAAGATTGCTCCAGCTAAATGAGCTAGAGGAGTTCAGACTCAATGCCTTTGAAAATGCAAAAATTTATAAGGAAAAGGCAAAAAAGTGGCATGACAAGAAGGTGTCATCCAGAGTCTTTGAGCCAGGACAAAAAGTTCTGCTCTTCAACTCTAGGCTCAGACTATTCCCAGGAAAACTGAAATCCCGGTGGAGGGGTCCATATGTGATTACAGGAGTGTCACCATATGGATATGTTGAGCTTCAAGATATTGATTCTGACAAAAAGTTCATTGTTAATGGACAGAGGATCAAACATTATCTTGAAAGCAATTTTGAGCAAGAATGCTCAAAACTGAGGCTTGAATGAAGTTCAGTAAAGGTCCAGCTAAAGACAATAAAGAAGCGCTTGTTGGGAGACAACCCAGCCATTGGCAGGTTATTTGTTTTACTTAATGGAAGTTTGATATGTATTCTTCAAGGTTGATCGTCAAAATTGAAGAAATTCACAGAGTTACAGAAGGATTCAGTGCAAAAAGCAGAGAAAAGGAGCTTGCTGGCAAGAAAACGCCAGTAAAGGGCACTCTGGGCATTAAATGCCAGAATGGATACCATTCTGGGCGTTTAACGCCAGTAAAGGCACCATTTTGGGCGTTAAACGCCAGAATAGGTACCATTCTGGGTGTTTAACGCCAGAATTGCAGCATCCTGGGTGTTCAGCAAAACGCCCAGTAATAAAGGGGTTTCTGGCGTTTAACGCCAACCAGGGTACCTGGCTAGGCGTTAAACGCCCATAATGGCCAACAATTGGGCGTTAAACGCCAGAATGGGTACCATTCTGGGCGTTTAACGGCAGAAAGGCAGGGGAAGGAGATTTTGTTTTCCACTTCAAATTTTTTCAAACTTTCATGTTTTGATTCATAATTTTCTGTATAAACATATTACAAATTTTCATCATTCACCTTCAAATTTCAAAAATTCAATAATTTTCTAAATTACTTTTTAAATCTCTTTCAAATTCTTTCCAAATCTTCTTCAAAAAATCAAGTATCTTCTCAATTTCTTTCCATATCTTCTAAAATCTATTTCAAAATTTTATAAATCCCTTCCCTCCTCTTATAAATACACATTCGGCCATCCCCCTCTCTTCACCATTCGAATTTGCTTCTCCTCCTCTCTCTCCCCTTTCCTTTCTTTTGCTTGGGGGCAAGCAAACCTCTAAGTTTAATGTGTTTTTCCGTGATCACTAAGCTAAGACTCATTGAGATCATGGCTCCTAAGGGAAAACAAACCAATTCAAGAGGCAAGAAAGAGAATAATCCAAAGGGTCTTTGGAATCAAGAGAGGTTCTTAACCAAAGAACATGCAGACCATTACCACAAAATAATGGGTCTAAGGTCAGTGATCCCAGAAGTTAAATTCGATCTGAAAAAGACGAATATCCGGAGATCCAAGAGCAAATTCGAAACAGAGGATGGGAAATTCTAGCCAATCCTGAGACAAAGGTTGGAAGAAACATGGTTCAGGAATTCTACTCAAATCTGTGGCTGACAGATAAGCAGAGAATGACTGGAACTGCTTTTCATACCTATAGAACCATGGTCAGAGGGAGAATTATCTACTTCCATCTGGACAAAATAAGAGAGGTCTTCAAACTGCCTCAACTACAAGATGATCCTGAATCCTTTAATAGGAGAATGGTAAGAGTAGATAAGGGGTTGGATCAAGTTCTAGAGGACATATGCCTCCCTAGAACTAAGTGGATAACCAATTCAAAAGGTGTCCCAAACCAACTCAAGAGGGGAGATCTCAAACCAGTTGCAAGAGGTTGGTTAGACTTCATTGGGTGTTCTATATTGCCCACTAGCAACCGCTCTGAGGTTACTGTCAAGAGAGCAGTGATGATTCATTGCATTATGTTGGGAAAAGAAGTGGAGATTCATCATCTGATTTCTTGTGAGATTTACACAATTGCAAACAAGAACTCCACTGAAGCCAAACTAGCTAACCCAAGCTTAATCTCTTTGCTATGTAAAGATGCTGGGGTGAGGATGGGAGTAGATGAATTCATCCCAATTAAACATCCAATCACCAAGAAGTCAATGGAAGGACAAATGCAAGATAACTCCATCAAAAGGAGGGCACAGGAGTTCCTCCCTAAACTTCCTGAAATTGACTACTGGGCCCGCCTAGAAGCATCTGTTGCCAAGCTGCAAGAGGATATGGAACAACTTAAGGAAGAACAGCAGAATCAAAACTGCATGCTCTGCAAACTGCTGAAGGAACAAGAGAAGCAGGGGCGTGAGCTACAAGAGCTGAAGCGCCAGAAGCTCTCCCTTGAAGGGTCAAACACCCCACAAGTTGAAGGAGCGTCCACTTCTCAAAATCAAGGTTGTTGAGTCCTAACTCTGTGATAACCTTTATCATTAGGAATCTATTTTAGACTCATTTAAATTTCTGTTTTTAATTTTCTGTCTTCTATTATTATTGGTCTTCTCTTATATTTATTTTTGGGTCTTATTTTTATTCCATGATTAATAAAATTTAAAGTGTATGTCTTAAACCTATGAATGTCCTATGAATCTATCACCTCTCTTAAATGAAAAATGCTTTAATCACAAAAGAACAAGAAGTAAAGGACTTCGAATTCATCTTTAAAACTAGTTGAATTAGTTTGATGTGGTGACAATACTTTTTGTTTTCTGAATGAATGCTTGAACAGTGCATATGTCTTTAGAATTTGTTGTTTAAAGAATGTTAAAATTGTTGGCTCCTGAAAGAATGAAAGAAAAGGAGAAATGTTATTGAGGATCTGAAAAATCATCAAATTGATTCTTGAAGCAAGAAAAAGCAGTGAATACAAAAAAAAAAGAGAAAAAGAAAAAGAAAAAGAGAAAGCAAGCAGCAAAAGCCAATAGCCCTTAAAACCAAAAGGCAAGGGTAAACATAAAAAGAATCCAAGGCTTTAAGCATCAGTGGATAGGAGGGCCTAAAGGAATAAAATCCTGGCCTAAGCGGCCAAACCAAGCTGTCCCTAACCATGTGCTTGTGGCGTGCAGGTGTCAAGTGAAAAGCTTGAGACTGAGCCGTTAAAGTCGTGATCCAAAGCAAAAAGAGTGTGCTAAAGAATCATGGACACCTCTAATTGGGGACTCTAGCAAAGCTGAGTCACAATCTGAAAAGGTTCACCCAGTTATGTGTCTGTGGCATGTATGTATCCGGTGGTAATACTGGAAAACATAGTGCTTTGGGCCATGGCCAAGACTCATAAAGTAGTTGTGTTCAAGAATCAACATACTTAACTAGGAGAATCAATAACACTATCTGAATTCTGAGTTCCTATAGATGCCAATCATTCTGAACCTTAAAGGATAAAGTGAGATGCCAAAACTGTTCGGAGGCAAAAAGCTACTAGTCCCGCTCATCTAATTGGAGCTAAGTTTCATTGATATTTCGGAGTCTATAGTATATTCTCTTCTTTTTATCCTATTTGATTTTCAGTTTCTTGGGGACAAGCAACAATTTAAGTTTGGTGTTGTGATGAGCGGATAATTTATACGCTTTTTGGCACTGTTTTTAGTATGTTTTTAGTATATTTTAGTTAGTTTTATTATATTTTTATTAGTTTTTGTTTAAAATTTACTTTTCTGGACTTTACTATGAGTTTGTGTGCTTTTCTATGATTTCAGGTATTTTCTGGCTGAAATTGAGGGACCTGAGCAAAAATCTGATTCAGAGGCTGAAAAAGGACTGCAGATGTTGTTGGATTCTGACCTCCCTGCACGCGAAGTGGATTTTCTGGAGCTACAAAAGCCCAATTGGCACGCTCTCAATTTCGTTGGAAAATAGACATCCTGGGCTTTCTAGCAATATATAATAATCTATACTTTTCCCAAGAATTGATGGCCCAAACCGGCGTTCCAAATCAGCTTCAGAATTCCCGGCGTTTAACGCCAGAACTGGCACAAAAGTTGGAGTTAAACGCCCAAACTGGCACAAAAGCTGGCGTTTAACTCCAGGAAAAGTCTCTACACATGGAAGCTTCAATTCTCAGCCCAAGCACACACCAAGTGGACCCCGGAAGTGGATTTTTACATCATTTACTCATCCTAGTAAACCCTAGGTCACTAGTTCACTATAAATAGAACTTTTTGCTATTGTATTTTCATCTCATGACACTTTACACATTTCATATTGTATCTTCTACGGCATGAGTCTCTAAACCCCATGGTTGGGGGTGAGGAGCTCTGCTGTGTCTTGATGGATTAATGCAATTACTACTGTTTTTCATTCAATCACGCTTGCTTCTATTCTAAGATACCACTTGTTCTTCAACCTGATGAATGTGATGATCCGTGACACTCATCATCATTCTTACCTATGAACGTGTGCCTGACAACCACCTCCGTTCTACCTTCAATTGAGTGTGTATCTCTTGGATTCCTTAGTCAGAATCTTCGTGGTATAAGCTAGAATCCATTGGCGGCCATTCTTGAGAATCCAGAAAGTCTAAACCTTGTCTGTGGTATTCCGAGTAGGATTCAGGGATTGAATGGCTGTGACGAGCTTCAAACTCACGAGTGTTCGGCGTAGTGACAGACGCAAAAGGATCAACGGATCCTATTCCAGCATGATCGAGAACCGACAGATGATTAGCCGTGCGGTGACAGCGTGCGTTGAACATTTTCACTGAGAGGACGGGAGGTAGCCATTGACAACGGTGAAACCCAACATACAGCTTGCCATGGAAGGAGCCTTGCGTCCATGAAGAAGAAGACAGTAGGAAAGTAGATATTCAGAAGATGGAGCATCTCCAAAACCTCAACCTGCTCTCCATTACTGCAAAAACAAGTATTTATTTCATGTTCTTTTACTTTTTACAATTGAATCTGAGAATTATTGATATCTTGACTAAGAGTTATAAGATAACCATAGCTTGCTTCAAGCCGACAATCTCCGTGGGATCGACCCTTACTCACGTAAGGTATTACTTGGACGACCCAGTGCACTTGCTGGTTAGTTGTGCGGAGTTGCAAAAGTGTGATTGTAATTTCGTGCACCACTTCCCGATGTGGTCGGCGAATACATTTTTCATGAACCTCTGATATGTAACCCCTGCGTTCTTGAGCCCGAACGGCATTACTACGTAGCAGTAGTTCACTTTCGGGGTTAAGATCGAGGTCTTCTCTTGGTCGAGTTGATGCATTGGGATCTAGTTGTACCCTGAGTAGGCGTTCATGAAGGAGAGGTATCTGTATCCCGATGATGCGTCGACCAGGGTGTCGATATTTGGGAGGGGATAAAGGTCTTTCGGGCATGCTTTATTGAGGTCGGTGTAGTCTACACACATCTGCCACTCTCTATTTGGTTTTTTGACCAATACGACATTGGCCAGCCACAACGGGTACTTGACTTTCCTTATGAACCCTGCCTCCAGCAAGGCCTACACCTGTTCCACCACGACTTGTGATCTCTCTGATTTGAGTTTTCTGCACTTTTGTTGTATTGGTCGAGATCCGGGGTACACGGCCAGTTTGTGGCATATTAAGCCGGGATCTATGCCAGGCATATCAGCGTCTTTCTAGGCGAAGAGGTCGGAATTCTCCCTTAGTAGCGCTATTAGCAGCTCTTTTAGGTTTCCTTTCAGGTTTGCTCCTATACTTGTTGTTTTGTCTCGGGTATCTCCGGTTTGCACCTCCTCGGTTTCGCCTTTTAGATGGGGACAGAGTTCTTCACGAACCCGGGCCCCTCCAAGTTTGATGGCGTTGGCCTCTTTTCCTCTAGGGTCACCTTTAAGGCTTAGGCTTTCATTGTAGTAGCGTCGCGCGAGCTTTTGGTCTCTTTTGAGGTGTCTATGCCTTTTGGAGTTGGGAACTTCATGTATAGGTGTGGAGTGGAGACTACTGCTGCGAGCTGATTTAAGGTCGTCCAGCCTATAAGGGTGTTGTACGTAGAGTTCACATCAACCACAATGTAGTCTATGCTCATTGTTCTGGACCGGGATCCCTTTCCGAAGGTGGTGTGCAGTGGGATGTATCCGAGGGGTTGGATCAGAGCGTTCCCTAGCCCAAATAGGCTGTTGGGATATGCTCTGAGCTTCTTTTCTTGTAGTCCGAGCTTGTCGAAGGCGAATTTAAATAGGATGTCGGCCGAGCTTCCCTGGTCAACCAGTGTTCAGTGGAGGTTGTCTCCTTGTCTTTATCCCGAGACAGGTAGGTGAACCCAGTTTTTGAGCTCTCCCCTAGCTGGGAATTTTTCTCCACATTGATGTATTGCTCCGCTCGTTCCTGTACTTCATTCAGAGAAGTGGGGTGTTTCTTAGATATGGAGTGGATGAAGCGCCCTTCTCGTAGACCGTTGATAAGTCCCATGATAGCTGCCTCTGTAGGGAGATTCTGTATGTCGAGGCATGCTTTATTGAATCTTTCCATGTAATTTCGGAGGCTTTCCCGATCTCCCTGCTTGATCCCTAACAGGTTTGGAGCATGTCTGGTTTTGTCTTTTTGTATGAAGAACCTGGCTAGAAATTTTTTGGCGAGGTCATCGAAGTTTGTGATTGACCTTGGGGGCACGCTGTCGAACCATTTTATGGCCATTTTGGTGAGAATGGTCGGGAAGGCCTTGCAGCGAGTTGCATCCGACGAATCCGTGAGATACATCCGACTCCTAAAGTTGCTGAGATGATGGCTTGGATCAGATGTTCCATCGTACGGGGTCATGTCGGGGGCTTTGAAGTCCTTTGGAACTTTAGCCTTCATGATTTCTTTTGTGAATGGCTCTTGTTCTCTGTGGGGGCTAGCTTCACGGTTGGATCGTGTAGTTTTAGCTTTGAGGACGGCTTCGAGCTTTTGGAGTTTCTCTTCCAGCTCTCTGCGCCGTCTTGTTTCTCTTCCCAGATCCCACTCGGCTTCTCGTTGTCATTCGGCTTCTTGTTCGAGCTGTTTAAGGCAGTCTTGCTGCTCACGGATGGCATCCAGGATTTCAGTATTCTGTGCTTGTTTGCCTTTCTTGGAGGGATTTGCTTCCTTTGGGGATGGTGGTGCGACATCCGTGTTTTTTGTTGGTGTACCGTCTTCCAATCCGGAGGCGTGGTCGTTGTGAGGAGGGTTGTTCGCCATGGTGGTGGGATGACTTCCAGGTTCCCCGGCAACGGCACCAATGTTTCGTGGATTACCTGAAACAGGGAGGTCAATCTCGGACGAGGTCTTCTGATCTGGTTAAGGCTATCATGTCCGACTTGTTGGAGCGGGCAGAGCTGCTTGGTCCTTGGCCACCGGTGGGTGGTGGTACCTGCAAAAGACTCCGATGTTTAAGTTAGTACGGGTTTTAGGCAGGTTTTTTGTAGAATTGAGGTTTGAGTTATACCTGGGTGCTCTAGTGTATTTATAGTAGTACTGGATGACCTTCCTTGAGATAAGTTTGTTATCTTATCTTATCTTTTGTGGGTGAGATCATATCTTTGGCCAGCCGCCTTCTATTCGGCGGTGGTTCTTTTACTTTGGGCCTCCTTGGGCCTCTTTGGCGATCTTCTGAACTCTTTGTGAAGAGGTCGTTCAATGGGCCAACCTTTAAAGAGGTCGGTCCCCTTTGTCTTCGTCCAACCCGGACCTTGTAGCTCGGTCCAGGGTATGAACACTACCTAAATTAATAAGTATTAAAATATTTGAATTCAATATAATAAGAATATAAAATCATTAATTATGTAAATATATACCAATTAAACTCATAATTGTAATGTTCCACATTAATATCTTCTTAAGAAATGTATTGAGTGCGTTAAAGTGATAAGTTATGAAAAATTTATACTTTGTTGTTTTATATTTGAAATAAATTTAGAAATAATGTGTACCATTAAAATTTTTTTTTTTAGTATCTAAACAAAAGAGAAGACCAAAGCAAACACCTATCTTACATCAGAATTGATGATTTGTTGGAGAACATCATTAGGCTCTGACCAAATGATATAATTGGGATTACCTCTTGCTCCATATCTAAACATCCAATCTGCCATTTTATTTGCTTCCCTAGCTATCCAATTGACTTGAACACACTAAGATCTTGATAAAAGCTCCAGAATTCTGTGAACTAAATCAACACCACCACCACCAGAGTCATGCAAAAGGTGCAGGACGTCCAAACAGTCTATTTCACACAGAATGTCTCTCAAACCACAGTCCCAGGCTAAGACAAGCCCCCTCCAAACTACAAAAAGCTCACATCTGGTGATAAACCAGGGAGGAGAACTATGAGTACAGCCCGAGATTTAACCTCCACTAGAGTCTCTAATAATACAGTCAAAACCAGCTAAACTCAAATCAGGGAATAAACTTGCATCACAATTAACTTTAAAGCTATTACCTACAGTGGGTTCCCAGAACCAGCGATTCTTGAAGGTGCTGAAGGAAGAACACCGCTGCAAATAAAGTCTCAGGTCCATGACAGTGCTTCTGATAAGGGCAACCACCTTGTGATCCGTCTGATGAGTGGATATTTTATACACTTTTTGGCACTGTTTCCTTTGTGTTTTTAGTATATTTTGTTAAGTTTTATTATGTTTTAGTAAGTTTTAATGAAAAATTCACTTTTTGGATACTACTTTGAACTTTTGTGTTTTTCCTATGATTTTAGATAATTTCTGGCTGAATTTGGCAAGTTTTGGCGAAGTCTGATTCAGAGGTAAGGAAAGCATAGCAGATGCTGTTAGATTCTGACCTCCGTGCATTCAAATGATCATTTCTGGAGATACAAAGCTCCAATTGACGCGCTCTTAATGGCGTTGAAATGCTAACTTCTAGAGCTTTCCAGAAATATATAGTGGTCTATACTTTTCTTTGGATTGGACTGCCCAAAACGGGCGTTGAACACCCAAACTATCCCTTTTCTGGCGTTCAACGCCCAAGGAGGACTCAAGCCAGTGTTGAACGCCCAAACCCAGCATTCAACGCCATAAGGGGAGCAAGGAAGCAGCATAGTTACCCCTTAGTGGGCGCCCAATGCTCACTCTCTCAAGTTAGATGCCAAACTTAGCCCAAACCCTCACCAAGTGGGCCCAGAAGTGGATTTTCGCACCTTTCTGCTTAGTTTAGTTTATTTTTGTAATTTTTAATTATAAGATTAGTATTTATAGGCGAAGATCACCCATGTTTAGGATCTTCAGCCCCTCAAAACTTATCATATATTATTTTCTATAAAATATGAGCAACTAAACCTCCTAGGTTAAGGTTAGGAGCTCTGCTGATTCCTATGGATTAATACAATTATTTTCTACTCTAATTTATGCTTGATTATATTCTATGATGAATTTTTGTTCTTCATCCTTATGAATCTCGGGTGGAACTGCCGTATGACCCCTTATTCTACATGAGTTCTTGCGAGTCCTTGACAGGATAGTATTGAGCTACAGCTTGAGAGTGCATCACAGATTCCAACACGTATCTGAGCTAATTGGGATAAGTGACATAAAATCTTGTAAGTCGTGGGTTACTAAGGTTTCTGTGGTGCTAAGGCTAAAACCATAGAGCTTCATTCTCCGATCCAAAAGATCCGACCTTGTTTGTGGCATTTTGAGTAGGATCATCAGAGATTGAATGACCACTAACCTTGGCTTTAATCACTTACAGCTTTGCCATTGAATGAATAATTCGTTGTTAAAGTAGACAGTGAGAAGTATTAATCTGGAAGAACAAGCATCTCCGAGGCCTTAACTGATTCTTTATCGTTGTCTTCACGTTAATTCATTATTTCTTTCTTTATTATTCTATTTTATGCGCCTACAACAACAATCAACTTTTTATTCGCCTAACTAAGATCTGTAGGATAACTACAGCTTGCTCAATCCGGCAATCCTCGTGGGATTCGACCCTTACTCACTTGAGGTATTACTTGGACGACCCGGTGCACTTGCCGGTTTAGTTGTGCGAGCCACATATTCGCGCACCAAGTTTTTGGCGCCGTTGTCGGGGATTGTTCGAGATTGACAAACTACCAGTTGTCTTGCTACTTAGATCAGGTACTTTTTACTGTTTTCCTGTTAATTGTGTTCTTGTTTTTCGAACTTTCTTGGTTTCTTTTCTTAAAATTTTTCAAAATTTATCTTTAGTCATCTTTTTCTTTTGTTTGAGTCTTGTGTCAAGTCTTAAGTTTGGTGTCCTTTTTGGTTTTGTTGATTTTTCTTTTCTTGACTTTTCAAAAATTGTTCTTGATTTCTTTCCTCTTTGTTCGAAATTTTTGTGTATTTTCTTTTCATTGATTTTAAAACTTTTAAGTTTGGTGTCCAATTAGTTGTTTCCTCTTTAAATTTCAAAAATACTCTGAACTCCTTTCCTGTCTAACTCTTAAAATTTCAAAAATTTTGGATTGACTCTTATATTTTTATTTTTTAAATTTTTTGTCTTTATTATTATTACTTTAATATACTTCATATCTCTATAGGACATCTCACTGGGAGTTCTCTATACTTGACATAGAGACCCCATATTTTCTTTGCTTTGCTCTTTGTGTGTGTAGGCAGGACAGTAAAAATTCATTATGAATCCACTTGAGAATGCATAACCAAGAAGAACCTTGGGGTCTTATACTTCCCCCACTCTTGACTTCTATGGAAGGAGTATTTGTATACCACCTATTGAAGTAGCCAATTTTGAGCTCAACCCACAGTTGACCACTTTAGTGCAGCAAAACTGCCAGTATTATAGACTTCCACAGGAAGAACCCACATAATTCTTTGCAAACTTCTTGCAGATTTCTGACACAGTACAAGCCGAAGGAGTAGACCAGGATGTCTACAGGCTGCTGCTCTTCCCATTTGCTGTAAAAGGCCAAGCAAAGAGGTGGTTGGATACTCAACCCAAATCGAGCTTGAAAATATGGGATAAGCTGGTAGACATGTTCTTGAACCAATACTTTCCCCCCAAGGAAGCTAACCCAACTCAAGCTGGACATTCAAGGCTTCAGACAAGAAGAGAATGAGTCTCTTTATGATGCTTGGGGGAGGTACAGAATGATGCTACAGAGATATCCCAAGAAAATGTTTTCTGAATGGGTAAAGCTAGACATTTTCTATTACGGACTCTCAGACAGGGCTAAGATATCCCTAGATCATTCTACAGGAGGTTCAATTCACATGAGAAAGACAATTGAGGAAGCTCGAGAACTCATTGAAACAGTTGCCTACAACCAGCATCTATACTCATCTAGTGAGACTACGATGAACGGAGAGGTCAAGGTAGTGTACATTGAATCAGACTCTCCAAAATAGAGTGAATCATTGACCCAGCAGCTACACTCTCTCACACAACAATTGCTAATTTTGCAAGAAGTGTTGTAGGAAACCCGTGCCTCCAACAAGAATATAGAGGCACGGCTGAACCAGGCTGAACAACACTTATCTAAATAGATAAGAGAAGAGTGTCGAGCCATCCAATTGAGGAGTGAAAGGACACTGAACAGCCAGTCTCAGAACGGTGAGAAGCAAGGAGGAAAGGAAACATCAAAAGGTGAAAACACAGTAACCCAGGGCATAACCAAGGGCATTCAACGCCTAGAAGGGAACACCACTGGCGTTCAACGCCCAGCAAGGGGTCACTGTGGGCGTCCAACACCGAGGAAGGGGCAAGGTTGGCGTTCAACACCAAGAAAGGACCAGCATGGGCGTTGAACGCCCAGATGGGGAGGCCAGGCATGTGCAAGTTCAGGGAACACCCCTCCTAAGCAAGCTGGTAATCCTCCCTCAGGCATCATGGACACCCACCCTATACCACTCAGAACACCTGAGTATAGGACCAGGATGCCATATCCTCAGAAAATTTGCCAAACAGAAAAGGATAAGCAATTTGCTAGTTTTGCAGATTACCTCAAGACCCTGGAGATCAAGATCTCTTTCGCAGAAGCCCTTGAATAAATATCCTCCTATGCCAAGTTTATGAAGGATGAT
>NC_029792.2:46632545-46640888 GCF_000816755.2 Arachis ipaensis
CCTTCAACCTTTACCAAGACATCCTCTACAAGTCCATAAGCCTGTTTCCTTGAATTGTCTGCCATCTCTAGTGAGATTCTTGAAGCTTGTACCTCAAGGATCCCTAGCTTCTCTATTACAGAGAGTGGCATGAAGTTTATACTTGAACCTAGGTCACACAGAGCCTTCTCAAAGGTCATGGTGCCTATGGTGCAAGGAATTAGGAAGCATCTGGGATCCAGAAGCTTCTGAGATAGCTTTTGCTGTACTGATGCGTGAGCATCTTCTTATCTTTTTCTAGTGAATTTGCATTCAAATTGTTGAGTTTAATCAAGATTTAATTATTTTTAGCCACTATGAATGCTACTTTGACTTGTTTGCAATTTTTGTTTATTTCAGGTAGCATTCGGATGGATTTGACAGAGTTTTGTAGCAGAAAAGGAAGAAAGTGAATGATGCTATCAATCCTGACCTCCTTGCACTCAAACAGAAATAACATGAGCTACAGAGATCTAATTGATGTGATTCTAGCGACATCAGAAAGCTAACTTCCAGAGGTTTCCAACGATATATAATAATATACTCTTTTCTTCCATTTTGTTCTAACCACTCAACACCAAACTGGATCATTGTCAAGTTTGGTGCCACCAAAAAGCTCCAAGGAAGAATACACGCTGCCATCTCCACGCTGAACATGAGTTTACTCAAGTTCGGTGCCAGCACGAAAAATCCAAGGGAAGCTACATGCACTATCTCCATGCCAAACTTGAGTTCACTCAAGTTTGGCGCCACAATGAAGAATGCTAAGGAGTATTTTCTATTCACTCCATGCCAAACTTGGATTCTTCCAAGTTTGGCGCCAACCCTTTACGCAATGGTGGTTGCCCTTCACTCATACAAGGCTGCACGCAGAATTAAATTAATTTTGGTTAAATTTTACTTTTATTTTAAAATAAGAAAAGATATTATTTAGTCTTAGGAAATACAATTTTACATTAATTAAGATTAGATATAAAAGAGAAAAGAATCAGCCCTTCGGGCTCTTCTCCTCTCTTCTACCTCATTTCGTAATTTATAGTTTTAGAGAATTCTAGTTTTCTCTCTAAACCATGAGCAACTAAACCTCCACTGTTAAGGTTAGGAGCTCTATCTATTGTATGGATTGATACTTTTATTTTTCTATTTTAATTTATGTATTGATTTCTATTTCAAGAATTATTTTTGTTCTTTATCTTATGAATTTGGATGGAACGGAAGTATGACCCTTGTTCTAATTGAGTTCTTGTATAACTTGGAAAAGCTCTTTACTTGAAAATAATTTCTCCTAAATTTCTAAATTATCTGGACTTAACGGGATACGTGACATATAATCCTCTTATATTTGGGTAATTAGGGTTTTTGTGGCATATAAACTAGAATTGAACTTCACCCTCTAATTGGAATTAAGTGACCAAGAAATTGGTGGTTGATGAAAGTTAGAGGAGACTAAAAAGGTCTAAGGAATTAGGGTTTAGTCATATATACTTTGTCATGAATTGAATCTTGCATGATTAAAATAGTTAGTAAGAAAAGTCAATCCGGAAGATAGATATCTCTGAAGCATTAACTGTTTCTCCATATATATTTCACAAATTGTTTACTGCGTGCTTTTTCGATTCTCTGAGTTACTGTTAATGCTTTTGAACCTTCAAACACCATTTTTTGTTTGTCTGACTAAGCCAATCACTCAATCATTGTTGCTTGATCCATCAATCCTCATGGGATCGACCCTCATTCACCTGAGGTACTACTTGGTACGACCCGGTGCACTTGCCGGTTAGTTTGTGGGTATAAATTCTGCACCAAAGGACATATTAAGCAACAAGAAGGACTGGAGGGAGGTGGAGATAGTCTTCCTCACTAAAGAGTGCAGTGCAGTCATCCAGAGGAACCTACCAGAAAAGCTTCAGGACGCTGGAAGCTTCGTGATACCTTGCAACCTTGGAGACGCTTGTAAAAGGAAGGCTCTATGTGTTCTTGGGGCGAGCATCAACCTAATACCTTCCTCACTAATAAAGAAACTCAGTCTAATCCGAGAAGTCAAGCCCACCCACATATGCCTTCAGCTGACTGACGGCTCAGCCATGATTCCATCAGGAGTGATTGAAGACATGATTATAAGGGTTGGATCCTTTGCAATTCCCACAGATTTCATGGTATTAGATATGGAAGAACACAAGAGTGCATCCCTCATTTTAGGGATACCTTTTCTGGCAACAGGAAAGACCCTTATTGATGTAGAAAAAGGGGAAAGTAACTCTGAGAGTTGATAAAGAAGAATTTATACTGAATGCTGTCAAGGCCATGCAACACCTTAACACCCCAGAGGAATGCATGAGGATTGACATCATTGATTCCCTGGTAGAAAAGGTACATGCGGTTGAGGGGCTCGAGGTGGAGCTGGATGACATCCTTGAAGATGTCAAACTTGGCATGGAGGCATCAGAAGAGCAGGATGAGGATCTAGAGGCCCCTAAAGTGGAGGATGAGCCTCCCAAACTCGAGCTTAAACCACTGCCATCATCCTTGAAATACATGTTTCTAGGAGATGGGGACACTTACCCTGTGATCATAAGCTCTTCCCTGAAACCACAGGAGGAAGAAGCACTGATTTAGGTGCTGAAGACACACAAAACAGCTCTCGGCTGGACCATAAGTGACTTAAAAGGAATTAGTCTAACCCAATGCATGCACAAGATCAGGCTCGAAGATGATGCCAAACCAGTGGTGCAACCACAAAGGCAGCTGAATCCAGCCATGAAGGAAGTAGTACAAAAAGAAGTCACTAAACTGTGGGAGGCTGGGATTATCTATCCCATCTCAGATAGTCCCTGGGTGAGTCCTGTCCAAGTTGTACCCAAGAAACGAGGGATGATAGTGATCCACAATGAGAAGAATGAACTGATTCCTACGAGAACAATTACAGGGTGGCGTATGTGTATAGGAAACTCAACAACGCCACAAGAAAGGATCATTGCCCCTACCATTCATAGACCAGATGCTGGAGAGACTGGCTGGGCATGCATTCTACTGCTTCCTGAATAGCTATTCAGGCTACAATCAAATTGCAGTAGATCCTCAAGATTAGGAGAAGACAACATTCACATGACCATACGACGTGTTTGCTTACAGAAGAATGCTATTCGGCTTCTGTAATGCACCTGCCACCTTTCACAGGGTGTATGCTCTCCATTTTCTCTGATATGGTTGAGAAATTTCTTGGGGTATTAATGGATGACTTCTCTGTCTTCGGTGATTCATTTTATTCATGCCTTGACCATCTCGCTTTAGTTCTGAAACGATGCCAAGAAACAAACCTGGTTTAAAACTGGAAAAAGTACCACATCATGGTGACTGAAGGAATTGTTCTTGGACATCGGATTTCAAACAAGAGCATAGAGGTCGACCAGGCCAAGGTGGAAGTGATTCAATGATTACCACCACCTACTAATGTTAAAGCAATCAGAAGTTTCTTAGGACATGCAGCTTTCTATAGGAGGTTTATAAAAGACTTCTCCAAAATTGCAAAACCCCTGTGCAATCTCTTAGCCACTGACACTCCTTTTATTTTTAACAAAGAGTGCATGCATGCCTTTGAAACTTTGAAAGCAAAGCTTATCTCTGCACTGTCATTTTTGCACCCAACTGGGACATCCCATTCGAACTGACGTATGATGCCAGTGATCATGCAATTGGTGCAGTCTTGGGACAGAGACATGATAAGCTTGTACAGGTCATTTATTATGCCAGTCGTATTTTAAATGACTTGCAAACAAACTACACCACTGATGAGCGGATAATTTATACGCTTTTTGGCATTGTTTTTACTTAGTTTTTAGTATGATTTAGTTGGTTTTTAGTATATTTTTATTAGTTTTTAATTAAAAATCACATTTCTGGACGTCACTATGAGTTTGTGTATTTTTCTGTGATTTTAGGTATTTTTTGGCTGAAATTGAGGGAGCTGAGCAAAAATCTGATTCAGGCTGAAAAAGGACTGCTGATGTTGTTGGATTCTGACCTCCCTACACTTAAAGTGGATTTTCTGGAGCTACAGAAGTCCAAATGGCGCGCTCTCAATTGTGTTGGAAATTAGACATTCAGAGCTTTCCAGAAATATATAATAGTCTATACTTTGCTCAAGGATAGATGACGTAAACTGGCGTTCAACGCCAGTTCCATGTTGCAATCTGGCGTCCATCGCCAGAAACAAGTTACAAGTTGGAGTTCAACGCCAGAAACAGGTTACAACCTGGCGTTGAACACCCAAAACAGCCCAAGCAAAGAGAAGCTTAAGTCTCAGCCCCATCACACACCAGGTGGGCCCCAGAAGTGGATTTCTGCACTATCTATCATAGTTTACTCATTTTATGTAAACCTAGGTTACTAGTTTAGTATTTAAACAACTTTTAGAGATTTATTTTGCATCTCATGACATTTTAGATCTGAACTTTGTAATCTCTAACGGCATGAGTCTCTAAACTCCATTGTTGGGGGGTGAGGAGCTCTGATGTGTTTCGATGAATTAATGTAACTATTTCTGTTTTCTATTCAAACACGCTTGTTTCTATCTAAGATGTTCATTCGCACTTCAATATGATGGATGTGATGATCCGTGACAGTCATCACCATTCTCAACCTATGAACACGTGCCTGACAACCACCTCCGTTCTACTTTAGATTAAATTAATATCTCTTGGATTCCTTAATCAAAATCTTCGTGGTATAAGCTAGAATCCATTGGCAGCATTCTTGAGAATCCGGAAAGTCTAAACCTTGTCTGTGGTATTCCGAGTAGGATTCAGGGATTGAATGACTGTGACGAGCTTCAAACTTGCGAGTGTTTGGCGTAGTGACAAACGCAAAAGGATCAATGGATCCTATTCTGACATGATCGAGAACCGACAGATGATTAGCCGTGCGGTGACAACGCACTGGACCTTTTTCACTGAGAGGACGGATGGTAGCCATTGACAACGGTGATCCACCAACACACAGCTTGCCATCGGAGGAACCTTGCGTGCGTGAAAAAGAAGACAGGGAGAAAGCAGAGATTCAGAAGACAAAGCATCTCCAAAACTCCAACATATTCTCCATTATTGCACAATAAGTATTTATTTCATGCTCTTTTATTCTTCGCAATTCAAACTGATAACTATAATTGATATCCTGACTAAGAGTTACAAGATAACCATAGATTGCTTGAAGCCAACAATCTCCGTGGGATTCGACCCTTACTCACGTAAGGTATTACTTGGACGACCCAGTGCAATTGCTGGTTAGTGGTTCGAGTTGTGAAAAGTGTGATTTACAATTCGTGCACCAAGTTTTTGGCGCCGTTGCCGGGGATTGTTCGAGTTTGAACAACTGACAGTTCATCCTGTTGCTTAGATTAGGAAGATTTTGTCTTTTGGGTCAGAGTCTTTTATTATTGCTCTTGTTAAAATTTTAGAATCCTTATTTTCTTTTTCAAAAATTTTTTCGAAACTTTATTTTTTTATTTATTTTATTTTATTTTATTTTTATTTTTAGTAATAATTGAGTTTTTCTGTTTGAGTTTAGTGTCATGTTTTAAGTTTGGTGTCAACTGCATGTTTTTATTTCCCTTTAAATTTTCGAATTGCATGTTCTTTGTTCTTTCTTAATCTTCAAGTTGTTCTTGTTTATTTTCCTCGTTTGATCTTTAGTTTTTCTTGTTTTGTGATTTTTCTTGTTTTTCTTGTGCATTTTCGAATTATTAGCATCTAAAAAAAAAGATTTATTTATACCTTGTTAAAACACTTTAAATTTATAGCTCAATTGGCTAGAGCGTGGTGCTTATGTTCTTGGTAATTGGCTATCTTCTTTTTAAAACTTTTTCAAAAATAATTTTTCTTTGAATAAATCTTGTGCCAAACTTTAAGTTTGGTGTTCTCCTGTTAACTTTTCTTTAGTTTTCAAAAAAATTTTATTGTGGTTTTCTAAAAATTTTAAGTTTGGTGTTCTTTCTTCATGTTCTTGTGTTCTTGTGAGTCTTCAAAGTGTTCTGGAGTCTTCCTTGTGTTTTGATATTAAAATTTTTAAGTTTGGTGTTCTTTAGTGTTTTCCCTCCAAAATTTTCGAAAACAAGGAGCATTAGATCTAAAAATTTTAAGTTGTGTGTCTTTTGTGTGTTTTTCTCTTTCATCATAAAATTCAAAAATAAAAAAATATCTTTTCTAACTATTTTTAAGCAAATATTTCGAAATTTTTATAAAAATTCAGATTTCAATTTCAAAATTTTATCTTATCTTAGTTTTAAAATTTCAAAATTCAAATCTTTTTCAAAAAAAAAATCATATCTTTTTCAAAATTTTATTTTATCTTATTTCAAATTCAAATTTCAATTTTCAACTTCCAAAATTCAAAATTCAAAATTCAAAATTCAAAATTCAAAATTCAAAATTCAAAATTTCAAATTTCAAAATTTAATTTTCAAACTTAAAAATCAAATCTTTTCAAAATTTAAATCTCTTTCAAATCCTTATCTTATATTGTTGACTTTTTCAAAATTCAAAATTCAAATTTTCAAATTTCGAAATTCGAATTTCAAATTTCAAAAAATTTAAAAATTCAAATTTTAATTTTCAAATCTAAAATTTAAATTTCAAAACTTCCTAACCACTTTCTCTCTCTTCATTTTTCGAAAATCCTTACCCCTTATTTTTCAAATCTTTTTAATTAATTAATTATTTCAGTTTTCAATTTCCTTTTAATTTTTGAACTTATATTCGAATTTTCACTTATTTTATTTTATTTTATTTTATTTTTGGTTTCCAATAAAAAAAATAAAAAAATAAAAAAATAACAAGTATTTACAATCCACATCATCTCCCTTGCTCCATCATGGACCTAAGTGGAAATGAACAGTCCAGAAGGACTCTGGGATCATATGCTAACCCCACTACTGCTTCATATGGGAGTAGTATCTGTATACCCTCCATCGGAGTCAGTAGCTTTGAGTTGAATCCTCAGCTCATTATCATGGTGCAGCAAAGTTGCTAGTATTCCGGTCTTCCACAGGAAAAACCTACAGAATTTCTGGCACAGTTTTTACAAATTGCTGACACAGTACATGATAAGGAAGTAGATCAGGATGTCTACAGATTATTACTGTTTCCATTTGCTGTAAAAGACCAAGCTAAGAGGTGGTTAAATAACCAACCTAAGGCTAGCATAAGGACATGGAAACAGCTGTCAGAAAAATTCCTGAATCAATACTTCCCTCCAAAATGGATGACATAGCTAAGGTTGGACATCCAAGGCTTTAAACAAGGAGATAATGAATCTCTTTATGATGCCTGGGAGAGATACAGAGAGATGCTAAGAAAATGCCCCTCTGAAATGTTTCCAGAATGGGTGCAGTTAGACATCTTCTATTATGGGCTTACAGAGAAAGCTCAGATTTCTCTAGACCACTCAGCTGGTGGATCTATACATATGAGAAAAACAATTGAAGAAGCTCAAGAGCTCATTGATACAGTTGCCAGAAATCAGCATCTGTACCTAAGCAGTGAATCTTCCATGAAAGAAGAGGCTAAAACAGTAACTGCTGAACTCAGTCCTGCAGAACAAATTACAGAATTCAATCAGCAATTAGACTTTCTAACAAAACAGCTGGCCGAATTTAAGGAGATACTACAAGACACAAGAATGGCTAATCTGAATATGGAAGTACAGTTGAAGAAAACAGAACAGCAATTATCAAAACAAATAACAGAAGAGTGCCAAGCAGTTCAATTAAGAAGTGGAAAAACATTAAATACCTCACTTCAAGGCAGCAGGAAGCCAAGAAATGAACAACCAGCTATTCAAAATCCCTCTGAGGACAGTAAGAGCCCAGAGAGGAATAACTCTGGCGTTCAAACGCCAGAAACAGGCAAGGAGTTGGCGTCAAACGCCCAATGGAAGCTCAGTTCTGGCGTTCAAACGCCAGGAACAAGTAAGGAGTTGGCGTCCAACGCCACTCCAGCTTCCAACCCTGGCTTCCAAATGCCAGTGAGGGATCAGACACCTGCAAGTGCTGATAATAAATCTCTCAAGAAGGCTTCTCAACCTACCTCTGTAGGAAATAAACCTGCAGCAACTAAGGTTGAGGAATACAAAGGCAAGATGCCTTATCCTCAAAAACTCCGCAAAGAGGAGCAGGATAAGCAATTTGCCCGCTTTGCAGACTATCTCCAGACTCTTGAAATAAAGATTCCGTTTGCAGAGGAACTTGAGCAAATACCCTCTTATGCCAAGTTCATGAAAGATATCTTGAGTCATAAGAAGGATTGGAGAGAAACTGAAAGAGTTCTCCTCACT
>NC_029792.2:46640963-46645011 GCF_000816755.2 Arachis ipaensis
TTGATCAAGCTAAAGTTGAAGTAATTGAAAAATTACCACCACCTGCCAATGTTAAGGCAATCAGAAGCTTTCTGGGCATGCAGGATTCTATAGGAGGTTTATAAAAGATTTTTCAAAAATTACAAAACCTCTAAGCAATCTGCTAGCTGCTGACATGCCATTTGTGTTTGACACAAAGTGTCTGCAGGCGTTTGAGACCCTGAAAGCTAAGCTGGTCACAGCACCAGTTATTTCTACACCAGACTGGACATTACCATTCGAACTAATGTGTGATGCCAGTGACTATACCATTGGTGCAGTATTGGGACAGAGGCATAACAAGCTTCTGCATGTCATTTATTATGCTAGCAGTGTTTTAAATGATGCCCAGAAAAATTACACAACCACAGAAAAAGAATTACTTGCAGTGGTTTATGCCATTGATAAGTTTAGATCCTACTTAGTAGGATCAAAAGTGATTGTGTACACTGACCATGCTGCTCTTAAATATCTACTCACAAAGCAGGATTCAAAGCCCAGGCTTATAAGATGGGTGTTGCTTCTGCAAGAGTTTGATATAGAAATAAGAGACAGAAAAGGGACAGAGAATCAAGTAGCTGATCACCTGTCCCGGATAGAACCAGTAGCAGGAGCATCCCTCCCTCCTACTGAGATCTCTGAAACCTTTTCGAATGAGCAATTGTTTGCTATTCAGGAAGCTATGTGGTTTGCAGACATTGCAAACTATAAGACACAAGGTTCTTCTTCTGTAACCATGGAGAGGAAGCATGAAAAGCTTCTCTCACTGCAGAGTCAACCAAAGCCCCCACAGTCAAACTCTAAGTTTGGTGTTGGGAGGCCACAACCAAACTCTAAGTTTGGTGTTGAACCCCCACATTCAAACTCTAAGTTTGGTGTTGGGAGGTCCCAACCTTGCTCTGATTATCTGTGAGGCTCCATGAGAGCTCACTGTCAAGCTATTGACATTAAAGAAGCACTTGTTGGGAGGCAACCCAATGTTATTTAATTATATCTATTTATTTTCCATTGCTATTTTATGTTTTCTTTAGGTTGAAGATCATGTGAAGTCATAAAAACAAATGGAAAATCAAAAACAGAATAAAAAAACAGCATAAAAAAACAGCACACCCTGGAGGAAGATCATTCTGGCGTTTAAACGCCAGAAACAAGCATCTGTCTGGCATTTAACGCCAGAAACAAGGATCAAGCTAGCGTTTAACACCAGAAACAAGCATCAGTCTGGCGTTAAACGCCAGAAATAGGCTACATTTGGGAGTTTAATGCCAGAAACAGGCAGCAGTCTGGCGTTAAACGCCAGGATTACACAGTAAGGGCATTTTGTACGCCTAATTGGAGCAGGGATGCTAAATCCTTGACCCCACTGGATCTATGGACCCCACATGATCCCCACCTACCTCACCATTCAAATTCAAATCATTTCCCTCCCAAACCCACCCATTCACACACTTCCATCTCCTCAATCTTCTCCACTTCTTTCTTCTTTTACTCGAGGACGAGCAACCCTTTTAAGTTTGGTGTGGTAAAAGCATTGCTTTTGTTTTTCCATAATTCAGTGGTAGGGCAATTGACTGCAGATCAAAGAGCTATGAGGAAAGAGCAACAAAGGCAAGGAAGAGACATAAAGGAGCTCAAGAGCACCATTGGTTTTTCAAGAAGAGGAAGACGCCACCCTCATTAAGGTGGACCCATTCCTTAATCTCCTTGTTCTTATTTTCTTGTTTTTCGTTTACTATGCTTCATGTTTAATTATGTTTGTGTCTTTACTATATGATCACTAGCATCTAAGTATCTATGTCTTAAAGATATGAATGTCCTATGAATCCATCACCTTTCTTAAATGAAAATTGTTTTCTGAAAAAGAAAAAGAAGTACATGAATTTTGAATTTTAAAATAGTTTAATTATTTTGATGTGGTAGCAATACTTTTTGTTTTCTGAATGAATGCTTGAACAGTGCATATATCTTTTGAATTTGTTGTTTGTGAATGTTAAAATTGTTGGCTCTTGAAAGAATGATGAAAAAGGAGAAATGTTATTTGATAATCTGAAAAATCATAAAAACGATTCTTGAAGCAAGAAAAAGCAGTAAAGAACAAAGCTTGCAGAAAAAAATGCGAAAAAAAAAGAGAGCAAGAAAAAGAAAAAGCAAGCAGAAAAAGCCAAAAGCTCTTTAAACCAAAAGGCAAGAGCAAAAAGCCATTAGCCCTTAAAACCAAAAGGCAAGGGTAATAAAAAGGATCCAAGGCTTTGAGCATTAGTGGATAGGAGGGCCTAAAGGAATAAAATCCTGGCCTTAGCGGCTAAACCAAGCTGTCCCTAACCATGTGCTTGTGGCGTGAAGGTGTATTGTTTTTACTTAGTTTTTAGTATGATTTAGTTGGTTTTTAGTATATTTTTATTAGTTTTTAATTAAAAATCACATTTCTGGACTTTACTATGAGTTTGTGTGTTTTTTTGTGATTTCAGATATTTTCTGGCTGAAATTGAGGGAGCTGAGCAAAAATCTGATTCAAGCTGAAAAAGGACTGCTGATGCTGTTGGATTCTAACCTCCCTACACTCAAAGTGGATTTTCTGGAGCTACAGAAGTCCAAATGGCACGCTCTTAATTGCGTTGGAAAGTAGACATCCAGGGCTTTCCAGAAATATATAATACTCCATACTTTGCTCAAGGATAGATGACGTAAACTGGCGTTCAACGCTAGTTCCATGTTTCAATCTGGCGTCCAGTGCCAGAAACAAGTTACAAGTTGGAGTTCAACGCCAGAAACAGGTTACAACCTGGCGTTGAATGCCCAAAACAGCCCCGGTACGTGAGAAGCTTAAGTCTCAGCCCCAGTACACACCAAGTGGGCCCCAGAAGTGGATTTCTGCACTATCTATCATAGTTTACTCATTTTATGTAAACCTAGGTTACTAGTTTAGTATTTAAACAACTTTTAGAGATTTATTTTGCAACCACCATAGAGAAGGAGTTACTTGCAGTGGTTTATGCCATTGACAATTTTAGATCCTATTTAATAGGATCTAATGTCATTATCCATGCTGACCATGCTGCTCTTAAGTACCTTCTCTCCAAGCAGGACTCTAAACCAAGACTGATAAGATGGGTATTACTCCTACAAGAATTTGACATAGAGATCAGAGACAGGAAGGGATAAAAAAACCAGGTGGCTGACTACTTGTCCCAGATTGAACCTGCAGTAGGGATGTTCCCTCCCACTACTGAGATATCCGAAACCTTCTCTGATGAACAACTCTTTGTAGTACGCAAGGCACCTTGGTTTGCTGACATTGTAAATTACAAGGCGATAAGATTCATTCCAAAAGAATACAGCAGATAGCAAGTTCGAAAACTCTTCCATGATGCTAAGTCTACTTGTGGGACAAACCATATCTTTTCAAAAGATGCTCGGACGGTATACTCTGCCGTTGCATGTCAGAGGAAGAAATGTAGCAAATTCTCTGGCACTGTCATGGATCAGAATATGGATGTCATTTTGGAGGTGAGCGAACAGCCACCAAGGTTCTTCAGAGAAGCTTCTACTGGCCAATGCTCTTCAAGGACTCCCGGGAGTTTGTCTGCAACTGTGATAGTTTTCAACGTACTGGAAACCTCCCTCATCATCATGAGATGCCACAATAAGGGATCTTCAAAATTGAGCTATTTGATGTATGGGGCATAGACTTCATGGGCCCTTTTCTAACTTCATATTCGAACTCATACATCCTTGTGGCAGTAGACTACGTGTCTAAATGGGTTGAGACAATCGCATCATCCACTAATGATACTCGAGTAGTGATGAAGTTCCTCCAGAAATACATATTCAGCAAATTGGTGATGGAGGCAATCACTTCTGTAATAGACAGCTCGACTCAATTCTGCAACATTATGGTGTTCGACACAGAGTGGCAACTCCCTACCATCTGCAGACAAATGGAAAAGCCGAGGTCTCCAACAGGGAGCTCAAAAGAATCCTGGAGAGAACAGTGAGCACCTCTAGGAAGGACTGGGCAAGGAAGCTTGAC
>NC_029792.2:46645107-46650164 GCF_000816755.2 Arachis ipaensis
ACTTTCAAGACCCCTATTGGAAAGTCACCTTACCAGCTAGTCTATGGTAAGGCCTATCATCTGCCAGTGAAATTGGAGAACAGGGCCTACTGGACAACCAGATTCCTCAACTTTGATGCTAAGGTTACAGGAGAAAAAAAGTTGCTCCAGTTAAATGAGTTGGATGAATTCCGACATACTGCATTTGAAAATGCAAAAATCTACAAGGAAAGGGCCAAGAAATAGCATGATAAAAAGATATCTTCCAGAGTCTTCAGGCCTGGCCAGAAGGTTTTGCTCTTCAATTACAAACTCAAGCTCTTCCCTGGGAAGCTCAAGTTAAGATGGATAAGACCTTTTGTGGTCACTAATGTGTCACCTTATGGTCATATAGAGCTCCAAAACAGACACTCGGACAAAAGATTCACCATCAATGGCCAGAGAGTCAAACACTACATAGGGGATAATCTGGAGCAAGAAATCTCTACACTGCTGCTAACGTGACCACAGTAAGGTCAAGCTAATGACGGTAAAGAAGCGGTTGTTGGGAGGCAACCCAACCATATGTAGCGTATTACTGTTTTAGTTCTTTTGTTTATTCTCATTTAAATTCATTTCCAGTTCATTTCGTATTAATTTTCATAGTTTCCCTTTGCTTTTTAACGTTTGTGATCATACGCAGTACTTAGAATAAAGACAGCGATATTCAGAATTAAAAACAGAACACCCTGGGGAGAACTCCTTGCTGGCGTTGAACGCTAGACAAGGAGGAAGCTGGGTGTTCAACGCCCAAGAAGGAGAGGAAGGCTGGCGTTCAACGCCAGAGAGGGAGTTTCCTGGGTGTTCAACGCCTACATAGGGGCAAGCTCAGGACCATTTTATGGTCTCCTATGGGCGTTCAATGCCCATTCTTAGCGTTGAATGCCCCATTCAAAAAAAAAAAAAGAGAAAGCCCCTGTGGCGTTCAATGCCAGACCTGGGCATTGAACACCCAGGAGGGGGTGAGCCAAAAATTTCGAATGTACAAGGAGAGGAAGGAGGGGTTGACTTTGTCAAACCATATCCCCTCAAAACCCCATCGTTTTATCAATCTTATCTTCACATCACAATTTCTTTTAATTTAAATTACATTCCACAAAATTTAAACCATCTATCCCATATCTTTTTCAGCAACTTATTTTCCAACCTTATCTTTTCAAATCAAATCTTTTTCCATTCAATCCTTGATAAACCCATATTTTATGATATATTTTGTGCTTAGTTTGAGTGATTTATTGAATCCTTCACCCACTTATTCATATTAATTGCATGGTTTTACTTTCCTTTCCTTATTATGTGATGTATGTGAAAAACATGTTTCCTATGATTTAAAATTAATTATTTTAATTACCTTTATTTCCATTCGATGTCGTGATTAGTGTGTTGACTAGTTTCAGATCTTCTAAGGCAGGAATGACTTAAAAGGATGGAAAAGGAAACATACAAAAATGGAAGGCAAGCGCAAAACAGAGTTTTTAGAGAAACTAGCATCCACGCGATCGCATGGACGACACGGCCGCATGACTGACGCGACGGCGCGCCTTGAGCGAATTGCATACGACGCGGACGCATGACCGATGCGACCGCGTGACAAGGAAAACTCCAGATGACGCGACCGCGTGACCCACGCGGACGTGTGACAGAGGCCACACACCAGAAATTACAGAAAATGCTCCCAGCGATTTCTGAAGCCCTTTTGGCCCAGATCCAAGTACAGAAAGTACAGATTAGAGGTTATAAAGTGTGGGAATGCATCCATTCAAAGGGAGCTCACCAATTTAGTTATTTTCCATGATTTAGATTTAGTTTTGAGGGAGGTTCTCTCCTCTCTCTCTTAGGATTAGGATTTAGGATTTCTCTTAGTTTTAGGAGTGACTCTCGATCCCAGGTTTAATGTTCCTTTACTTTAAGCTTCCCTTTCACTTTTATTCATTCCATTACTTTAGTTGATTATTTACTTTTGCCATTTAATTTATGAATCCTTCCATGTTATAGATTACTCTTTCAATTTAATGTTATTTGAGGTATTTTCAGTTTATTATTGTTTTCTCTTATTTATGTTACCATTGCTACCCATCTGAAGGCATTTTTATTCCAATAGATTTACTTTTTTCCCTTTTGGTATTGGTTAAGAAATCAGTAACTCAGGAGTTATCTTAACTCAACGTAATTGATAATTGTTATCTTGCTAATTGAATTGACTTCAATGAACCCAATCTTTTCTTAGGAAATAAATAGGATTCAAAGATCAAACTAATTAGTCCCTTGACTTTTCTTTGCTTTAGTAAAGGTTAACTAAGTGGAATTACAATTCAATTTTCATTATTATTGATAAGGATAACTAGACTTGGACTTCTAAATTCTCATACCTTGCCAAAAGTCGCTTTACAGTTATTTATTTATTTTATTTAACTTACTATTTAAATTACTTGTTCCTCATCTTCAAAACCCCGATTTACAACCTCCATAACCAATAATAAGAACATACTTCCCTGCAGTTCCTTGAGAAGACGACCCGAGGTTTAAATACTTCGGTTAACAATTTATTCAGGGATTTGTTACTTGTGACAACCAAAACGTTTGCACGAAGGGATTTCTGTTGGTTTAGAATCTATATCTACAACGCGACTATTTTTATAAAATTCTTTACTAGCAAGAAATCCTAACATCAAAATGGCGCCGTTGCCGGGGGAGCTGCTAACGTGTGCCTTATTATTGGTTATTGTAACTATTTTTCTTTTACTTGTTCATTTGTTTATTTTTATTTTTATTTGCACTAGCTACCATGAATTCTCACCCCTCTCGCTTTGAGTTTAGTTCTAACTTTGCTGAAGGAAATAGAAGCTACAGCAGGAATATGCATCAAGGTCAGACCAATCAAGGATGGATGGAGCCAAGAGGATCTAATCAACCCTTTAGGCAACAACACCCTCCAAGATATCATGGACAACGACCATTCTACAATGCATACCCAGCTGATAGATATGGTGGGCAACCTTGTAACTACCAACAAGCCCCACCCCGTGGCTATAGCCCATCCCCTCAATATAACCTCGAACCACCACACTCACAAGCTTCTCTTCACCATTCGCCACCATATGATCCTCACTTACCCCGATTCCAATCCAATCACTCCCAAGCACCACCACTTCCCTATGTATCATGTCCAAATCCATCACCCCAAGAATCAGAAGTTCGCTTCAAGAAAATAGTAGAACAACTTCAAACAACCATTCGTCAACTGGAGCAAGCAGTAATTCAATTAGCTTCTAGACGTTCGAACATTCAAAGACCAACCACAGCCCCATGTGGACAATCTAATGAAGAGCGTAGCATGAAGGAGATACTAGAAACTCCAGTGGACAAGATAGAGAATGAATTCGTACTAGAACAAGTAGAAAAAGCTGTCATTATGCAAGAAGAAGAGTTGGTTGAAGATTTAGGAGACGCTGAACTTCCATGGGAATCCAGAGCTGAGGAGAACTCCGTCAAGGACGTTACAGTTGATGCTAAGGAGGATAGTGCACAAGCCCCAAGGCAAGTCGTTTATGAAGAACTAGACAGAATAACCCAGGACACAAATTCCCTTGATGATGATAGTCATAAGTCAAGTTCTCTTAGTAATAAACTTGCATCCGCAAGTGAATTCTCTGAGATTGAAGAATCTTCCCCAAGTGAATACGAAGGTGATGCGGAGGTAGATTTCTCTCAACCTCCAGTCTATGACTTAAGTGATGAGGAAGACATAGAAGACTTTGATCAGGACACAGATGCATTTGAAGAATCTCGCAAAGAAGTGGAGGAATTCACAGAAGATTACCAGGGAGTAGAACTTACAGAACCACTGGAAACACCTATCCCAAGGCCATTACCACCTAATACAAGCTTCAAGTGGGTACAATCCTTAACCTTTAACTTTACTTTTCCACTTGAATATGGTTTGCTTGAAACAGATGGCCAGCTTAGAGCTCTTTGTGGCTTTAAGAGTAAGAAGGAATTGGCTCGTACTCAGAGCTGGTGCACAAGGTTCAATAAAGTTCCACACTTCAACTCGAAGTGCACGGATTGGGATCACGTTCACTCGAATGGATCTCAAAAAATGTTTGGTTATCTTGGTGAGAATCTACTTTCTAAACCGTCCGGATGGAAACATATAGATCAAGACGGAGGCGGATTTAAAAACAAGGCTTGGGATCATGGATTCTATTCTGACATTTGTCATTCCGGAAGCCTGGAAATTTGTTTGAAGCTACTCAGAAGCTTTACATGCCTAGTTTGGGACCCCGGAGGCTATTGGCATTACAAGCATTGGTGGAGATTTTTGGATGAATTTAAACATAAGCCACCATAACAGGAAGCTCCTCCAATGTCCAACTTAAGGACTTTAACTAAAAGTGCTAGGTGGGAGACAACCCACCATGGTATGGTCGTTTCTTTTTCAGTTTATTTCATGTTATTTATTTTTATTTTTATTTCCTTTTTAATTGAACCTAAATCTTCTTCATTTGCATTGCATACTGCATATTTGCATACCTAAAAAAAAAAGGTGCGCGACGCGATCGCATCACTCATGCGATCGCATCATATTGCGAAAAACACTACCCACGTGACCGCGTCATCCATGCGGCCACGTGATATGGAAATCGGCGTAAGGATCCAACGTCCAGAAAGTTGGGCTGGAATCATGCGGCCATTGTGCGTTTTGCACAAGATGCCCACGCGATCGCATGCCCCATGCGATCGCGCCAATTGCACAACATCAATCCCACGCGACAGCGTGAGCGACGCGATCGCGTCGCATAGATTGCACAAAATCCCAAAAGGAGACAGAGAGTTGTGCTAAAACGACGCTGGAATCGTGCGTTTAGCACAATTTCCAGCGACGCGATCGCATGCCTTAGGCGATCGCGTCATTCCCTCTTTTTACCCCTTCCATGCGATCGCGCGACCTACGCGATCGCGTCAGCCCCATTTCACCCCAGCCACGCGACCGCGTGCCCACGCGATCGCGTGGATTCAAATTTATAACCCCCCCCAGT
>NC_029792.2:46650839-46679737 GCF_000816755.2 Arachis ipaensis
CCCCCATCCCCCCTATTCCCTTTCTTCCCCCCGCACCCACCGCGACCCACCACTGCCGCCGCGCCACCACCACTAGCACCTCCCCCCGTCCCCGCCACCTCCCTCCTTCTTCTTCCTCCTTCTTCTTCTTTCTTCCCCCCTTTTCCTTCCCCAAAATTACCCCAACCTTTCCCTCCCTGCCCTCAAACAGCAGCCACCGCTGCCGCGCCACCCTCCTCTGCTGTGCCAGACGCCACCACCACCATTCCCCAGCCACCTCTCTGCCCCAATCTCCTTCATTAGCCTTCCAGGTTCCGCAAAACGTCACCCTTCTATCCATTCGTAGTTACTTCATATTTTTCTATTTATGTTCATATTTAGGCTAGTTAGATATGCATGCTGTAGTGGATTTTAGGTTGTTAGGTAGCCTAGGATGTGGTTAGTGGATTTAGGACTGTTTAATTGTGCCATTCGTGTTTATTGCTTTATGTTTTCGCAATCCTGCTGCTGCTGTGATGTTAGTTTTGTTCATATGCTGTAATTTCTTATTTCATGCTGCTCTTTACTCTGATTTTTCATGATCATACTCCTTATATGTAATTGCAGCATTATTTTTGATTCATATGAACTATTCTGTTGCTGTTTATTTTCCGGGACAATCCAATTTTAGCCGGAATGCTGCCCAAATTTCTGTAAAATATTTCCATTCATTGGTTTTGGCATTTTCAACTGTGCTTTCCTTAGATTTCCCCAAACCAATTCATGAATGCCAGGGCACGCATTCTTACTCTCTTTGATCTCCTGGTTCATAAATTGCATTTTTTTTATGTTTGATTCCAATTTTTGTTATTTCTATATCTATCTGAATCTTCATCAACCTGTTTTCCTTGTTTGGTTATGAGTTACCTGTAGCTTCTAATTATGAATGCTTGTTACTTAAAAAACTTATCCTTATGCCACTTACCTTAACCTAATCCTTTTACTAACTCACTAATTTTAACTTCCTAGACTCTTTTTCAATTCTAACCAAACTAACCTTTTAAAACATCTCTTCTGGTTTTTCACTTTTTTTTAACCTTCTAACCATGGCATACTGATAATTTTTCCTACTTAACATGCCTTCTATTACATTTTGGATTGTGAATTCTTCCTTTCGAACTTTTAACTCCTATACAATCCATAATGCACATTTACTTAACTCATTTTCCTCATTCTAATTCTCCTTTGACACTTTGTGTTTCTTTTGACTATTTACCTATTTGTTTTCCTATTTTTATTATATCCTGGTTTTCTGTTTTTCAGGATGTCAGATTCCCAGAGAAAGGGAAAAGGAAAGGCTACCACTGGCAAACATAAAAGAGGAGAATCATCTATGTCTATCATCGATCTCATGCATGATGCCTCCTGGCGGAAGAAACACTTCACCCCATAGGAGAAGGCCGACCAGCTGCTCCCTGCTAATGACCCAGTGAAGTTTGCAAACCGATACTGTGAGCTGAAGTATCCGATGTTTGCAACCTCCAGGAACCTATACCTGGAGAGGACTCTGAAGATCCCAGGAGAACTCCAGTAATACACCTCTGATCAAATCAAACAAAGAGGCTGGTTCTTCCTGGAGAGAAACCTGACAGAGGTCAATGCATCTTGGGTAAGGGAATTTTACTGCAATTACTTCATAACTTCCCTAGATGCAGTGAACCTAAGAGGAAAGCAGATACTGGTCACTGAAGAGGCCATTGAGGACATTCTGCAGCTCCCACCCAAGTCTGATCAGCCTGATGGTTACAAAAAGGCTGAGGAGGACATGCGCTTTATGCGATTTGATTGGGATGCAGTCAAGGCGAGGATCGCCCTTGTGATGACATGTCACCATGTCATGTTTTTCTATGATTTTTCATACAAGAAATTGATGATTTGTGCTTAAATATTGAATGCTTTTGTGCCTAATTGGTATATTTCTTTGATCTTTTAATTTTATAAATCTTGTAGGAAATAAGAAGAAAAAGAAGCAAAGAAGCACAAAATAAGATAAAAAGGAGAAAAAAAGAGCTTTGGGGCACACTTTGAAGTTGGAGTACACTTTGGAGGCTTAGGCCACGCTTTTAAAAGCGTGGCCCATGACCAAATGAAAGGAAAAATTGCAATCAGCACACAAAGCTCCGCTCATGCCAAGAGCGGAGCATCATCCTGATGCAATTTCAACTTGGAAGCAAATTTTTCGCTTAGTTAAAATCTGGGCGCTCACAGCATGACCATGCCTCCTTCAAAGGACTATAACATGAGCTACAGATGTCCGATTGATGTGCTTCCAGTTGCGTTAGAAAGCTGACATTCAGAGCTTTCCAAAGATATATGGCAACCTATATTTGGCATGAAATTGAGGCACGAACGAAATGCATCTTTAAGGGCAAAAAAAAAAACAAGCAAAAAATCAGCCAATGCTTCAACCAATGTTCGAAGCTGGAGCCTCACTCCAAAGCAAAGTAGCGCTCACTTAGAGAGCGCTGTGCTCTCTTGGAGAGCATTGTCGTGCTTCTCTTCATGAAAAATCAAGGAAAATTGCTCCCCAAATGCTTTCACCAAGGCTTGAACTTGGGACCTCCCCTTGGAAGCCAATGCTCAGCTCACAAGGTGAGCAAAACGCTACTCATGAGTGCACACAAACATGCTTGACACGGTCCAGGGAAGGAAGGCGTGCATCATGACACGGACAAGGCGCACACAAGACATGCTCACAAGGCACCAATGCTCAGCTCCCCTTGTGAGCAGAGCATTCCCCTGGTGCTTCTCCCAGCCAAGGCACGCTACAAGGGATCTCCAACATAAGCTCCAATGCTCTGCTCCCCACTTGAGCTGAGCATCCTCCTGGGAGCAATTTTCACATGGGCCAAAAATTCAATAAAAATCCAATTTAATTCAATTCTTCTCCAAATTGAATCAAGGCCAACCAAACCCATTTCTCCTCAAATCCAAAGCAAGCAAAGCCCACATCATCACTCAAAGGCACAAGAACAAGCTAGAATTAGGATTTTCATTTAATTTGTTTTTCATTTCAATTTCATTTTCATTTTTTACTTTGTAAAGCCTATATAAAGGCATCAATTCCATCTCATTGAGGAGGCTAGCTCCACTAGGGAGTAGTAGGATTAGAAAACTCTCTCTTTAATTTTCATTTCTATTTTAAATCTTGGATTGAGAGTGGAAGGAATTCTGTTTTCATTCTCTATATGCAACTTCTCTTTACTTCTTCTGCAATCTTTATTTTAATTCTCTGCAACTTTTCTCTTGTTGGATCAAGGAAGGACTTGAGATCTAAACTTGTTTTCTAGTCTCTTCCACTCCTGAGATCTTCAACATTCTTTTAATTGCTGCAATTTAGCATCAGTCATTTTCTGTTTTTTAGTTCTTCAAGCATTTTTACTTTCTGTTTCATTGCTCTTCAATTCCTTCTCCTGCATTCTGCACTTTACATTTGATGCTTGCTGTGAGCTTGATTTATATTTCCTGCAATTTACAATTCTTGCAATTGCTCTAAGTTCTTATTCACTGAAATTTTGCTTCTCTGTTTACATTGCTCCCAGCACCCAGTTCCTTTTAAACTTTCCTGCAATTTAAACTTCCAGTTGCTTAATCTATTACTTTCTTTAATTTCCAGCACCCACTCCCCTTTACATTTAATGCAATTTACATTTCTTGCAATTTAAGTTTCAGCTATTTTACTTTCTTGTTCTTTAAGTTACTGTCCAATTTACTTTCTGCACTTTAATTTTTCTTGTCATTTACTTTCTGCTGCATCAATTATCGCTCAAATGTTAGCTTGACTAAACTAATCACCCACTAAAGTTGCTTGATCCATCAATCCCTGTGGGATCGACCTCACTCTAAGTGAGTTTTACTACTTGATGCGACCTGGTACACTTGCCGGTGAGTTTTGTGTGTTTGGAAATTCTTTTTCCACAAAAACACCATCAAGTTTTTGGCGCCGTTGCCAGGGATTGATTTAGATCAACAATGATTAAGTGGGTGAGAAGTCTAGATCAAGCATTTTCTTTATTTTTGTTTTCTGTTTTAAATTGAAACCAAGGTGTTTGAGTTATTGCCTCACTAAGAAATTCTTTCTCTATGACATGAATTTCAAATTTCATTGATGTTTACAAAATACAAATGGAGTTCAACTCATCTTATGGTCAAACAAAATTTTATGGGATATCACCTACCATCACCAATCTCTAATGGTGGTTGGGAATATCATCAAGAAACTTCAAATTCTGGGCACTCCAATTCATGGAGCTATGCTTCAGAACCACAAGATGAGAAAGAAAATCATATGGGATATTTCTCTCCACCACAAAATGATTCAAGTCATTATTCCAATGGTGGCTGGGAGTATTACCAAGAAACTGCAAATTCTGAGCAGTCAACTCACATGAGAGAGTGTCCAACCTCACCTCCCACTTCTACATTTGAAAATTCTTCATCACCTAAATATGCCTCAACACAAACTTCCACGAGCCAAAGACTCTCAAAGCTTGAATCCATGTTCAACAGAATTGTGGAGAAACAGCAACAATCCCGGAGAGAACTAGAAATCCTTTCTCAGGAGACGGATGAGCAATTGGAGGACACAGAGAAACGCTTAGAACTACTAAGCAAGGAAAATGAAGACCAATTGATGGATGCGAAGGATAAAGTGGAAGAGCAAGATGAGGAGGCTACTGCATCAAGTGAACTTTCAATGAAGAATGAGGTGGTTGAAAATGACACTGCACTTGAGGTGACAAAGGAACATGAACATTCACAACCCTCACAAACTTCCCTTGAATCTGTGATCGAAAAATATGAAGAGGAAATGAAGAAATATTGGGAAGAACAACAAACCTCCTCTATAAAAGAACTATTAAGCCAAATGTTGAGTGCAAAGAAAGGAGTGAAGGAACAAAAAAGTGAGGAAGTCATTCAAGAAAATTCACACTCAAGTGGGGCAGAGAAGTACATGAAGGAAGAGCTCATGGAACCACCAATTCAAGAGGCTCTTAATGAAGAAAACACTCCAAAAATCACACAGCAACCATGTCTTGAATTCAAGGAAGTGAAGGCAATTAACAAAAGCATCGAGAAGAGGATTGTGACCAAAATACCAAGGACAACATTCAAGAGGAGGTCAACCACATGCAATCCAACCCCTGGACCACTAGCAAGCAAGCTCAATCAAGCCATGTACAAAAGAAAGCTTGCTGAGAGGAAACCAAGACAGGGGGCAATAGCTGAATCTTCTCCTCCCTTGAGGTCATTCCTCTTAACAAATTGGAAGAAGAGGAAGAAAGTGAAGAACAACATGCCAACAGTAGGTAATGTTTCTCTTCCTTGTTTTGTTTTCTTTCTTTGCTTTGTTTAAATTCAATAAATTGGCGTATAGTTACATTCTAAGTTTGTGTTGCCTTGCAACAAATTGTTTTCAATCTTTTTGGATGATTGCATCAAATCAAAAAATGAAAGTGACACACCAAGATTCTAAGTTTGGTGTGCCACTTATTTTCTATGCAAATCATTCAGCAACACCACTTGTTTGCATAATCATAATGTTCTTTGCACTGTTATCTTTCTTTTAGTTAGACAATTTTAGTTTTCTCTTTGTTTTTAGTCATTTCCTTGTTTTAAATGCTTTCTTTTATTTACTGTGTTTGTTAATACACTACCAAGAGAGCTTTATTCATGACAGATTCTTAGCTTGGTGATTGTATTTAACATATAACAGTTTCTTTGGTTTAGCTTTATTTCAAATAAATTGACATGTGTTTGCATTCTAAGTTTGGTGTTGCTATGCAACAAAATTTGGTTCTAATCCTTACAAGATACTTGCATCAATTCCAAGTGAAAGTGTCACACTAAGTTTGGTGTGCCACTTATCTTTTATGCAATGTATTGTGCACACCTTCTTATCTATGCAATCAAAATTTCTCTGTCTCTTGTGCCTTGATTGTTATCTTTAATTTTGCTTGCTTAAAACACATGTGCTACTAATATTTCATTATGTAAGACATTCATGATCCATCTTAGCCCCATAGCCATTATTCTAATTGTTGCTTAAGGATGAGCAAGCTTTCTGAGTTTGGCAAGGGAAAGGGAAGAATAAGAGGAAAATGACAACAATAGAGAAGATGGATTGCAAGGTTGTAAAGTTTTTTTCCTCTCCTTTGTTTCCAGCACTTTATTTTGCATGATTATCTTTATATTTTCTGTATGCATGTGTGGTATGAATAAGCATAGCTTGAATGATGATTTGTAACATGTTGCCATGCCATTATGACTACCAACTTGAGTTTTGTAAAGCTTAAAGTAGTAAAGTATCATGATCATAAACAAACAAGGAATTAAAGAAGAATTTAGCATGTGCGTACAAGTATTGGATAGCTAGTATGATTAATTGTTGCTCAATTGCATTGGATTTTATTTAATTGAAGTTTTCATCTAGGACATTTTGTGAAATCTTTTGAAAATCATAAAAACCTTGAAAAAGCAAATACAATTAAGGCAAGAAAAGAAAAAGGGAAAGAATGAGAAAGCTGAAGGCTCTGAGTACCAATGGCAATTTATTTGTTAAGTACTTGTGGTGTTTATGTATCAAGTAAAATGCTTGAAAACAAAACACTTAGAAGTCAAGGCTAGGCTCAAGTACAAAAGTACTCCCTCAAAGCTCAAGGCTCCGAGTATCAATGATTAGAGAGTCAAGAAAAGAAAAGAAAAATGAGTTTAATGAAGTCCTCTAATTAAATGCTTGTGGTGCTTATGTATCAAGTGGTAATACTTGAAAACAAAGCATTTAGAAGTCGTAGCTTTGTCATCAACTCATGGGGCAAAGCACCCAAAAGGAGAAGCTAATAAGAAAATCAAAAGCTTGTTTCAACGAAGAAATATAAGAAAGATTTCATAAATTGAGCTAGATAGAAGCATCAATCATTTACATCTCTTTTGTGATTGTAGCATGCTTAGAAAACTAGCTAACCATGAACATTGAGTTGCTATTCTTCTTACCTTGGATTGTCAATCTTTATTGCATGATTCTTTTCTTCCTTGAGGACAAGCAAGGTTTAAGTTTGGTGTTGTGATGACATGTCACCATGTCAAGTTTTTCTATACTTTTTCATACAAGAAATTGATGATTTGTGCTTAAATATTGAATGCTTTTGTGCTTAATTGGTATATTTCTTTGATCTTTTAATTTTCTAAATCTTGTAGGAAATAAGAAGAAAAAGAAGCAAAGAAGCACAAAATAAGCTAAAAAGGAGAAAAAAAGAGCTTTGGGGAACACTTTGAAGTTGGAGCACACTTTGGAAGCTTAGGCCACGCTTTTAAAAGCGTGGCCCATGACCAAATTAAAGGAAAAATTGCAATCAAAACACAAAGCTCCGCTCATTCCAAGAGCGGAGCATCATCCTGATGCAATTTCAACTTGGAAGAAAATTTTTCGCTAAGTTAAAATTTGGGCGCTCACAGCATGACCATGCCTCCTTCAAAGGGCTATAACATGAGCTACAGATGTCCGATTGATATGCTTTCAGTTGCGTTGGAAAGCTGACATTTAGAGCTTTCCAAAGATGTATGGCAACCTATATTTGGCATGAAATTGAGGCACGAACAAAATGTATCTTTAAGGACCAAAAAAAACAAGCAAAAAATCAGCCAATGCTTCCACCAAGGTTTGAAGCTGGAGCATCACTCCAAAGCAAAGTAGCGCTCACTTAGAGAGCGTTGTGCTCTCTTTGAGAGCATTGTCGTGCTTCTCTTCATGAAAAATCAAGGAAAATTGCTCCCCAAATGCTTTCACCAAGGCTTGAACTTGGGACCTCCCCTTAGAAGCCAATGCTCAGCTCACAAGGTGAGCAGAGCGCTACTCATGAGTGCACACAAGCATGCTTGACACGATCCAGGGAAGGAAGGCGCGCATCATGACACGGACAAGGCGCGCACAAGACATGCTCACAAGGCACCAATGCTCAGCTCCCCTTCTGAGCAGAGCATTCCCCTGGTGCTTCTCCCAGCCAAGGCACGCTACAAGGGATCTCCAACATAAGCTCCAATTCTCTGCTCCCCACTTGAGCTGAGCATCCTCCTGGGAGCAATTTTCACATAGGCCAAAAATTCAATAAAAATCCAATTTAATTCAATTCTTCTCCAAATTGAATCAAGGCCAACCAAACCCATTTCTCCTCAAATTCAATGCAAGCAAAGCCCACATCATCACTCAAAGGCACAAGAACAAGCTAGAATTAGGATTTTCATTTAATTTGTTTTTCATTTCAATTTCAATTTCATTTTTTACTTTGTAAAGCCTATATAAAGGCATCAATTTCATCTCGTTGAGGAGGCTAGCTCCACTAGGGAGTAGTAGGATTAGAAAACTCTCTCTTTAATTTTCATTTCTGTTTTAAATCCTGGAATAAGAGTGGAAGGAATTCTGTTTTCATTCTCTATATGCAACTTCTCTTTACTTCTTCTGCAATCTTTATTTTAATTCTCTGCAACTTTTCTCTTGTTGGATCAAGGAAGGACTTGAGATCTAGACTTGTTTTCTAGTCTCTTCCACTCCTGAGATCTTCAACATTCTTTTAATTGCTGCAATTTAGCATCAGTCATTTTCTATTTTTTAGTTCTTCAAGCATTTTCAGTTTCTGTTTCATTCCTCTTCAATTCCTTCTCCTGCATTCTGCACTTTACATTTGATGCTTGCTGTGAGCTTGATTTATATTTCCTAGAATTTACAATTCTTGCAATTGCTCTAAGTTCTTATTCACCGAAATTTTACTTCTCTGTTTACATTGCTCCCAGCACCCAGTTCCTTTTACACTTTCCTGCAATTTAAACTTCCAGTTGCTTGATCTATTGCTTTCTTTAATTTCCAACACCCACTTCCCTTTACATTTAATGCAATTTACATTTCTTGCAATTTAAGTTTCAGCTATTTTACTTTCTTGTTCTTTAAGTTACTGTCCAATTTACTTTCTGCACTTTAATTTTTCTTGTCATTTACTTTCTGCTGCATCAATTATCGCTCAAATGTTAGCTTGACTAAACTAATCACCCACTAAAGTTGCTTGATTCATCAATCCCTGTGGGATCGACCTCACTCTAAGTGAGTTTTACTACTTGATGCGACCTGGTACACTTGCCGGTGAGTTTTGTGTGTTTGGAAATTCTTTTTCCACAAAAACACCATCAAGTTTTTGGCACCGTTGCCGGGGATTGATTTAGATCAACAATGATTAAGTGGGTGAGAAGTCTAGATTAAGCATTTTCTTTATTTTTGTTTTCTGTTTTAAATTGAAACCAAGGTGTTTGAGTTATTGCCTCACTAAGAAATTCTTTCTCTATGACATGAATTTCAAATTTCATTGATGTTTACAAAATACAAATGGAGTTCAACTCATCTTATGGTCAAACAAAATTTTATGGGATATCACCTACCATCACCAATCTCTAATGGTGGTTGGGAATATCATCAAGAAACTTCAAATTCTCCAGGATTTTATTCCTTTAGGCCCTCCTATCCACTGATGCTCAAAGCCTTGGGATCCTTTTTATTACCCTTGCCTTTTGGTTTTAAGGGTTACTGGCTTTTTGCTTTTGCCTCTTGGTTTTAAGAGCTTTTGGCTTTTTCTGCTTGCTTTTTCTTTTTCTTTCTATTTTTTTTTTCGCTATTTTTTTCTCTTTTTTTTCTGCAAGCTTTGTTCTTTGCTGCTTTTTTTTGCTTCAAGAATCATTTTTATGATTTTTCAGATTATCAAATAACATGTCTCCTTGTCATCATTCTTTCAAGAGCCAACATATTTAACATTCTTAAACAACAACTTCAAAAGACATATGCACTGTTCAAGCATTCATTTAGAAAACAAGAAGCATTGTCACCACATCAATATAATTAAACTAAGTTCAAGGATAAATTTGAAACTCATGTACTTCTTGTTCTTTTGAATTAAAACATTTTTCATTTAAGAGAGGTGATGGATTCATAGGACATTCATAACTTTAAGACATAGTTACTAACTACTAATGATCATGTAATAAGACACAAACATGGATAAGAATTTAACATAGAGAAAACGAAAAACAGAGAATGTAAGAACAAGGAATGAGTCCACCTTAGTGATGGTGGCGTTTCCTTCTTGAGGAACCAATGATGTCCTTGAGCTCTTCTATGTCTCTTCCTTGTCTTTGTTGCTCCTCCCTCATTGCTTTTTGATCTTCTCTAATTTCATGAAGGATGATGGAGTGCTCTTGATTTTCTACCCTTAGTTGTCCCATGTTGGAACTTAATTCTCCTAGGGAGGTGTTGATTTGCTCCCAATAGTTTTGTGGAGGGAAATGCATTTGAGGCATCTCCGGGATCTCATGGTGATGAGCTTCCTGCGCCTCTTGAGCTCTATGAATGGGCTCTCTTGCTTGCTCCATCTTTTTCTTAGTGATGGGCTTCTCTTCCTCAATGTGAATGTCTCCTTCTATGAAAGCTCCAGCTGAGTAACATAGATGGCAAATAAGATGGGGAAAAGCTAGCCTTGCCCCAGGGGAGGGCTTTTTGGCTATTTTGTAGAGTTCAAGGGAGATGACTTCATGAACTTCTACTTCCTCTCCAATCATGATGCTATGGATCATGATGGCCTGATCCACAGTAACTTCAGATCGGTTGCTAGTGGGATGATGGAGTGTTGGATGAACTCCAACCATCCTCTAGCCACAGGCTTGAGGTCCAGTCTTCTTAGTTGAACCGGCTTGCCTTTGGAGTCAATCTTCCATTGAGCTCCTTCCACACATATGTCCATGAGGACTTGGTCCAACCTTTGATTAAAGTTGACCCTTCTAGTGTAGGGGCGCTCATCTCCTTGCATCATAGGCAAGTTAAACGCCAGCCTCACGTTCTCCGGACTAAAATCTAAGTATTTCCCCCAAACCATTGTAATATAATTCTTTGGATTCGGGTTCTTACTTTGATCATGGTTCTTTGTGATCCATGCATTGGCATAGAAATCTTGAACCATTAGGATGTCGACTTGTTGGATGGGGTTTGTTAGAACTTCCCAACCTCTTCTTTGGATTTCATGTCGGATCTCTGGATACTCATTTCTCTTGAGTTTGAAAGGGACCTCGGGGATCACCTTCTTCTTGGCCACAACATCATAGAAGTGGTCTTGATGAGCTTTGGAGATGAATCTTTCCATCTCCCATGACTCGGAGGTGGAAGCTTTTGTCTTCCCTTTCCCTTTTCTAGAGGATTCTCCGGTCTTAGGTGCCATCAATGGTAATGGAAAAACAAAAAGTTTATGCTTTTACCATACCAAACTTAGAATTTTGCTCGCCCTCGAGCAAGAGAAGAAAGAATAGAAGAAGAAGAAGAAGTGGAGGAGAGGGAGAGAGAGATTTGTTTCGGCCAAGAAGGGGAAGAGAGGGTTGTGTTGTGTGACAATGAGGAAGAATGGAGGGCTATATATAGGGAAGGGAGGGGGGTAAGGTTCGGCCATAAGGGTGGGTTTTGGGTAGGAAATTGATTTTGAATTTTGAAGGTAGGTGGAGTTTATGAAGTAGGTTTATAGGGAAGAGTGGATGGATGTGAGTGGTGAAGTGGTGATGGGGAAGAGAGTTTATGGGATTGTGTGAAAGAGGGGTGAGAAGAAGTGAGTGGAGGTAGGTGGGGATCCTGTGGGGTCCACAGATCCTGAGGTGTTCAAGGATTTACAACCTTGCACCAAATTAGACATGCAAAATGCCCTTGCACACAACTCTGGGTGTTCAGCGCTAGATTGGTGCTTGTTCTGGGCGTTGAACGCCAATTTGTGGCCCATTTCTGGCGTTGAACGCCAGAACCATGCTTATTCTGGGCGTTCAGCGCCAGCTCTTCTCCAGGGTGCATTTCTGGCGTTCAAACGCCCAGATGCTGCCCATTTCTGGCGTTCAGCGCCAGAACCATGCTCTGTTCTGGTGTTGAACGCCCAAAACATGATTCTTACTGGCGTTTAAACGCCAGTAAGGTCTTCCTCCAGGGTGTGTTTTTTCTTCTGCTGTTTTTTTTATTCCATTTTCAATTTTTTTATATTTATTTTGTGACTCCACATGATCATGAACCTGATAAAACATGAAAAACAATGAAAATTAGATAAATAAACATTGGGTTGCCTCCCAACAAGCGCTTCTTTAATGTCAATAGCTTGACAGTGGGCTCTCATGGAGCCTCACAGATGTGCAGAGCTTTGTTGAGACCTCCCAACACCAAACTTAGAGTTTGGATATGGGGGTTTGACACCAAACTTAGAGTTTGGTTGTGGCCTCCCAACACGAAACTTAGAGTTTGACTGTGGGGGCTTTGTTTGACTCTGCTTTGAGAGAAGCTCTTTATGCTTCCTCTCCATGGATGCAAAGAGAGATCCTTGAGTTGTAAACACAAGGTTGTCCTCATTTATTTGAAGGATCAATTCTCCTCTGTCCACATCAATCACAGCTCTTGCTGTGGCTAGGAAAGGTCTTCCCCTCAGATTCTTTTGGTTCCTCAGAGGGAAACTCCTTATTGATCACTGGACGTCCCAGGAGGTCTTCTTCCTTGGGATACACATCCTCTCCTTCCTTCACAGGTTCGGCCATGGTGATTAATTCAATGGCCTTGCACTCTCCTTTTGGATTTTCTTCTGTATTGCTTGGGAGAGTACTAGGAGGAATTTCAGTGATCCTTTTACTCAGCTGGCCCACTTGTGCTTCCAAATTTCTAATGGAGGATCTTGTTTCATTCATGAAACTCACAGTGGCCTTAGATAGATCAGAGACTAAGTTTGCTAGATTAGAAGTATTTTGTTCAGAGTTCTCTGTCAGTTGCTGAGTGGATGATGGAAAAGGTTTACTATTGTTAAACCTGTATCTTCCACCATTATTAAAGCCTTGTTGAGGCTTTTGTTGATCCTTCCATGAGAGATTTGGATGATTTCTCCATGATGGATTATAGGAGTTTCCATAAGGTTCACCTAAGTAATTCACCTCTGCTATTGCAGGGTTCTTAGGATCATAAGCTTCTTCTTCAGAAGATGCCTCTTGAATACTATTGGATGCAGCTTGCATTCCATTCAGACTCTGAGAAATCATATTGACTTGCTGAGTCAATATTTTGTTCTGAGCCAATATGGCATTCAGAGTATCAATTTCAAGAACTCCCTTCTTCATAGGCGTCCCATTATTCACAGGATTCCTCTCAGAAGTGTACATGAACTAGTTATTAGCAACCATGTCAATGAGTTCTTGAACTTCTACAAGCATTTTCTTTAGGTGAATGGATCCACCTGCAGAAGTATCTAATGACATCTTTGATAGCTCAGATAAACCATCATAGAATATATCCAGGATGGTCCATTCTGAAAGCATGTCAGAAGGACACTTTTTGGTCAGCTGCTTGTATCTCTCCCAAGCTTCATAGAGGGATTCTCCTTCTTTCTGTCTGAAGGTCTGCACATCCACTCTAAGCTTACTCAGCTTTTGAGGAGGAAAGAACTTGGCTAAGAAAGCCGTGACCAGCTTGTCCCAAGAGTTCAGTTAAGAACTGGAAAGGATCTTCAGATGGAAGTCCATGAAACTTGCAGTTCTGCTGCATCAGAGAAACTAGCTGAGGTTTCAGCTCAAAGTTGTTTGCTCCAATGGCAGGAATGGAGATGCTTCTTCCATGTAAATTGGAATTAGGTGCAGTAAAGTCACCAAGCATTCTCCTTGCATTATTATTATTTTCGGCTGCCATCTCCTCTTCCTGTTCGAAAATTTCTGAAAGGTTCTCTCTGGATTGTTGTAATTTAGCTTCTCTTAGTTTCCTCTTCAGAGTCCTTTCAGGTTTTGGATCTGCTTCAACAAGAATATTCTTGTCCTTGCTCCTGCTCATATGACAAAGAAGAGGGCACAGAAAAAATAATAATAGGGATCCTTTATACCATAGTATAGAAGTCCCTGTGTGAGTGGAAGAAAGGAAGGGGACAAAGAATGTAATGTAAGGAAAGAAACACAAGGGGGAGGAGAGCAGAGATGTAAGGTGAGGAGATGTTAGTAGATGAATAAATAAATAGAATAAGATGAGAGAGGGAAAATTTCGAAAATAATTTTTGAAAAAGAGTTAGTGATTTTCGAAAATAGTTTTTTTGAAAAAGGTTAGTAATTTTCGAAAATAAAAAATCAAAAATTAAAATAATTAGTTAATTAAAAAGAATTTTTAAAAAAGAGGGAAGATATTTTCGAAAATTAGAGAGAGAGAGTTAGTTAGGTAGTTTTGAAAAAGATAAGAAACAAACAAAAAGTTAGTTAGTTAGTTGAAACAAATTTTGAAAAGATAAGAAGTTAGGAAGTTAGAAAAGATATTTTGAAATCAAATTTTTGAAAAAGATAAGATAAGAAGATATTTTTGAAAAGATATTATGATGAGAGAGAAAAATACTAAAAATGCTCAATGCATGGAAATTTTAGATCAAAACAATGAATGCATGCAAGAATGCTATGAATGTCAAGATGAACACCAAGAACACTTTGAAGATCAAGATGAATATCAAGAACTTATTTTTGAAAAATTTTTAATGCAAATAAAACATGCAAGACACCAAACTTAGAAATCTTTAATGCTTAGGCACTAAGAATTCAAGAATGCATATGAAAAATATCATATAACACAAAACAATATAATATGAAGATCAATCAAGAAGGTTTTATCAAGAACAACTTGAAGATCATGATGAATGCAATGCATGAATGCAATTTTCGAAAAATGCAAGATGAGCATGCAATTGACACCAAACTTATAACATGACACATGACTCAAACAAGAAACATGAAATATTTTTGATTTTTTTTATTTTATGATTTTTTTGTATTTTCTTTTAATTTTTTTTTCGAAAATCATTTTGAAAAAGAAAAATAAGGATTCCAAAATTTTTAATATGAATTCCAGGAATCTTATGCTCTTTAGTCTAAAGCTCCAATCAAAGGGTCAGGCATGGCTTAATAGCCAGTCAAGCTTTAGCATGAATATGGGAGTAATTCATTCAATTTTAATCCAAAACCTCTGTCCAAAAGAATTTAGACATGGTTTTATAGCCAGCCAGGCTTCAACATGCTTCATGAAACTCTAGAATTCATTCTTAAAAATTCTGAAGAAAAATATATTTTTGAAAACATTTTTATTTTAAAATTTTTTTTCGAAAACAAAGGAGAAATTTTTGAAAGATTTTTGAAAAATTTCTTTGAAAACAAAACAAAAAGAAAATTACCTAATCTGAGCAACAAGATGAACCGTCAGTTGTCCAAACTCGAACAATCCCCAGCAACGGCGCCAAAAACTTGGTGCACGAAATTGTGATCTCTGGTAATGGATCCAAAAACTTGGTGCTATAATCTCAATTCATAATTTGTCACAACTTCGATACAACTAACCAGCAAGTGCACTAGGTCGTCCAAGTAATAAACCTTACGTGAGTAAGGGTCGATCCCACGGAGATTGTTGGTATGAAGCAAGCTATGGTCACCTTGTAAATCTCAGTCAGGCGGATGATAATTGATTATGGAGTTTTCGAAAATAATACTAATTAAACAGAAAATAGGGATAGAAACACTTATGTAATTCATTGGTGAGAATTTCAGATAAGCGTGTAGAGATGCTTTCGTTCCTCTGAATCTCTGCTTTCCCGCTGTCTTCATCCAATCAGTCTTACTCCTTTCCATGGCTAGCTTTATGCAAGGGCATCACCGTTGTCAATGGTTACATCCCCTCCTCTTGTGAAAATGGTCCAAATACTCTGTCACAGCATGACTAATCATCTGAGGTTCCCGATCATGCTGGAATAGGATTCACCCTCCTTTTGCGTCTGTCACTACGCCTAGCAATCGCGAGTTTGAAGCTCGTCACAGTCATTCAATCCCAGAATCCTACTCGGAATACCACAGACAAGGTTTAGACTTTCCGGATTCTCATGAATGCCGCCATCAATCTAGCTTACACCACGAAGATTATGTTTAAGGGATCTAAGAGATACTCATTCAATCTAAGGTAGAACGGAAGTGGTTGTCAGGCACGCGTTCATAGGGAATGATGATGATTGTCACGTTCATCACATTCAGGTTAAAGTGCGAATGATTATCTTAGAAGCGGAATAAGTTAAATTGAATAGAAAAACAGTAGTACTTTGCATTAATCTTTGAGGAACAGCAGAGCTCCACACCTTAATCTATGGAGTGCAGAAACTCTACCGTATGAAAATACATAAGTGAATAGAGGGTAGGCATGGCCGAGTGGCCAGCCTCCCATGGAGGTCTAGAGATCTAAAAATGATCAAAAGATAATCCAAAGATGATCAAAAGATATCTAATACAATAGTAAAAAGTCCTATTTATAATAAACTAGCTGCTAGGGTTTACAGAAGTAAGTAATTGATGCATAAATCCACTTCCGGGACCCACTTGGTGTGTGCTTGGGCTGAGCTTGAAGTCTACACGTGGAGAGGTCATTCTTGGTGTTGAACGCCAGCTTTTGTGTTTGGGCGTTGAACTCCACTTTGCAACTTGTTTCTAGCGCTGGACGCTAGAATTGGGCAGAGAACTGGCTTTAAACGCCAGTTTGTGTCATCTAAACTTGGGCAAAGTATGGACTATTATATATTGCTGGAAAGCCCTGGATGTCTACTTTCTAACGCAATTGGAAGCGTGGCATTTAGAGTTCTGTAGCTCCAGAAAATCCATTTTGAGTGCAGGGAGGTCAGAATCCAACAGCATCAGCAGTCCTTCTTCAACCTCTGGATCTGATTTTTGCTCAAGTCCCTCAATTTCAGCCAGAAAATACCTGAAATCACAGAAAAACGCACAAACTCATAGTAAAGTCCAGAAATGTGAATTTAACATAAAAACTAATGAAAACATCCCTAAAAGTAACTAGATTATACTAAAAACATACTAAAAACAATGCCAAAAAGCGTATAAATTATCCGCTCATCAGCATGCAAAGAAGAGCAAGGTGGACGGGTTGCTATAATTGATGAGCTCCTTCAAAAGATTGTGTGAATGAACTTGTTTGTTGCCCCCATTTAGAAGCTTTTCCTTTCCCCCTTGGTGGCCAACCTAAAAGGGAAAGAAAAAGAAAGAGAATTAAGCCTATAACAAAGATATGAAAGCAATTAGAACATAGGCGGGGGCTAATACCAAATAAGAGTAAGGTTCTCACTACATGTTAGCTACGCATGTAAGTGAGAGAGCAATGTAGGCAAGAGGCATATCAACTAATACTTGATGCAAGAGTAAAGTCAAAGCATGAAGAGCACTCAAAAGCATCAAGTTCAACTAGAAAGAGTGGGTCATGAAAGACATGTAAGTTCATATCAATGTACAAAGGATACAAGAATTATCAAGGGTTAAGCATTGAATTAGAAATTTCATTACCCATCAACAACAAACAAGTTAAGAAGCACCAAGATTAACTAAGAAATTCTCAACAATTGAGTAGGAAAATTCAACACCATTATTGAAAGAAGAGACTTAGAAAAAAAATTGAAAACAGGCTATAGAAACAAAATTGAAATGCAAAGAATAGAAGTATACGAATGCGATAAACAAAAGAAAATGGAAGAGGGAAAAAAAACTCTTTTTTTTTTTACCGGCGCGGACGCGCACAGTACGCGGACGCGTGCCTGGTCAAGGTGGCGACTGGCACGGACGCGGCAAGTACGCCTGCGCGTCAGTGCGGGCACAGGGTAGGCACCAGTTTGGCACAACTCTCTGGTTTTTATACCAGGAGTGCAAAATGCACCACTGGCGCGGACGCGCGCAGTGTGCTCGCGCGAGGATGCCCATTTTTTTTTTTCAAAAACAGGACACTCTCCTAATCTATAAGCATTCTAAAACAATCACAATTCAAATTTTAACAACAAATCTTTTTAGTTTTGAAAATTTTTCAAACATACGAAAAACAAAACTTATACTACAAGTAAAATGCAATTCAACAATAACTAGACTAATCAAAGCATGAATGCAACAAACAACCTATCAATAAAAGCAAAATGCATAAGAGTATAGAAAATAAGAAAAACTACCTACAATTGGCAACTCCAATCACTTATTAACCAAATCTAAAAGAGAGTGGAAAGAGTTTACCATGGTGGAGTGTCTCCCGCCTAGCACTTTTAGTTTAAGTCCTTAAGTTGGACATTTGGGAGGCTCCTTGTCATGGTGGCTTATGCTTGTATTCATCCTTGATCCTCCAAGAATGCTTGCTCCTCAATTGGTTGTCAGAATTTCTAACCATTTCCACTAAGCTTGGGTGAGATTCTTCCCAAGATATGAGCTCCCAAAATTGATCCTCACATATTCCCGGATCCCAAATCTTGTTTTTGCACCCATCTTCAAGTTGATCATCATAGCTCCAATTGGGTGGTTTAGCCTTGGAATTCTCAAAGAAGCCTCCAAACAACTTCCTAGACCCATACAATTTAGTTCCACACCAAACCTTGCAATCAAACTTTGAACATGCAACCATGAAGAACCTAGAATGATGTTTCCAACCACTACACAACTCTCTCCTACTCATAATTCCACAAAGAGCTCTAAGTTGACCATCATTTTCAATCAAACCATATTCAAGTGAGAAAGTGAAGCTTAGGGATAGAAATTTTACCCACTTTAATGTTGTGTTGGATGATGGTGACTTAGGAAGGGGGACCTCCCCACACTTAGCCAATGTGAGATCCATTCCTTTGTGCTCTTTCTTTGCATCTTCCACCTCTTTGCAAGCCTTTTCAATTTCAATTCCTTGCTCACCAACTTCTTCTATGCACCCTTCATTGCTCAAACCATGTGTTAGAGGTTGTGCACGGTCCTCCTTGTCATTAATTTCATAACACAATGAGGGAGATTCATCAATTCCAAAAGACTCATTAGTTGGTGTGGAATCATCTTCAATGGTGGAGCTTGCTTCTTGCTCAACCTCCTCCTCTTGGTGGCTTCCTTCCAATTCAATCTCTTCTTCATTGCTTACCAAGGATATGTGAGGTGAGGTATCTTCTTCCTTACCCTCTATGTCAAACCCAATTGGAGAGGATTCAATTGTACATAAGAATTCTTCAATGATCGAATCCATCTCTTGGTCAACCTCTTCAAAGGCTTCAACCACTTCTTCCGGCTCAATTATCTCGACTTCCTCCCCTTGTGGCAATCCTTGTTTCACCCCTTCTTCTACACCTTGAAGCTCTAAACTCACTCCCTCACTATGCTCCTTGATTACTACTCCACATTCGTCAATGGGAGTGCCTTGATTGCTTAGGCTTAGTTGGGAGGAGATCATATTGCTAACGGCTTCTGCTATGGTAGCTATCTTGGCTTCTAACTCCTTGAACTCCTTTTGGTTCTCTTCTTGCCTTCGAATGTAAGAACTAACACATTCTTGGAGAGAATCATCCATTGGAGGTGGTGTGGAAAAAGAAGGTTCATTGTTTGGAAGGAAAGTTTCATAATTGGAAGTTGGTTCATCTTGGTAAGGGCATGGAGTTGGTGTATATTGAGGTGGTTCTTGAGAGTAATTGTGTTAGAATGGTGATGGTTCCATGTGTGGTTCATATGATTCATAAGGTGGTTGGTATGGTGGATAAGAATTAAGGTCATAATGAGGTGTTTGGTAGTAGGAGGCTTGTGAGTAAGGTGGTTCAAAGTCATGTTGAGGGGGTGGTTCATAGGCATGTGGTGGTGGTTGTTGACAATTACAATAAGGGTCACCACATCCATTAGATTGATATGCATTAGGATTAAGGTTATACCCATAAGAATCCAGAGGTTGTTGTTGCCAAGAAGGTTGATCAATCCCTTGAGGCTCCTCCCATATTTGATTGTTCCATCCTTGATGCATCTTGTCATTATAGTTCCCATTCCCTACAACATAATTTGAGCCAAACTCAAAGCCAAAGTGAGGATAAGAATTCATAATAGCAAATAAAAACAAAAGCTAAACAAAATAAGCAAAAAAGTCCTAAAGCTAACAAAACTAACAAATAAGCAAAAAGGCAAACATATTCACACTATTCACAATAGCCAATAATATAACACCATTGCAACTCCCCGGCAACGGCACCATTAATTTGACACAAAAATTATTGTCGGTCTAGAATTTCTCTTATAGAAATTAGAACTTCGTTGTAAGCATAGCTCCAAACCAACAAACAACTCTCACATCAAATTAAAATATGGTTTTGTCACAAGTACAAACCCCAATGAAAATTAACCAAAGTATTTAAACTCCGGGTCATCTCACAAGGAATTGCAATGAAATGCTCAATTATTGGCTATGAAGTATATTTTGGGGTTTTTGGAATAAGAGACATGAAAAGTAAATGGCAATGAAAATAAACTAACAATTAAAAAGGTCTTGGTAAAGGTTGGTGGTCAAGGATCTTTATCCTTATCACTAACCACAACATGAAAATTGGCAAGGACCAACCCCACTAAGTTAACCCCTAACTAATAGTAGAGAAAAGTCAAGTGAGCTATGTCAATCCAAGTCCATAAGTCCTAGTTCTCCACCAAATCAATTAGTGAGATCTAGCGTTAATGGCTTCCAATCATCAATCACTCGGACATTAGCAACTCAAGAGTTCCTAAGTTACCTTCCCAAGCCAAGAGCATAAAAGGAAAGCATAATAAATGACAAGAAAGTAAAAAGACAAGAACTAATAAAATAAGGGAAAAGTACTCTTGACTAGACATAGGTAATTGAGATCACCATCCTTGTCAACAAACCATACATTGATAATTATGAGAGGCCAACCTATTAAGTCTACTTCCAAAGCCTTAAGTACATAATATTTACTCCTAGGCTTGAAGTACGTCAAATAGGCTTGATCACATCAACCCATAAGTCCCAACCTACCTACTAATTAGATTAGTAGTGGGTTGGCGTCAATGAGTATCAAATTGATCACCAAGGGTTCTCAAATCACCAATTCAATGAGATCCAATGACTCAAGGTCACTCAATCACCTTAGCCTAGGCCAAGAGTCAAGAAAACTACTCAAAATTTAGAGAAAACATTTTAACAAACACCTAGTGTGCAAGAAAAGTAAACATCATAAAATGCAAGAATTAAAAGAACACATCACCAACAATAGTAAGAAATCAATAATAGCAACTAAGATCAACATAAAGGAACATGGAAACATAAATTTGTACTGAAAGAAATTAAGATCCAACAAAGGTTCATCAACACAAAAGAGAGCAAAAATAGAAATCAACAAGAGAAACTAAGATGATTAAGACAATAGAACAATAAAATGTAAAGAGAATTGAAATCAAAACAAGAATTGAAAGATGAATTTGAGAGAGATTAACCTAACTCTACCCTAATTTCTATCCTAAATCTAGAGAGAGGAGAGAGCCTCTCTTTCTAGAATTCTATCCTAAACCATGATGAAAAACTAAACTATGACTACTTGGTTCATTCCCCCTTCAATCTTTGGGTTCAATAGAATCAGAAATGAGTTGGATTGGGCCCAAAATGAGCTTCAAATTCGCTGGCCACGATTTAACTAAAGTGATCCACGTGCTCCATCGGCGCGCACGCGTACATGGCGCGTGTGCGCCCCTATGAGCAATGCAACATATGGCAAATTTTATATCATTTTGAAGCCCCAGATGTTAGCTTTTCAACGCAACTGAAACCGCCTCATTTGGACCTCTGTAGCTCAATTTATGGTTGTTTGAGTGCGAAGAAGTCAGGCTTGACAGCTTTACGGTTCCTTCATTTCTTCATGAATTCTCCCACTTTACATGCTTTTCTCCTCACTTCTTCCATCCAATACTTGCCTTATGAACCTGAAATCACTCAACAAACATATCAAGGCATCGAATGGAATTAAAGTGAATTAAAATCACTAATTTTAGGACCTAAAAAGCATGTTTTCACATTTAAGCACAAATCAAGGGAGAATCGCAAAACCATGCTATTTCATTGAATAAATGTGAGAAAAGGTGATAAAATCCCCCAAAATAAGCACAAGATAAACCACAAAATCGGGGTTTATCAAATCTCCTTCCTTTTCACAGAAACATTCTTTGAACATTGAGCTATAGACTTACTAAGATTCACTCGCATGCCTGATGCTTTGGAGAATAAGTCCATGCACTTCATAACTTCCTCTACCTGAGCTTTCATAGCTTTATAGAACAGCAGTAGATAATTAACAAACATCAAATGATATTTTTGGGCCATGTATGAAAACTAACACCGGTATCCATGAGCCTTAAGAAACCCGATGGGCAATAAAACAAGCAAGACACTCCATACAAAGCACAAAGAGATAAGTGGACATGGAATCCCCTTGTCTCAAACCCCTATAGGGGTTAAAACTTTGGAGTTTATCATGGTTCCACAAAATAGACAAAGAAGATGACGTCACACAAGCCATAATAAGATGAATAGTAGCCCTCGAAAAGCCAAACCGAACCAAAGAAGTTTCAAGAAATTTCTAGTCCACCCTGTCATATGTCTTCTCTAAATCAATCTTAAAGGCCATAGTCCCTTTCCTATACTTAGTGTTCTTCATGAAACTCATAATTTTCTGCTCAATGATGATGTTTTCCATAGTACCTCTTCCTGGGATAAAACCAACCTGAAGTGGTCCAATAATCTCCAAAAAAAAAAGGATCTAACCCTGTTCACCTGCAATTTCATAATGATTTTGTAAAGAACATTACATAAACTGATGGGGTGAAAAACCCTTAAGAAAGTAGGAGATCAACTTTAGGAATCAGAACAATGTATGTCTCGAAAATTGCACCATTTAGAATCTCTTCCTCAAAGGCTCTCTTGACTAAATTTCACACATCATAGCTCAGAAAGTTCCAAAAATCCTTATAAAATAGGTCCTGAAAATCATCTGGTCTCAGAGCTTTGAAAGAATTCATGGTCATTACAGCTCTTTTCACCTCTTTCGTTGCCACCAGTTCAACCAACATTTGACAGGCCTCATTACTAAGGGAAAGACTGGAAAATTCTCCCATAGCATTTGGATCAATATTCTCTCATGTTTAAAAGAGCTTTTTGAAGAAGGAGTTTTCTTTCTCTAGCTCCTGCGGTTTAGTATCCCAAGTTTCATCTTCCAAAATCAGTCCATGAATCTTGTTTTGCTTTCTCCTTATGATCGTTTATAAGTGAACAAACTTAGTGTTCCCATCACCATACCAAATCTACTACTTTCTCGATTTCTAATACCACATAAGCTCTTCTTGGAGAAGGATAGTATTTAGCCCATCATGAATACCTTGTTCTTCACCCTCAACCCTGGAACCTCCATACTCTAAAGAGAAATTTGAACATCATTCAATTGCCTCTCCAACTACTTCTTTTTAGTAAACACATTACCAAAGGTTTCTTTATTGAAAAAAAGAGTATCCTTCTACACCTCGATCAAACTTCTAACAACATCAGGGGCCCCTTTATTCCAAGCTGCACAAACAACATTGTTAAAAAGTGGATGAGTCATCCAAGTAGCTTGGAATCTAAATGGTCTCAAACCCCTCTTGGCTTTCATAGACAGTGTACATCTGACGAGCAAAGGACAGTTACCAGAATAAGACTCGCCAAAAACTCATTATAAGCATCAGGAAACAACAATCACCACTCCTGATTAATAACAGCTCTATCCAATTTTTTTGCAACCTGAAAAACCCCCCTTCTAACCTTCTTGTACCAAGTAAAACTTCTTCCAATAGCTCCCATATCAAACAAACGACAGTTTTCCAAAGTCTCTGCAAAAACCTATGCCCTAGCGTAACTGAAAGCACCCCTTGTAACCTCACTCTGCATCAGAATCTCGTTAAAGTTCCCTAACATAATCTAGGGACCCTGAATCATATTTAAAATCCTGATCAAATCATTCCACAGACCCATTTTCCTATGAACATGTCGATTAGCATATATAACACTACAATAACTAGAAGCACTGCCCATAGAGATTTTAAAACTAATACATTGGTCAGCCATATCTACCATTCTGATAGTCAGCATAGAATTAGAGCACATTACCCAAATTCTCCCACTGTGACCTCTATTATCCATAATTCCAACATCACGATAACCAAGTTTACTCCAAAAGAGTTTCATTCATTCAAAAGGCACATGAGTTTCATAAAGAATAAAAAAAGTTAGACTAAATTTACGAACTAACTCTTTGTAATGCACCCAGGCTATTTTATTAGAAGTCCCTCTAATGTTCCAAGATAAGAAATTATATCTAAACGATCCATAAAAATAAATGGGCATAAATGGAACTAACCTCAGCAGCGGATCCATAGTGAACTGATGAAGGACCAGCAACCTCTCATGTTCCTTGCCTTCCTGGCAAAAATGGCTGCTTAGGAATGCTCCCCACCACAACGGAAGCCACTGTCGACATGTTATCTTGTTGCTGCTATTTCGCCGTGCTGTCACAATCTTGGTGTGCCGGTGATGCCTAGGCATCTTTGGCTAGTTTCACAAGCCATTTTCATTAGTTTTTACTTGGTTTCATGCATTTTCTTAGGCAATAAGCAAGCATTTGGATGAGTAATGTATGCATGTCTTGATTCAATCAAACATTGTTAATTATAAACAATTTCATGAGATTGATGCAAGAATTACTTGATGCAATGAATGGTGCGTTATCTTATGATTATGGAAAAGCTTTGATGCATTTGTTTGGTTGATGATAGGCAAAGAGAAGCAAAGGAGAAGCAGAGAAGAAGCAGAGATCATATCGTTAGTGGCCAAGTTGGTCCACTAACGCCATCATTAACGTTGGCTCCACAAGAAGAAACTGGTGTTAGTGGCCAAGTTAGCCCACTAATGCCAGCACTAACGTTGGCTCAAGGAAGGGAAGCTGGCGTTAGTGGCCAAGTTATCCCACTAACGCCAGTGCTAACGTTGCCAAGGAGAAGGGGCAATGTTAGTGGCCAAAGTTGGCTCACCAACATGCACCAAGGGAGAAGGAAGCAACATTAGTGGCCTAAGTTGGCTCACTAACGCTACAACACAAAAGAGGTGCCAACGTTAGTGTGCTAACGTTACCCCAAGTTAGCGCACTAACTTCTTCGACAATTTCATGAGTTGGAGCTGGAAAATTTGACTAGTGTGCGTACGCACAAAAGGAAAATTTGCCATTGTGCGTACGCATGAGGCAGTATGCGTACGCACAACAAGCAGAATGTTGATGGCCCCGTTAGTGTGATAACCCCAGTGGCAACGCCATAGTGGGATTTGGAGGCAACGTTAGTACCACCATTAGTGCACTAACGGTGGTGTTAACGCTAGTTTTGAAAGAAGACTTGTAGCGTTAACAGGGCTGTTAATGCCAGTGCTAGCGTCATTTCCAAGGTGCCTCATGCAAGTATGAGAACGTTAGTGAGTTAACGCCAGGGCTAACTTCAGAAAGAGCCACTCTTAACTTGCTTCAACTAAGGCTAAAGCCCACATCCAAGTACTTGAAGATTGTACCAAAGAGTGTATATATAGGAGAGTTTTTGAACTCAAAAAGTAGGCTGGGAAGCAAGGGAAGCCTAATTGGGAAACTCTGAATCATTTTCTTCTTTTTTGTACTTAGTTTACTTTCATGTACTTTTCTTTTCTCTTTGAATTTTCTGAGTAATGATCAACTAAACCCCACATCATTAGGGGTAGGAGCTCTATTATAATTCAAATGAATGAATAAAATTCTTCTTCTTCTCAATCCACTTGTTGTAGCTAAGAGATAACTTCCCTACTTAATTGATCTATTCACTATCGGAAGGGGGTTTAGATCCATTGAATTTCTATGTGAGCCTCGAAAGGGGAATCATAGAAATTAGTTTGAAGCTCTTTTTTTCACAACTCTCTTTATCAATAAATTCTGGGTTTAAATTGAGATCTTGAGAACTTGTGTGGCTCATGGATAAGAGAATTGAACTTAACCTCTTCTCATTACAATTAGATCAAGGAATTGGCAAATTGATTGTGTTAAGAAAAATTGGGTTACCAAGGAATTGGGACTCAATTAATTACAATACACCATAGATCTACTTTATATGATTGAGAATGAAGTTGAGACCCATTGATTCATGATAGATTATGATATCTCCAATCCCTAATGAATCTCTCCCATTGTAATTTCTCATTTCAATTGCTTTGAGTTTCTGCTTTCTTTGATTCCCAGCACCTAAAGCCCATTTACATTTCATGCAATTTACTTTTCATCGCCATTTACATTCTTGCGTTTACTTTCTCGCTATTTAAGTTTCAGCTCTTTTAGTTTCTTCCCATTTAAGTTTCTGCCATTTACTTTTCGCAATTTACTTTCAGCACTTTAATTTCCAGCAATATACATTCTGTTAACTCAATTTCACTCAAATCATCAACTATTAGCTTGACTAGATAAATCACCTAACTAAAGTTGCTTAATCCATTAATCCCTATGGGATCGACCTCACTCAAAAGTGAGTTATTACTTGATGATTCGGTATACTTGCCGAAGGGATTTGTGTTGTGCAAATTCCCACGCATCAACCGGTGAGTTTTGCAACAATGCTGGTCTGCATCTCTTGTGGCCATTCTTGAGCGTGGGGTAAGTCGAAGACCCAACTGTAGATATGCCGTTGAGCTTCCGCTACTCAACCCAACCTTCTCGCGAGTCTCTCCCCTCTCCTTCGGGCCACCCACACGATCCAACTGGTGTCCAAAAAGGGGGGTGTCAAGCCTTTAGCCACCGCTTGGGCCTTAGCTTTCTAGACCGATTTTCCTCTACCCCTTCCAACAACTTTGGTCCAGCCCCCTTCTCTATCCAAGCTCCTTCACATCCGTTTTCCCATGCAACGTAGTTGCCTAGATCTTCTCCGCAGCATCTGCTACTGCCGCAACATTAATGGGTACAATTCCAAATTCAAAAATCTGCTAATTCACCGGATGGCTCTCATGAACAACTGGTCCAACCACCGAAGGAACCGTAGGTGTGCTACATTTCCCTGCTATATGTCCGAAACAATTACACTTCTCACATGTCAATGGCATACATTTATACTCCACATTATATTAAAAGTCATCAACAACCACTCGCCGAATAACTGGTAGCCCCAGATTCACTTATATACTACCCCTAGCAAACTTTCCCCTCTCTACCGACTTGGTTACGAGATCCACCTTGACGGGTTTGCCTATAGCTGAAGCAATCTACATCATGGCCTTTTCATGATAATACCATATGCTCAACCCTGCAATCCGTATCCAAACCATTGTGTCCCTAAACAATGCCTCACATGGTTTAAAATTCGGAGTCCATGGCTCGACCGCAATGTAATGCTCTAACATCATCCATAGATCCCCTAATAACACCTTCTCCTTATCCTCCTTAAGATCACATTTGACTAAGAAGTAATCGAAACCAACATCCAAAACTTCATAGCCTCCTTCAAGCCTCCATAACCCTTTTAATTTATGCACCAAGGCTATATAACTCAAATGCTTCCCAAGGACCTTAATCATGATGGCCTCCTTGTAAGGTTCAGATAGAGAATTTCCAGCCTCCTCAAAAAACCTGGCCTTTGGAGGCATTGGGTCGCCTTGCTTTTGGTGTGCGAAATTGAACTTGCACAACTTCACCGGTAAGTGCACCAGGTCGTTCAAGTAATACCTCAGGTGAGTGAGGGTCGATCCCATGAGGATTGTTGGATTGAGCAAGTTGTGGTTATCTTGCAAATCTTAGTCGGGTGAATAGAAAGATAGTTGTTGTTTATGAGTGCGCATAAAAAAGAAAAAAAGAAAACAGTAAAGAGTTAACATAGAAATAATAATGATGAAACAGTTAAGGCCTCAGAGATGCTTTATCTTTCTGGATTAATACTTCTTGCTGACTACTTTAACAATGAGTGATTCATTCAATGGTAAGGCTGCAAGTGATTAAGGCCAGGGTTAGTGATCATTAATCTCCTCTGATCTACACCAAACACCAGGGTCAGTGGTCATTCGATTTGAACGAGGGTGAAGCTCACGCAATTCAATCTCTGGTGATCCTACTCAAAACACCACAGAAAATGTCAGATCTTCCGGATCGGAGAAAGAAGCTCAGGATTCTAGCATTAGCGCCACAGAAACCTCAATTACCCATGACTAACGAGATTTTATGTCACTTATCCCAATTAGCCCAGATACTCTATTGGAACCTGTGATGCATTCTCAAGCTGCAACTCAATACTATCCTATCAGGGACTCGTAAGAACTCATGTAGAATAAGGGGTCATACTTCCGTTCCACCCTAGATTCATAAGGATGAAGAATAACAATGCATCATAGAATAGAATCAAACATATATTAAAATAGAAAAATAATGATATTAATCCATGGAAATTAGCAAAACTCCTATCCTTAACATAGGAGGTTTAGTTACTCATGCTTTACAAAGAAAACAAAGAAAAAGGTGCAAAGTAATGTGTCTGTGCTTCTCCCTTCCTGGGAGGCATGATCCTTGATGCCAGAGCATCTTGGCCAGTTTCACTGACCTTTTCTTTACTGTTTTTAGGTTAGTTTCATGCATTTCCTTAGGAAATAAGCTAGTTTTGGGTAGATATTCACTTACACCTTGATTCAAGCATACATTGTGCATTTTACATTATTTCATGAGAATTTTGCATAAGTTTAGTGACAAATTGTATGTTGCATTGCCCGTGACTTGGACTAGAACTTTGATGCGCTCTATTGCTTGATTTCAGGACCAAAGGAAGCAAGGAATGGGAGGTAACTTGCAAAGTAATGAGAAAAGTGATTGCCAATAATGCTCTCAAAGCCATCATTGACCACGTTAAGAGTCACGTTAACTAAGTTAACGTGAACTCTAACGTGGAGAAGGGAAGTTGAGCCAACGTTAGTGACACTTAACATTGTCACTAACATT